>NC_084806.1:11400316-11737816 GCF_963583255.1 Pyrus communis
GCTCTGCCCAATCGCTTCGATCACCAAAAAGACATTTACTTGCCTAAAGCAAGACATGACTGGTAGCATTTACGCTTCCAAGACTTTAAGTCTGTGAATGAAAACAACTCTAAGTTTGTAGAATCTAATCATTACTTAAGTTCTGTAAAGAGCACTTAACTGAACATGATCTCTAAGAGAAAACCTATTCGACCTTCAGTGCCACCAATATTGTGCTGCAGCAACAATATAAGTTACAAAAGTTCACCAAATTTTTGGATTTGATATCTGTTTTACTTCTCGCTCAAAAGCAAAACCAGCTTTTGATGAAGAATTATCAAACTCGACTCACTGGCTCGAACACTCCGCCTAAAGCGTATGCGACTAATTCTAGCAGCCACAACCAACGAAAACCTTGTCGTGGCCGTGGAAATGGGTGGCAAGCCCCACCACGGGCCCAAGGTCAACAAAATAGAGGCTCAACTAATGGAAAAAATTTGACCTAGAAGCACCAAACTTTTGCCCCTAAGGCCCTAAACTTCAAGAATAAGGGAAAAGCTACCGTTCAATCGGCTTCCATTGAACTAGACATGTGTTATCGTTGTGGATCAAAGGATCATTGGTCACGCATATGCCGAGCTACCCTAGAGGCTATTGCCCAGTATCATTCTCGTCATGAGACTAACTTTGTGCATGTAAAACACCCCGAAGATACTACTACAACTCTGGAGGTTTCAAATTTTCAAGAGGCATCCGCTCCCATGGAAGAATAAAGTTTTATTTTTCTAAGACATGTTAGGGCGTTTTACACCCTTAGTGGCCAAACCCACTAGGAATGGCCGAAACCACCCCTCCCCCTAAATTTTAGGTTTATAGTTTAATTTCGAACAATTTTTCTAAGTCTTTGGAATTATTTGTTTGGTTTTGGTTTGTTTTGAATTATGGATAATTATTTTATGCATATGATATCTCGAATTGATTAATTGAATGAATGGAATTATTTTTATGCATGTGACCGATTCAATTAATTTATTTCTAAGTATGATTAGTGGGGAAGTTAGTTGTTTGGCTGATAGTGCCACCACGCACACTATATTTCGTGAGAAACACTATTTGACTAACTTCGTACCTAAAAATGCACCTCTGAAAACCCTCTCAGACTCATCCAACCTGATAGAAGGATATGGCAATGCTCGTATTATGTTATCCAATGGTACTGAATTAACCATTAAAGAGGCATTCTATTCTCCACGTTGCGGAAGAATGTTGTTGAGTTTTAGAGATATTCGAGATAATCAATATCATGTTGAAACCACTGAAGATAATGGTTTTGAATGTCTTTGTATCACTTCTTACGAATATGGCCAGAAGCGTATTCACGAGAAGCTGGAACGTTTCTCGAGTAGGTTGTACATAACAACCATTTGCGCCATTGAAACCCATCACGTGGCTGGCCTTATGGCTGGGTTCCAGATCATTCTCTTGCTTTGGCATGACCGAATGGGACACCCTAGACGAGATATGATGCACCGTATCCTTAAAGTATCACATGTGCAGCATTTGAAATCTTATTACGGCTATCTGCTTTGCAAAGCATGCTCCCTGGAGAAATTGAACATTCAACCTTCACTTGCAAAGATTATTCACGACCCCCCCTAAGTTTTTTTCGGAATATTCAAGGGGATATTTGTGGACCTATCTAACCAACATGCAGACCATTTAGATACTTCAAGGTGTTAGTTGATGCATCGACACGATGGTCACATGTCTGCTTATTGTCCACACACAACGCTGCATTTGCGAAACTTCTAGCACAAATTATTAAGTTTAGGGTTCACCACCCTGATTATCCGATTAAGTCAATTTGACTGGATAATGTTGGAGAGTTTACGTCATAGACTTTTGACAATTATTGCATGTCTGTTGGGATTGAAGTTGAAGATCTCATACCCCATGTTCACACCCAAAATGGCCTGGCAGAAACTTTTATAAAGCGTTTTCAAATGATAGCTCAGACTTTGGTTATGCGAACCAAATTGCCGGTATTTACATGGGGCCATGCAATACTGCACACAGCTGTGTTGGTCCACTTGAGGCCTACCACTACCTAACCTCATTCGTTATTACAGTTAGTTACTAGATACGAGCCTAACGTCTCGCATTTACGTGTGTTTAGGTGTGCAGTCTATGTGCCAATAGCTCCGCCACTACGTACCAAAATGGGCCCTCAGAGAAAAATAAGAATATATGTCGATTATGATTCGCCATCCATTATTCGCTACTTAGAGCCCTTGACATAAGATCTCTTTACCACACGTTTTGCGAATTGTCACTTTGATGAGATAATCTTCCCATCGTTAGGGGGAGATAAGATCACTAACGTTTTTGTAGAACACCGCAAATAATCGGGGATTACTCCCACTATGTCTCATTTAGATATCTGCACCCCTCAATCTGAAACTGAAGTGCGATGTATTCTAGATCATTAGAGCATCGCTCAAAGCACGCCAGATGCTTTTACTAATCTAGCAAAGGTGATGAGATCACATATACCTGCAACAAATGCACCTGCAAGGATGGACGTTCTTAACGTATGTCCTATCATTGTCTTGGAAGGCTGAACCATCATCGAGAGTGGGGCAACTACACATCCCATGCGGCACGGTACATTGGCGGCTAACCAATCCTCTGTTCCTCCCTGAAGCATGGCAGACCCCCTGGTTCAAAAGATTCACAATCTCGGAAGAGGAAAACGACACAAACTAGTGACCCTAGTCTGAATCTGACCATTGCTTACTCATCTATTCCAACACATGAGGTTATTCTAGATTACGATGATGTCTTAGATGTGACCTACCAGCTTCTCGAGAATCGTGATATTTCTATCCATTACGTAGTATTGGATGAGGTTTAGAATCTGAATGAGATGATTGTCGATGATGGATTCGCATATACTGTTGCTTCCGACATCAGGCTTAACGATGACATTGAACCACGTTTCGTTGATGAATGTCAACGTAGAATGAATTGGTCAAACTGGAAAGAAGCAATCCGGGTCAAACTCAATTCGCTTACGAAACGTAAGGTGTTTGGGCCTGTAACTCTTATTCTATCACATGTGAAGCCTGTGGGCTACAAGTAGGTTTTTGTGAGGAAACGTAATGAGAAAAATGAAATAATACGATACAAAGCACGCCTCGTAGTGCAAGGCTTTTCTTAACATCTTGGGATTGATTACGAGAAGACGTATTCCCTCGTAATGGACGTCATAACGTTCCGCTACCTTATCAGTTTAGTAGTTTTCAAAAAACTGAATATACAGCTTATGAACGTGGTAACCATGTATATCTATGGGGATCTAGATACGGAAATCTACATGAAAGTTCCAGAATGACTTCCATTGACTGGTTCAAATAGTTTTATACCACGGAACACTCTCTCGATTAAATTGAGGAGATCACTCTATGGATTGAAACAATCCGAGCGGATGTGGTATAACCGTCTGATTG
The DNA here is from genome assembly GCF_963583255.1 of Pyrus communis. Classification (NCBI taxonomy): domain Eukaryota; kingdom Viridiplantae; phylum Streptophyta; class Magnoliopsida; order Rosales; family Rosaceae; genus Pyrus; species Pyrus communis. The sequence continues at coordinate 11,403,805 of NC_084806.1, forward strand.
AATATTTGAGAAGTCAGGGTTATGTGAATCATGCCTATACGTGTTCATAAAGAAGTCACATTCCGAATTTGCGATCATTGCAGTTTATATCAACGACATGAACCTCATTGGAACTCCTGCAGAGCTTGAGGAAATTGCCATTCACTTGATATCAAAATTTGAAACGAAAGATCTTTGGAAAACTTGATATTGTCTCGGCCTAGAGATTGAGCATTGTTCGGATGGAATCCTAGTACATCAATTCGAACTACACCCAAAATGTGTTGTGACGTTTTAATAAGGATAAAGCGAAGCCTTCGAGTACTTCTATGGTCGTTCAGACTCTAGATGCTAAATGAGATCCTTTTCGTCCCAAGGAGGATGAGGAAAAGATTTTGGAGCTTGAAGTTCCATACCTAGGTGCAATTAGTGCTTTATTATACTTGGCTCAATGCACTAAACCCGACATCTCCTTCGATGTTAATCTTTTGGCTAGATACAACAATGCACCTACATGCAGACACTGGAATGATGTTAAAGACATTTTTTGCTACCTTAAGGGTACGACCGATTTGGGCTTGTTTTACACCCATGAATCCTCGAGAAGAGCCGCCGCCCTCCTTGGTCTTTAGGTTAATTCTCACCTCGTTGGTTACATAGATGCTGGTTATTTGTCTGACCCATACATGGCACGTTCTCAAACGGACTACGTCTTTACTGTTGGAGACACTGTTATATCTTGGAGGTTTACCAAGCAAACGCTAGTTACGACTTTTTCGAACCATGCTGAGATTCTCGCCCTGCATGAAGCATTGCGTGAGTCATTTTGGTTGAGAGTTGTCATGGAACATATTCGAAGCACTAGTGGTCTTACTTCCATTGTTGACCTTCCTACAACGATATTTGAAGATAAAGTAGCATGTATCGAGTAGTTAAATAAGGGATACATCAAGGGAGACAACATTAAGCACATAGCTCCGAAGTTATTTTATTCTCACCAACAACAACATCAGAACATTGAAGTTAAGCAAATCCGTTCCCAGACAACCTGGCCGATCTCTTCACCAAATCATTACCCAAGTCTACTTTTCAGAAGATTGTCCAAGGAATCGGTATGCGTAAATTATCTGAGTTGAATTGCTTGTAATTTTCTTATTTGAAAGTTATGTCTAACTCAGGGGGAGTATCCAGAAGCATACTCACTTGATCTTAATGTACTATTTTTTCTACGATTAGAAGCATTTTTCCTACTAGATTTTTGCTACCTAACGAGGTTTTGATAAGGCATCCATCCTGGGATGATTATACTTCGTTGAGTTCACTACTTTCATCCTGTTTGATGTTTGTTGTAGACAGTATGCATACTTCTCACTTTTCTCCTTAGTCTATGGGTTTTCACCTACCTTAGGCTTTATAGCAAGTTTTTTGAGTTTTACTACCAATGCATACTTTCTTTTAAATTTTTGACTCGCATTCACCTGTTGTGCCGACAACTTCATCAACTGTTCTACCTTATCTGTTGAAGATTTGATGTGATGTTTTGTTGAGTTTTTATACACTCAAAGGAGAGTGCTGCAATCCTATTGGATTAGGAATATGATTGTGTAAATCCTAATGTATCTAGGAGTATCTTTGTATATTCCCTTTAGTAGTTAAATTCCTATTAGAGTTATAATCCTATTAGGGTAAGGAATACACCTTCCCTACTATTATAAATAAAGGCACAATGAGGTGATACAACATATACCTCAGAATTACATCTCTTTTTTCTCTCTCTATTACTGTCGGCCCCTCCTTCTCTATTCTAAATACAATTCAATCAAATAAGCCTACAACATATAGTTCATTTTGTAACATGATATCTGTCAAAACTTCTAGACCAATAGCACCAAACTTCCTTTTCTAGTTTGATTGGAAGCCATTAAACTTCTTTGAAAATTTTATTTTAATTCGGTTAAACATTTAAAATACCAAACCATTGTTGTGTCACAACTTCTTAACCGATTTATGTCATACTTTGAGGTGTGGTTTTGATGTGATGTAGCATTTAGTATTGTGGGTATTTTAACTATTAGATATAATTTTCATAATTATTAAATCTTCTATTTTCAATTTCAATTGTTCATTTTTTTGTGTCAGTAATGACACTTATATTGAAAAAAAGGACCGAAGTATCGAAATTTTACTGAAATTCTAGATATTGCCCAAAATATTTCCGAAGTTTCGAAGATATTATGTGTAGATATTGCTTCGCCATTATCAATTATTAACAACTCCATTTTAAAGAAATATCAAGAGATATTTCGGCAGTCATCTTGCTTCCTTCTAAAAAAAGTTTCCCTTCAAGGTTCTACATTTCCTTCTCAAATACATAAATTTCATCAAATTATCCATTTTCCTGATGACCAATGAATGAAAGCCATGAATGAAGAATGAACAATACATGCATAAGAATGAACAAGTGGTGTAAATAACTGTTGACTCTAAAACTACTTAGCCTACGTGGTGCGCATGCCGAATTACTAATAAGCTAACTACATTTGTCGGTTGAATGCAGGGCATGCCAACTCATTGGTTGAGCTCGGTCGGGGAGTGAATGAATGTTGATTTGGCGTTGGGTGCGCTGATGGCTTCTGAATCTTGCGACTGTGACCGAGGAAGGAACACGTCTTAGCCTTTGGGTTTTAGAGCTTGAAGAGAAGGCTGCTAGTTATGCAAAGTTCATGAATCGTCAGCACCAGATTCGGCAACTGTAATTATATTCACGAGAATATAAGCGTGCCGAATCAATACCAGACTGTAGGGACACAAGTACTCGAAAGAAATGTGTGTCTTGATTGTAAATACGATTCGGCTGTCTATGTGTCGAACTCTGACATACACTTATGAGTATCCAATCATAAAATATCAAATTCTTCTTTCAGTATGCCGAATATTAAGCAACTTGGTAACACCTTACTTCGCCGAGAAGGCTAATAAGATGACATCTTCCAACAAGGACTCAGGAAATCCTTACTGACCGAGACTTGGATAGATAACCAGTCGGTCTTGAAGCAGTGTTGTTTATCCAAACTGAAGATATTGCCAGTTGCCAACACAATGTTGTTTATCCAAACTGAAGATATGTTGGCGAAAAAAGGGTAAAATCAAAAGATCTCAAGATGTTTGAGAGGTTTCGCATAGAGCGAGAATTTGTGCATGGCATATTTGTGTGTTGATTTGGATGGGTCTTGAATGATGCACTTCCCTCTCTATTTATAGTAGTAATACCCACATGCTGAAGTAGAGTTTCACTCAGACTATAATTCCTTGATCAAATCCGAATGGGCTTCGGCCAGTCTTAATTCATGTAGGACTCTGGATCCAACCCTATTATCCTTCAGATTCAAACCCTAGATTCTCGACACCTTTCTTTATTCGAAACATAATTGGCATCCGAGGACTCCTTATATCAGGATTCGGTTAGACCTCCTATCCAAATAAGATTGTTTTCTGATAGGATTTGGCCAAACCTTACTGGGCTGGGCCTTCTCTGGGAATATTCTGAGATGCCCATTGTCTTACATACTGGGCCGAGCCCATAATAATCCTCGACCCAAAACTGTCATTTTGGGTCCAAACAGAACCACACTTTGTGGAAGTTATGTTGTCATCAAATGGAATGATCGAGTTGATCGAATGGTTCTTTCGGAGCTATGTATTTGTATTCTGACAAATAAGGAGGAGAATCGAAGCCATGTTGATTCAGCAGCACATTTGGCAGTGGATATACAATACCTCATTATTCTATAAAAACCGTTATACGATTGTATTGGATGAATTTCCAATCAAAAGGCGCATTGCATATGATCAACCAAAGAAAAACTGTCCGTGCGCATCGCAAATAGAATCGAAATAAAATTCCAATTTAAAACTTGGCACTTGAAACAGATCAAAACTGTGATGTGGAGGACAATGTCTGATTCAAAAGTGATTAGTATAACCTTTATTCCAAACATGACAACTAACATGGCAACTCAAAAGTAAGCTAGAAATAGTCTCATCAAGAAGATTACACAAAGGACAATGGGACTTTCCCAAGGCATAAAACGATGAAGTCTACATTTAAAATTTGAACTTTAGGTACCTTAGTTGTTGTTCTTTATTCCAAGCAAGTAACATTACAGATAAATTAAATAGATAAAAAGCAATTGAGTACAAACAATAATCTACATTAAGAGAAGAGGAGAGGAGGGTTTGAACACGGGATGTAGCGGGTCAAAGAGGAATGCCTGAGTCACTAGGGCAATCCACCGCTTACAAATAAAAAACAACATATAAGAGAATTTAAGGTACTCCAAACTGTCTTCCTAAGTGACAATAAAACACTTCAGCAGTGATACATGGTGCCAGTCACTTGATATGCTCCAAGAACCACCCCAACAAGTCTTGATGAGCCTCCTCAGCTGCCTTGACAGCCGCCTCGTCTTCATCGTTGTACCTCAACGTCCACCCATGTACGAGCTTCGGGAATATCTTCACTTGGCTTTTAATCTGTGATTCCATTATGCAGACAGTCACTTACAAGGAATGTGCATTGATCACAACCAAAATCATTGAAGGATATTCCTACCTCAGGTTTTGCAGTTAAAACCTCTTCAAATTGTTGGACGACTTCGGGTGGAGTCAGCTGATCAATCTCAGCTCCAAGTACAGAAATCGGAACCTTAACCGCTGAAAGTAATACCGGGAACAGATCAATAATCAACACACAATACCTTTTTTCTTTCTTGAAAGAATTGTAATACCACATTTTGTTTCTTTTTGCAGCCATGAGCAGATGTGGTGGTCAGGGTTGCGCAGCCATCGCGCAACGCAGGTTTGTGCAGCCATCGCGCAACGCAGGTTTTTTTATCGTTTTCAAATTTTGCTAGTAGGAATAGAGAGAAGTGGGTGCGGAGAAACATTTTGGCTGTAAATACAGAAATCTTACCCTTGATATCATCCAGAGTGACAAATGAAGGATGACACAAAACAGCAGCTTGGATAAAGTCATGCTTCGCAAGTTCAACGACACCCTTGCCTAAAAACAGCACAAATAATTCAATGTCATGTGAAACAACCTATGCCATAATGAACTGAGCAGGAAAATAAGCACTTCCTCCTACGAGACATTGTTAAACTTGAATACTACTAATAAACCAGGAAATAGATATACATAACGGAGAGCAGGAAAATGAACTCACCGCCCCAACAGAAGCCTACAGCACCAATTGCAGAAACACCCTTACTTTTTAAAGCTTCAATTACCAGTTTTGCATCTTCGATTGTTTTGTCCTGTAGATACGAAAACAAGAGCTCATAACCTCAGTTTTAGCGGCACTCGTATGCTCAACAATTCCATATCAACTTTTAAAACACCACTATATAAGGTCCTTGTATTTTTTGTCACACTAGTCTCAATAGGTGGAAACATCCCAGAGTTCAAGACCATTTGAAGCTCAAAACAATAACAATACCGGGATGCTAAGCTGAAATGAAAATGTCCCCCAAGTTGTACGTAAAATTCACGAATCACACACAGATACTTGTGAGAGTACTTAAATTACAGATAAACAAAATACTTAGAGATCTGCATCAAAACAAAAAGAACCAACCGGTGCATGAGCTTTTATCCAAACCGGTAGAGAGGCAAGGTCCCCATTAAAAGGGTCTCGGTTGAAGAAGTCCGGGAGCACAACAATGAACCCAGCAGCTGCAATTTTGTCTGCAAGCATCCTTTACAAGAGACGGGTGGCATTAGTTTAAGGGTATAGGGCACTTTGCAATCTTGCAAACTTAATAGTGATTCAGGTAAATATCACAACTGTTTCTTCAAACAAAAAAATTCTGATGTCGGAAACTAAAAGGACCAACTATGCATTGTTATTGTAAAGAGTTGACACAAAAAATACAGGTGTGGAACTTTTAAGCGTAACGAGAGGGCATTAGAGAAAAGTGTGAAGTTCGACAGGTATATGGTAAACAACCTGATTCTGAACTATTCTTCAAAACTAGTGATTCTCTTTACATAGACCAATCATAACCATTTTTTCCTCAAGGATTGTACTTCTGAGTAAATAATTTCAAAAAGTTCACCAAGTCATCAATTTAATCAGAAAGTGTTATTTAAAATCCAAGAAAAGCAATCGATTTCTGAGAACTCATCTATCAGATGTGGGAATCAGTCGTACCTAGCCTTTGGAGCTTCATATCCTGCATGGCAAAAACATGTAACATTAAAAAGTGGTTTGGTGATAGAACATCACAGAAAGCAACTGTACAATAGAGAGAGAGACATATGGTTTGAATGATCGAAAATCAATTACGCTATTCGAATTCCCAATTGGAAGCAAACGGGAAAAGAAAGAACAACAATCATGCAAAAACAGAAGAAAGAAAAAACAGAAAATGGGGAACAAGTAAATAGTTGCTCAGTTAATCAAACATATGCACAGCACCCACAAAGCCAAAGGGAAAAGGAAAATGCCAGAACTGATTGCTTCATCAATTAATCAAACATATGCAACAGTGTCAAAGATTTCAGAAATACAGGCCAGCTTTCCACTACAAGACCTCGATATAATTAGAAGTAGAACCACTCGATATAAGTTATAATTTGTCAATTTTCCGATATGGAGATTCTTGCACCCATAAATTTACACAAGCTAAAAACCAGTTCCCATTAAGCTAAAACCACACACAGACCACTCAAACCCACAAACCCAAATCACAAACTGAACAAAAAATGCAAGCTTTTGAAACAAGTAGAAAAAAGAAAGACTTTTGGAGTGGTGGGTAAGGTACCAAAAGCGTCATGGACGAGAAGAACGGCAAGCTTGGAGTCAGGGGAGCCAGTGACATAGGAATCGAAACCGCCGAGCTTTTCGACGTGGCCAGAGCCGCTGGACGGGTTCAGGGCTGGTGGGTTTGAGCAGCACTCAGAGCTTGCCATGATTTCTTTTCCTTTTTTTTCCTCCGAATTCACAAACACAACCACTCTTTGCCAGTGTTTGATTGAGCTAGAATAGCAGAGGCTATATTTATAGAGGGGAAATCATTCTCCGGCCAATAAAAAAATATGAAAGTTTGGAAATGGTCAGCAAATATATCAGAATTTGATATTTTGGTGGCAAATTGGAAAGTCAATGCTTCGATATATGAGTCTGGACGTTGTTTGTTGAATTTTTTACTTTTGAAGTGACGGGATGAATGACGTAGGCCTAATGCGAAAAGTTTGAGGAGAATAAGTATTAGCCGCAGTCCAAGATTCCAGGACTCTGGCACTCCAAACCAAACCAGTACAGCTCGTTGGTTATTTGTGAAAGTATGTTATGGTTCAAAACTTCAAAGCAAATTACACTTGTGCATGTTGATTAGTTACATACACTCCACAACTATTCAGAAAAGACTGTATTGTGCATATCGATTAGTTACTCACACTATACAACTATCCAAAAATGACCGTATTAGAGAGAGAAAACCGCTTGATCTGTAGTTTCGTTCAATTTAGAATACAAAAGATATTTTTTTTAAATGCACTAATCAACTTCATCAAACCTATTAACATGATTTATACCACTCACAAAATGCCAACCTAAAAGCACCACATTGTTGTCAAACCTCTACTCTTCCAAGCAACAAATTTTACATACAAATATGGGTACTATAAAAGTGCAGGCATTCTTCTGATTCATAGTAAATAGAATGTAGCTGATGTGATAAGGTTCAAATTAATCTCGTCTTTTAGTGACGATAAAACGCTCCACAGTGATGCCAATACCATTCACTTAACATGGTTCAAGAACCACTCCAACAAGTCTTGATTAGCCTCCTCGGCAACCTTACAAGCTGCTTCATCATCACGTCTTACCTCGTGTTCCACTTTCAGGAAAATCTTCACACGGCTATCTCCAATTCCATAAAACCAACAGTCGTTCCAAATGCATAACGCAAAACATTGAAGAAACATAGCGGCATTAAGAAGGTAGAATATCCAAGCATGTCTATGGCACCTGAAGAATAATTTGTGTGCAATGCAGGAAGGCACTGAGTCCATTGATGTGTGCTGGAAGCGTGTTTGAGCTTTGAGACAACAACTTGCCGCTGTTGGTGAAACAATTTCCTATCAAGACATGGTCATCGTCATTAATTTTAAAAGGGTTGGACATTGAATATAACTTCTTCCACTCACATTCGTGCAAGACCAATTCGTATCGCTCTTATTGAGCTGAGATTTATTACTTGAAGAAGGACATGATCTTGACACTGCTTCTATGTTCACTGCTATGATGACTCAGAAATCTGCTTGTCCAAATGTTAAGGATAGTACTTCTGGTTCACAACTTTCTGGTTTCTCGCACGGTCGTGGTCATTTGAATCGGAATTGGGGTTCAAACTGGAACGTGAACGTGGACGTGGTCCTTTGAATCGTGGATGAGGATGGAGAGAGAGGATGGAAGGGGAAACGATGAAGAATGTAGGAAACCAAAACTAGGAAAGAAAAACCAAATTTGAGCTATCTTCCGTGCACATTTCTTCCAGTTCCACCAACATTCGTTTACCCCTGCTCATCCCTCTTTTCTCCTTTGTACTGCCCCTCGTTCCTAACAAAAAAGTGAAAACTACAACTAAAATCAAAATGGTTATCAAGTATCGGAAACGAAATTGTGACGTTAATAAAACTCTCATTTTTGGTGGCGGCATAACCCATAGGGCATCTCCAACTAGTACTTTATTTATACACCAAAGTGGTGTTGTGGGTTCTTCCGGGTTACACGAAGGAGACCGGTCGAAGACCGGCAGTTCAAACTACGAAAGTTTACAAACAAATACTAGTACATAAAACTCCGGAGGCATTGTTTAATAAAACTCCAGAGGAACTGTTTTACCACTACCAATAGAAAGCAGCTGATAAGATAAGGAAAACCGCTACAGTGATGATGCCAGTCACTTGACATGGTTCAAGAACCACTCCAACAAGTCTTGATGAGCCTCCTCGGCAGCTTTACAAGCTGCTTTGTCTTCAACATTGTACCTCACCGTCCACCCATGTGCCACTTTCGGGAATATCTTAACGTGGCCCTTAACCTGTGATTCCACAAAACCAACAATCGTTTCAACAAACTTCAAAAGTTTAGTACTACAAGCTACCGCAGTGGTGAACCCAAATGTGAAGGGGGTGTTTCCGGTGTTGTCCTATCATTTCTTCAAACAAAAATAAAATGTTTTCGAAGTTCATACAAAACGGTATATGACCATGATTGGAAATTAAATTAGAATCTAAGCGTAGCATATAAGCTCTCTGGCACCCTTCCCTTACAAGTCGTTTTTGTAAGGGCAGGTTACCTATAACTGTAAGCCATGCACAATTATATTTCACAATGTGACAGACAAAGTTCGTCAGGCATCTCAAGTTGAGGAATGTCCGTGATAAGAATAAACAAATTAACAAGGGCACAAAGTATTGAAGACTGTTCAGATGAACGATATTCCTACCTCAGGTTTTGCAGTTAAAACCTCTTCAAACTGCTTCACGACTTCAGGCAGACACATCTGATCAATCTCAGCTCCAAGTATAGAAATAGGAACCTTAACCTATGAAAGTAATAACAGGAATAGATCATAAAGTGAGTGTGCGACTAATGTTTTGTGCCAATAATGGTATCTTAAAGAGATATTTCCTGAATATTAATACCGATATCTTACCCTTGAAATCATCCACTGTGACTACTGCAGGATGACACAGAGCAGCAGCTTGAATTAACGGGAGCTTTGCAAGTTCAACCACAACCTTGGCTGAAAACAGCGCAAATTTTTCAATGTCGACCAAACAAGAGTGATAAGTAAAACATCGCCTAACATTATCCAAGTGTCTAAATGAGAAACTTTTTTGTTGCTCTATTTCAGTGCAACAAGGATGAAATGGAGCAACAAAGATGTTAACGAGAAAGGAAAGTGAAGTCACCTCCCCAACAGAAGCCTGCAGCACCGATTGCAGAAACACCTTTACTTTTTAAAGCTTCAAGAACTGGCTTTGCAGCCTCAAATCCCTTGTCCTATCAATCCCAAAACAAGATTCAGAAGCTAACAATACTTGAACATATCAAAATTGCAGAAAATTTTTGATAGCACCCCAATGCCTGGGACTCGTAATTTAACCATTGTCACAAAAGGTGGAATCAGCCTAGTAGGCTAGTAGTGAACAACCATAAAAAAGTTTTAACACAACAACATTCATGGGACTGCCCAGCTGAACCCACACACATAAGCATCTAAAATTGCATAGAGAGACTTGTAAAAGTACTTCGATCGTTAAAGAAACAAAAGAGAGATGCATAAAAGTAGACATAATAGCAAAAGAGCCAACCGGATGATGATCAATTTTCCAAACATCAAATGGTCTATTGGCATCGTCAGGTGCATAAAGGTCTTTGTAAAAAAAATCGGGGACGACAACGACGAACCCAGCAGCTGCTACTTTGTCAGCAAGCTTCCTTCATACTGGAAGGCAGGTGGCATTAGTTAAAGGATACAAGATATTATGGAAACAACGACCTATACAGTGATATTCAACACTGTTGTTCTGTGATGAAAATATCTGATATCGGTAACTGTAACTGGCAAGTGAAGTTTTATCCTTGTAAAGATCATAGAGTGAACAATCTAAATTGCTCATCAAATTTAAGCAGCAAGTGTAACTGATGAGCCCGAGTCAATATCTGAAAGCGAAAAGTCGTCATACCTCAATTTTGGAGCTTCAAATCCTGAATGACAAAGCAGTAATACAAAACACACACTTTCTTCACAGAATTGAACATCACATAAGCTACAGTATCAAGACGTTACCATGAATGTCAGAGACGAGGAGAACGGCAAGGTTGGAGTGAGGGGAGCCAGTGACATAGGAGTCGAGACCGCCGACGTTTTCAACATGGCCGGTGCCGCTGGAGGGGTTCAGGGTCGGAGGGTTTGAGCAGCACTGAGAGCTTGCCATGATCTCTGAATTCACTCTTTGTTGGTGTTTGATTGAGCTACTACTAATAGACAAGTACGTAGTACGGTACTACCACATAATATGTCAACCACTTTTTTGGGTTGAATTTGTGATTTGTTTTGAAATGACGGGATGAATGCGTAAGCCTGATGCGAAAAGTCCAAGACTCCAAGACTGGCACTCCAAACCCAGCAAGTGAAAGTATGTTATGTGAGTTGAGCGACCAGTCAACTGACTTGTATTGTGCATGTCCATCAGATACTCATATCTAATAATTATTCAGATAAGATTGTATTGGAGATAGTATTTATAATATTCGCAAAATTATCGATATTTTTGTTGAAATGTCTGAAAAATCAAATATCGATATGGAAAGAGATGAAATGCAAACTTTACCTTGTATCAACAAGATATACAAAAATCAATGAAAATAGACGATATTTTCCAATTTATTACAAAAGTTTTGTCAAAACCCATTGCAGATTTTGAACTTTTACAAAAAAAAAAAAAATTGAGAATTTTTTCTCTAATTTTGACTAACTTTGAATGAGTTGATACAAGCCCCCGTTGCAAATTTCTATAATTTTCGTTGAAGACAACTAATATTGTATAATTTGCATATCGACATTTCCACCTACATCGATATTCTAAATACTGCTTGGAGAAAAACGCTTAATGTGTGGTTCTGTTCGGATGATTGGATTTGAATAACAAAAAAAATATTTTTTTTTGGGTAATACTATCCACACACTCATTTTCACCTCTCACAACACTCCTCATAATTTTTTGTCATCAAACCGAAGGAATTGAAGAAGATCAATGATAAAAACTTAACAATAATGTGTGAGAAGTAAAAAAAAAAAAAAGTGTGAATAGCACTCTTTTTCTTTTATGATGCACCACTCAAATTCATCAAACTTATTAGCATAAATTATAACACTCACCAAATGTCAAACCTAAAAGTACCCACTGTTCCAAGCAACAAATTTTACATACAAATAATGGTACTATAAAATAGTAGACATTATTCTTATTCATAGTAAGAGCACTTCCACCCCTAAAAAGCCTCTTGAGCAATAGTAGACATTATTCTTATTAATCCCCCAAGTGAACTTGTTCAAATACATCTCCATCCTAAATTGAATAGCCAAGAAATTTGTTTTAAAATATTATTAATATTTTTTTATAAATAATAAAAAATCATTTATTTTAATTTCAGATAGGATTTTAACCAATCTCGTCACTCCATGTATTTTTATCCGAAAGTACAATTTTTATAGATAGATTTTCGAATAGATTTTTAACCAATTTCGTAGTGCCAAGTGTCATGATTCTGTCAGAATTTTGTGAATAAATTTCTACTAAGATTTTTAACCAATCTCATCGTGTCACTTGTCACTATCCGTTTAGAATCTTTGAAAATAAATTTCAATAAGATTTTTCATCAATCACGGTGTGCCACGTGGCAAGCAAGGAGATTGTTCGATCTCGAGGAGGGTGAAAATGCGGTGTTTGAAATAGAAGAGAAAGAGGATGAAGAACGTAGAAGCGGGAGAGCCTCACATTCCCGCCGTGTCATGCAAGTTGAGGGTGAGATCCCCTAAACCCAGGCGTTCTGCAAACCTTAATAGAAAGAGGGAACATCAAGGTAAGGACCTTTTAGACGATTATTTTATCCCAAACAATGCATGCCTTAATGCGTATTTTAGACGTCGTTTTAAAATGCAATGAAGTTTGTTAACAAAATCATGATTGCTGTTTGCAACCATGATCCATATTTTGTGCAAAAGAAGAATGCTTTTCATGTTATGGGCCTCATTCCTGAGCAAAAAATTACTATTGCAAAAGAAGGATTTTTATTTTTATTTTATTTTATATTTTTATGTATTATTTTGATAATTTTTATTAACTTAATTAATTTGGACAGTTGGATTATAAAAAAAAATTAAAATCCAACAGGTCATACTTTGACATGTAGCCAATGGTAACATTTCTGATCACTTAGGAGTTGGGCTTATCGATTTTTGCCTAGGTGAACAATTGGGCTCCCCGGGAGCTTAGCGGATTACAAAGGGCTGGAGGAGCTTTGGGGGTGGGGAGTGGATTTAATCCACTATCTCCTAGGGAATTTTATAGGGTTGGAAGTGCTCTAAATAGAATACAGTTGATATGACAAGGTTTAAATTATTATTGTCTTTCCTTGACAATAAGACGCTTCATAATGATGACGATACCATTCACATGACATCGTTCAAGAACCATTCTAACAAATCTTACCTCGAGGCCCACCGACTCCACTCGTGTTCCACTTTCGGGAAAATCTCCACATGTCTTTTAATCTGGAATTCCTTATAACCAATAGTCATATTCTAATGACTTCTTAGCCAAAATGGTCCCTAAGATTTACATAGCTCCTTATTTTTGTATCTGAGATTTGAAATCAATAGAAGTGGTTCCTGTTTTTGTCCACCATCAATCATTTTGATCATTCCTTGAAAAATTATGTTAAATAAGGACCAAACCTGTAAGGATATCCATGATTCATTTCAACAAATACATGAAAATCATTTGAGAGTTTTTTGAATTGAATTTAGGCGTTGGGCCTTGCTAAGGCCTTTCTTTAAAATTAATTTGGTTTTCTTATTGAGTACTTAATTTTAACATAGATGAACAGTAAGTAGCCAAAGTTAAAAGTATTTTTGACGTGCTATGTTTGGGCGGCAAGATCATCCTTGTTCACACTAAAAGAGGGATTTGCAGTCCCTTTTTTTTCTTTAACAGAGAAATCACTTTTCAATGCAAAATTGTAGATACAAGATGATCAAAGCTCAAGTATCCAAGTGGAAAACTCACCATCTAACAAAATCACATCAACAACTTGGGCCAGAACTAAGAACATACTTAAGAAGAAAGAGGCACAATGAAGAGATTGAAGAAAGGACACTCAACCCAACATACAAAACGACTTCTAAAAGCTCTGCAACGTACTTTTCACATATTCCTTTTGTGGTTCAAACATTCCCTTGTATTTACAGCTTCGCTACTTCCTTTGTAGTATTAATTTCCTGTATTAGATTTTACTTCTCAAAACACTCTATGTACTTGGCATAACTTATCCGAATAGGTTGAAACTTTGCCTAATCGCTTGTATTTATCATTTACTTTCAAGTTATTACTTTTCATGCAATTTATTGTCATTTTGGCTAACACTTTATGCGAATTTACAAGCTCTTTACTTTCAATTTTTCACTTATTCTTTGTTTCACTTTGCTTTATCTCTTTAATCTTTCACAAAGATTGCAAACTGGCTTGGACCATTTCTAATCAGTTTGCGGTCATTGTTTTGGCATTCAACAAACAAAAAATATAAAGTCCTTGTCTTCAAGGCATGGAAAAGAACCTAATATGGATTTAATCCCTCCATTAAACAATCTTTTCTAAGAGACACAGTTTACTTGCAGATCAACAAATGACCTATAAACATCTAAACTAATTAAACAACCTATTGGACTTGACCAGTAATGGCATGCTTGACAATAACTAACTTTGCAAGAAAGCCTAAGAGCCTATTCAAGGTTTTGTCAAGACACCTTCAATTAACTTAGTGTTTGCAACCCGTGGGAAGAGTTGTGTGGGGATCTTGCACCCTAACAAGAGTGTTTCCATGAAGGATATTTCCTATCCAACACGGTCCTCTCCAGATCCTTTTGGTGAGGATCCTGAGGATTTGTGAATCGTGTCTATTTATTGTACATCATGCGGTTAGTTTTTGTCAAAATTGTTTATGTTATTTTTAAATTAAAAATATTTAAAATGATTTTTGACCGCATGATATACGATGAACGGACACGATTTACGGATTCTCAGGATCCTTACAAAGAGGATACGGCAATGATCTAGACTCATTTCCTACCTCATATTTTGCAGTTAAAGTGTCCTCAAATTGTTGCACGACTTCAGGTGGGGACATATTTGTTAGCATGCATCTTTTATTGAAAATCAAGTGACAGCTCAACAAGTTAATTAGTGTAAAAATGATTAGTTAGGTAATTATCGATAATAGTGATTAGTAATTTGAGTATATAAATAAATATGTTTTCAAGTTTTTAATTTTCAAACTGCACTCTCTACCGCACACATTTCTTGTGGTTCCACCAACATTCGTTTACATTTGTTCATCCCTCTTTTCTCTTTTGTATTTCCCTTCGGTTCCAAACCAAAATGTGAAAACTGTTATCATGTATCGGAAACAAAATTATCAAGTTTATAAAACTTTCTTTTTTGGTTTTTGGGTTGGGGGGGGGGGGGGGGGGGGGGGGAGTGGGTGGCAACAACCCATAGGGCATCTCCAACTAGTACTATACTTACATGACACCCAAATGGTGATGGGGGTCCCTAGGGGTTACATGGAGGAGACCGGTCCAGAACCTTCAGTTCAAACTATTGCATGAGTCAATGTGTAGGAAAAGGGAATGTAAATATTACAGTCATTTTTTAGGAAGGTAATATTAGTGTCCTTTATTGTTTCCTTATGTAATAAGGATTGTATGTACTTATATTCAGAATTATGGCATACATGGAAATTAAGCAATAAAATTCTATTTGGCATCGAAACCTTGTTGATGTAACCTTAACTGGAAAACAATTTATGTATCGTGCCACTACTGCAAGGGCTATGATTGCTGCCCTGTCGTGGGTCTTGTGTCCCTGCCGTGTTTCTTTTTTTTTGCTATTCGCAGGAAATTGTCACGCTGATGTGTGTGTCGTGAATCAAGATGGTCAATGTCGAAGAAAACTCACGGCTGAAGTTGGAGGGGGTCTACGTACAACCACTGACAATTCAGTTGTGAGCCCTGTTGTGATACATATTGATGCTTCAAACATACCGAATACCGTAAAGCTCAATGGATCAAATTACCCTATTTGTTCCAAAATATTGGAGATGCATATTGTTGGGCGTGGTAATAAAGGGTTCGTGATAGGGAATATTAAGGAGCCCAAGCAAGAAAATGCCAAGTATGAAGCTTGGGAAATTGGGAATGCAATTGTGAAATGGTGGTTGATTAATTCCATGGATCCTACCAACATGGGTTTTTTCATCCATCTTTGTACTGCTAAAGAAGTGTGGGAAGAAGTTGCTAGGACATATTATGATGGTTCTGATATCTCTTAGATTTATGAGTTGAAGGTAAAATCGTTTCGACTCCATCAGGAAAGGCGTCTTATTGATGTGTACTATGCCGATCTCAAGGCAGTATGGCAAAAACTGGATCAAAGAATACCGATTAAGATGGAGTTTGCTCTTGATTTGAAGACACGTCGAGAAGAGATCCGATTGGACCGAGTGTATGCCTTCTTGGCGGGACTTGATGATGTATTTGATAAGGTACGTAGTGATATTTTGAGAACTCAACCCCTACCATCTGTCGAGGAGGTGTTTTTTGTGATTAGGTGTGAAGCCTAACATCATGCTACCATGATAGGAGGAAGTGGTGTCAGCAGCCAAGGAGGAGCCTTGACATCGACGGTAGCCATGATGCCTCGACCATTCCCTGCTGGCCGCCCATATGCATCACTTTAATCAACAACTTCTCTTCCTTTTACTCGAGAAAATAAAGATGATTTAAAGTGTACTTTCTGCGGTCAAACCCGTCATACTGAAGATAACTGTATTAAAAAACATGGAGTCCCTGAGTGGTTTCTGGAATTAAAGAAAAAGTTACGTGCCAAAGAGCGTGCTACTAATGGAGCAAGTGATCGTCATTGTCTCTATATAGTTGTTGGGAGAAAGAATCGTCATATTTTGGAAACTGTTCGTGCCTTGCTTATTGGTATGTCCATCCCTAAACATTTTTGGCCTGAAGTTGTTACCTATGCCGTGTATGTGATTAACTGTATGCCATCTTAGGTTGTGGACTTCCGTACACCTCTCCAAGTCTTAACTGAACATGTTCCCATAGTATCTACCAATACTTTAACTCCTCATGTGTTTGGATGTGTCGCATCTGTTCATATCCACAAGATTCATTGTAGTGAATTGGATTCGTGTGCCATTCGATGTGGTTTTTTTCAGCTTACCTCTCAACAAAAAAGGTACAAGTGTTATCATCCTGAAACTCGCCATATGTATGTGACCATGGATGTTACTTTTTCTGAATCCGAGTATTTTTATTCTTCTACCCCGTCATATTCAGATCACCAGGGGGAGAACACTAGTGGTGATCAGAATGATCTTGGATGGTTAGAGATACCAGAAAGTGTGATATGTAGTTCAGGGGGAGCATGTGTTGACAATAATGAAAATCAAGGGAATTGGCAAGAAGCTGCTGAGATAATGAACTAACCACCTTAACTGTCGTCTGTCAAGATAGGTGCAGCAGTTCGACAAGACTCTGCTAAGACAAGTAGAGAAGATCAGCGAAAGTCTGCCGAGACAGGTATAACAAATCGGTAAAGTCCTGCCGATCTAAGTTTAACCGCCCAGCAACTAGTTGTTGCCGAACCAAGTGCAGTAGGGGAAAAAGTGTTATTTGTCGAACCTACATTACCCTCTCTCTCTCTCTAGCTCACTACCCAATGTGTCTTCTCTGAATGTCCCTGAGGTAAGTACAACAGATGATCATGTAACTAATCCAAATAATGTTGTAAGTACATATAAGTTGCCGCTAAGGTAAAATCGTGGTGTTCCGCATGACAGGTTTTTTCTAAAGGAAAAATAAAGTATCCAATAGCAAATTATGTGTCATGCAAGAACCTTGCACTGAAACGTCAAGCATAGGTGAATAATGTGGAAGCAATTCAAGTACCAACCCGAGTTGAGGAGGCATTGAAGGATCCAAAATGGGTTGATGCAATGGATGAAGAAATGATGGCACTACATAAGAATGATACATGGGAAGTAATGGAACTATCAAAGGGGAAAAGGCCGGTCGGATGTAGATGGGTCTTTACAATTAAATACAAGGCCGACAGATCAATAGACAGGTATAAAGCAAGGTTAGTGGCAAAAGGTTATACTCAAACATATGGTGTTGATTACCAGGAAACATTTTCTTCAGTAGCAAAGATGAATACAATATGGGTTCTTATTTCAATAGCTACAAATTTGAATTGGCCACTGAAACAATTTGATGTTAAAAATGTTTTTCTTCATGGGCATTTGGAAGAAGAAGTGTATATGGATTTTCCTCCAGGTATAATGCCGAAGGGAAAACCTGAGTATGTAGGTTGCAAAAGTCGCTTTATGGACTTAAGCAATCACCTCATGCATGGTTTGGTAGATTTACTCAAGTTATGAGAAGGAATGGATATTATCAAAGTCACCCCGACCATACGTTGTTTGTAAAACAGAGAAGCAGTAAAGTGACAGCCTTAATTATTTATGTGGATGACATGATAATAATAGGTGATGATTCAGAAGAGATGATGAAGCTGGAAGCAAGTCTTGCCGCCAAGTTCAAGATAAAGAATTTGGGAGACAAAATATTTTCTTGGAGTAGAAGTGGCTAGTTCATCTTGAGGTATTTTCTTGTCTCAACGTAAATATGTTATGGATTTATTAAAAGAGATAGGCATGCTGGGATGTAAACCAGTGGACACTCCTATTGTAGAGAAGCATTATTTAGGGATTGATCCAGATCAAGAACCGGTTGACAATGGTAGATATTAGAGACTGGTAGGGAGACTAATTTATTTGTCTTGCACTCGTCCGGATATTGCCTATGCAGTAAGTATGATGAGTCAGTTTATGCACTCGCCGAGTGTGGAGTATATGGCGGCAGTTATGAGGATTCTAGCATATTTAAAGTCTGCTCCTGGAAAAGGAATTCTGTATAAGCCTCATGGACACATGAGGATTGAGGGATTTACTGATGCTAATTGGGCAAGTGATGTGACTGATAGGCGTTCTACGTCTGGATATTTTACATTCGTTGGAGGTAATTTGGTTACTTGGCGGAACAAGAAACAGAAGGTGGTGTCTCGATCTTTTGTCGAGGCCAAATACAGGGGCATGGTGCATGGTGTGTGTGAGATTCTTTGGCTACGGAAGTTGCTTTGGAGTCTCAGATTTAAACAAGAAGAGGCAATGAAATTGTATTGTGACAAGTCGGCAAGAGAGAGAGTAGAGAATCTAGTACAACATGATAGGACTAAGTATGTTGAGGTTGATCGACATTTCATTAAAGAAAAGCTTGAGAAGATTGTTTCAATACCGTTTGTGAACTCGGAAGAACAACTTGCATATGTTCTTACTCATGCTATGTGTAGTAGAGCTTTTGATGACTCACCTATCAAGTTAAGCATGTGTGATATCTATGCACCAACTTGAGAAGGGAGTATTGCGTGAGTCAATGTAAGGAAAAGGGAATGTAAATATTGTGTAAATATTAGTCATGTTTTAGGAAGGTAATATTAGTGTCCCTTATTGTTTCCTTATGTAATAAGAATTGTACGTACTTATATTCAGAATTATGGAATACATGAAAATTAAGCCGTAAAATTCTATTACAAAACTTTAAAAACAAATACGAACATAAAACTCCAGAGGCATTATTTATCCATTACTAATAGACAGCAGCTGATAAGGAAAACCACTTCAACAAATCTTGATGAGGCCACTCACTTGACATGGTTCAAGAACCACTTCAACAAATCTTGATGAGCCTCCTCGGCAGATTTACAAGCTGCTTCGTCTTCAACACTGTACCTCACCGTCCACCCATGCGACACTTTCGGGAATATTTTCACATGGCTCTTAACCTATGATTCCACAAAACCAACAATCGTTTCAACAAATTTCAAAAGTTTACCACTACAAGCTACCACAGTGGTGAATCCTAATGTGAAGGGGGGGTGTTTTTGGTGTTGTCCTATCATTTCTTCAAAGTTCGTACAAAACGGTATATGACCCTGATTGGAAATTAAAACAGAATATCTTAGCATATAAGCTCTCTGGCCCCCTTCCCCTACAAGTCGTTTTTGTAAGGGCAAGTTACCTATAACTATAAGCCATGCACAATTATATTTCATAATATGATAGAAAAAGTTCGCCATGCATCCCGAGTTGAGGAATGTCCACGATTAGAATAAACAAACTAACAAAGCCACAAAAGTATTGAAGACTGTTCGGATGAAGGAGATTCCTACCTCAGGTTTTGTAGTTAAAACCTCTTCAAACTGTCTCACGACTTCAGGCGGAGACATCCGATCAATCTCAGCTCCAAGTATAGAAATAGGAACCTTAACCTCTGAAAGTAAGTCCAGGAATAGATCATAAAGTGAGTGTGAGACTAATTTTTTGTTCCAATAATGATGTAGATATTTCCTGAATATTAGTACAGGTATCTTACCCTTGATATCATCCACAGTGACTAATGACGGATGACACAGAACAGCAGCTTGAATTAAAGCGTGCTTTGAAAGTTCAACCACAACCTTGGCTGAAAACAGCACAAATAGTTCAATGTCAACCGAAACAATATTTTCCATATTGGTTGAACTACTGAAACAAGAGTGATAAGTAAAAACATTGCCTAAACATTATCCAAATGTCTAAACGAGAAACATTTTTGTTATACTCAAAAAGCAACAAATTAAATATATATATATATAAGGAAAAATGAAATAGAGCAACTAAGATGTTAACAAGAAATGAACGTGAACTCACCTCCCCAACAGAAGCCTGCAGCACCAATTGCAGAAACACCTTTACTTTTTAAAGCTTCAAGAACTGGCTTTGCATCCTCAAATCCCTTGTCCTATCAATCCCAAAACAAGCTTCAGAAGCTAACAATACTTGAACATATCCAAATTGCAGAAAAACTTTTATAACACCCCACTGCCAGGGACTCGTAATTTAACCATTGTCACAAAAGGTGAATCAGCCTAGTAGTGAACAACCATAAAAAGTTTTAACATAACAACAGTCTTCATGCGACTCCCAAGCTGAACCCACTCACATAAGCATATAAAATATTTTTTAAAACTCAAGAATTGCATAAGGAGACTTGTAAAAGTACTTTGATCGTTAAAGAAACAAAACAGATATGCATAAAAGTAGACACAATAACAAAAGAACCAACCGGTCCATGATCCTTTATCCAAACAGAAATAGGTCTGTTGGCATCTTCAGGTGCATAAGGGTCTTTGTTAAGGAAGTCGGGAACCACAACGAAGAACCCAGCAGCTGCAACTTTGTCAGCAAGCTTCCTTCACAATGGAAGGCAGGTGGCATTAGTTAAAGGGTACAGGATATTATGGAAACACCGAACAACATGAAAATATCTGAAGTCGGTAACTGGCACGTGAAATTTTATCCTTCTATAAATTATAGAGTGAATAATCTAAAAATACAGGTATAGATCTTCAAACCATCATGAAAGGTTATTGTAAAAGTCAGGGGATCCGACAATTGTTATACGATATCTGATACTGATAGACAATCCGAAACTATTGGTTGTGACTATCTTTCAAAAATAAGTCAGATATAGATATAGAATCATAGATTACAGACCTACTGTAACTTCTTTTTTTTCTTCCTTAACGATTGTACTATTTCCAGTAAACTGGTCATCAAATTTAAGCAGCAAGTGTAAATATCCAAGCGAAAAGTCATCATACCTCAAGTTTGGAGCTTCAAATCCTGAATGACAAAGCAAACATTCAACATTACAAAGCAGTTATACAAAACACACACTTTCATCACAGAAATGAACATCACATAAGCTAGATTATCAAGACTTTGTCAGAATTGGAGGGGAAAAAAATCCAAAAATTCAAAGGGGAAAGGAAAATGTCATAAATTTGGACACCAATCAACAAATATAGCCTAAAAATCAATACCCATTAAACCAAAAACCCATATAAAAATAGACAACAAGGGAATAAACCCATGTCGTAGAACGAAGAAAAGAGAGGTTTTATAAGTGGTGGGAAAGTTACCATAAACGTCAGAGATGAGAAGAACAGCAAAGTTGGAATCAGGGGAGCCAGTGACATAGGAGTCGAGACCGCCGAGGCTTTCGACATGGCCGGTGCCGCTGGAGGGGTTGAGGGTCGGAGGGTTTGAGCAGCACTCAGAGCTTGCCATGATTTCTTTCCTTATCACTCCTCGTCGGTGTTTGCCTGAGCTAGGACAACGGAGACTATATTTAAATATAAAAAATTATTAAATAGTACAGTACTATCACGTCATCAATGACGCTTTCATTTATAATTTGATAAGGTGAACTGTTTTTTTTTTTTTTTTTTTTTTGGTTGAACTTACAACTTGTTTTAAAAAATTACAAATTAGATAAAAAGAAAATATCACCCGTCCATCCCCGTCTCACATTTCCATTCCAAACAATTAAATTTCGTGAATATTTCTGCAAAAAAATATCAATTCTTTTTTGTTTTGATTGATTCTCATTGAATTTCAAGTATATATGTGTAAGGTCTTAAAAAACGCTAGGCGCTAGACGCTAGTCGGGCGATGAACTATTTTTTTTTTTTTTTTTTTTTTTTTTGTTGAACTTACAACTTGTTTTAAAAAATTACAAATTAAATAAAAAGAAAATATCACCCGTCCATCCCCGTCTCCCATTTCCATTCCAAACAATTAAATTTCGTGAATATTTCTGCAAAAAAATATCAATTCTTTTTTGTTTTGATTGATTCTCATTGAATTTCAAGTACATGTGTGCAAGGTCTTAAAAAACACTAGGCGCTAGACGCTAGTTGGGCGATGGACTAACGCTTAGCGCCTAGATGGATTTACATAAATTTACACTATATATTATAAAATATGAGTATATGTGTATAATTTTAGAACTTTAGAACTTTTTTTTTCTAATTTTATACAAAGAATATTGGGCCTAGTTTGTTTTTTCTTTGAACAAAATAGTGGGCCACAAAATGGACCCAACTTGAAAGAATAGCCCCTTTTTTTTCAATTAAGCTGACAGCTTTTCTACAGCCTTTCTCGATTTCTCCAATGTTAGTCCCAATCAACCATCACTTGTTTAGCGGCTCTAGGCTTGCATTTATTATCAACAGATCTCCTCTTCTTTCTCTCTCTGCAGAGTGCAGAGAGATCCCCTTCTCTCTCTCTTTAGTTATGCCTTTCTCTCCCATTTTCAGTTTTTCTTTCGACTCTCTCTCTCTCTCTCTCTCTCTCTCTCTCTCTCTCCTCTTCTCTTCAATAGAACAGATGGATCTCTTCAACAGATCCCCTTCTCTCTCTGTAGTAAAACCCAAAGAACGGATATCTTCAAACAGATCCTCTTCTCTCTCTGCAGTAAAACCCAACGGACGGTTTATGTGTATTGTTCATCCCTATATATTCTCAATCTACTTGGATTCATCGATTGATGTTGGGTGCAAGAGCGCAGGTTTGAAGATTTGGGTTATGGGTGGTGGATCATGCGGATGCGAGAGAAGATTTGCAGAGCATCGACCGCCATCTAGCTCTGCCTAGGCCACCTTGAGCGCCTAGAGACGCCTAGGCGGCCACCTAAATCATTCCCGCTTTACCTAAACGATTTAGCCCAAATCGGATCGGGACTCCACCGCCGAGTGCCTACGCACCGCCTAGGCCGATTTTTAGAACACTACATGGGACTTTTTTATATTTTGTTTTTATTGAATTTTTTACTTTTTCAATGACGGGATGAATGACATGATGAATGACGTAAGCCTAATTCGATTTAGAAAACAATTTTTTTTTTTAATTTTCTTTAATTATTTATTTATTTTTTATAATGCACTAATCAACTTCATCAAACTTATTAGCATAAATTATACCACTCGCCAAATGTCCAGCCTAAAATCACGTTCTCAAACCTCTACCCTTCCAAGCAACGAATTTTACATACAAATATTGGTACTATAAAAAGTGCTGGCATTATTCTGATTTATAGTAATAGAATGTTGTTGATACGATAATGTTTAAATAATTCTTGTCTTTCAGAAACAATAAAATGCTTCACAATGATGACAATACCAGTCACTCGACATGGTTCAAGAGCCACTCCAACAAGTCTTGATGGTCCTCTTCGGCAGTCTTACAAGCTGCTTTGTCTTCAACATCTTACTTCGTGTTCCACTTTCGGAAAATTCTTCACATGGCTTTCAATCTGCGATTTCATAAAACGAACGGTCATTCCAATTATGTAACGCGAAACATTGAAGAAAGAAGGTAAAATATGTAAGCACATATTGATGATTGGATTATTATTTAAGTGTTGATTCACGTGTTTATTTCTTATTAGCGACACATCATTTAGTTTCTCTTTTTCTCCTTTGTACTTCCCCTATGTTCCCAACCAAAGTTTGAAAACTGGTTATCAGGTGCCGGAAACAAAATCATGAAGTTTATAAAGCTCTCTTTTGTGGTGGGGGGCATAACCCATTGGGCATCTCCAACTAGTACTTAACTTACATGACACCAAAAATGGCGTTGGAGGTTCTTCCGGGTTACATGGAGGAGGCCAGTCGAGGACCGTCAGTTCAAACTACACAACTTTACAATCAAACACTAGTTCATAGAACTCCAGAGGCATTATTTAACCACTACCAATAGAAAGCAGCTGATAGGATAAGGAAATCCACTACAGTGATGATGTCACTCCCTTGACATGGTTCATGAGCCACTCCAACAAGTCTTGATGAGCCTCCTCGGCAGATTTACAAGCTGCTTCGTCTTCAACATTGTATCTCACCGTCCACCCGTGTGGCACTTTCGGGAATATCTTCACACGGCTCTTAACCTGTGATTCCGCAAAACCAACCATCTTTTCAACAAATTTCAAAAGTTTGCCACTACAAGCTACCACTGTGGTGAACCCTAATGTGAAGGGGGTGTGTGCTCCTGGTGTTGTCCTATCATTTCTTCACAGAGAACAAAATTAAAATGTTTTTGAAGTTCATACAAAATGGTGTATGACTGTGATTGAAGTTCATAACATAT
Source organism: Pyrus communis (assembly GCF_963583255.1). NCBI lineage: Eukaryota > Viridiplantae > Streptophyta > Magnoliopsida > Rosales > Rosaceae > Pyrus > Pyrus communis. Next base: position 11,428,746 of record NC_084806.1, read on the forward strand.
AAGCTCTCTGGCACCCTTCCCTTACAAAGTTACAAGTCATTTTTGTAAGGGCAAGTTACCTATAACTACAAGCCATGCACAATTATATTTCATTATGGCATCTCAAGTTGAGGAATGTCCGTGACTAGAATAAACAAACTAACAAAAGCACAAGTACCGAAGACTGTTCGGATGAAAGATATATTCCTACCTCAGATTTTGCAGTTAAAACCTCTTCAAACTGTTTCACAACTTCAGGTGGAGATATCCGATCAAACTCAGCTCCAAGTATAGAAATAGGAACCTTAACCTCTGAAAGTAGTTCCAGGAATGGTCGAGTGTGAGACTAACTTTTTGTTCCAATAATGGTGTCTAAGTAGATATTTCCTGAATATTAATACAGATATCTTACCCTTTATATCATCCACAGTGACAAATGTAGGATGACACAGAACAGCAGCTTGAATTAAAGCGCGCTTTGCAAGTTCAACCACAACCTTGGCTGAAAACAGTGCAAATAGTTCAATGTCGACCGAAAGAATATTTTCCATATTGGTTGAGCTATTGAAACAAGAGTGATAAGTAAAACACTGCCTAAACATTAGCCAAAAGTCCAAACGAGAAACATTTTTGTTACACTGAAAAAGCAACAAATAACCCACAAAGTAAATGGATTATGGAGATAAGGAAAAATAAAATAGAGCAACCAAGATGTTAACAGGAAAGGAAAGTGAACTCACCTCCCCAACAGAAGCCTGCAGCACCGATTGAAGAAACGCCTTTTCTTTTTAAAGCTTCAAGAACTAGCTTTGCATCCTCGAATCCCTTGTCCTATCAATCCAAAAACAAGATTCAGAAGCTGACAATACTTGAACATACCCAAATTGCAGAGAAAGTTTTATAACACCCCAATGCTAGGGACTCGTAACTTAACCATTGTCACAAAAGGTGGAATCAGCCTAGTAGTGAACAACCATAAAAAGTTTTGACATAAATAATCATGGGATTGCCAAGCTGAACCCGCACAGATAAGCATCTAATATATTTTAGTAAACTCAAGAATTGCATAGGGAGGCTTGTAAAAGTACTTCGATCATTAAAGAAACAAAACAGATATGCATAAAAGTAGACATAAGAACAAAAGAACCAACCGGTCTATGATCTTTTATCCAAACAGGAAGAGGTCTATTGGCATCTTCAGGTGCATAAGGGTCTTTGTTAAAGAAGTCGGGAACCACAACGAAGAACCCAGCAGCTGCTACTTTATCAGCAAGCTTCCTTCAAAATGGAAGGCAGGTGGCATTAGTTAAAGGGTATACAATATTGTGGAAACACAGAAACTACAAAGTGATGCCACAGTTTTGTTCTTCGATGAAAATAGCTGATGTCGGTAACCAGCATGTGAAATTTTATCGTTCTACAGATTATAGAGTGAACAACCTAAAAATACAGTTATAGATCTTCAAATTATCATAAAACGTCATTGTATAGGCAGGGGATTGGACAATATCTCATACTGATATACAATCCGAAACTATTGGTTGTAACTATCTTTCAAAATTAAGTTAGATATAGATATAGAATCATAGATTATAGACCTACTGTAACTTTTTTTTTTTTCCTTCCTTAATAATTGTAAAATTTCAAGTAAATTATTCATCAAATTTAACCAGCAACTGTAACTAATGTCCCCGCGTCAATATCCAAAAGCGAAAAGGGACAGCATAAAACGTTCGGATTCAAGTAAAAGCGATTCGTAGAATTCATCTAGCACATTATCCACTGCATATAAAATTAGCAGTCGAAAGACAAATAAAGAGAGTAGTCAACTAGTCATCATACCTCAAGTTTGGAGCTTCAAATCCTGCATGACAAAGCAAACATTTAACATTACAAAGCAGTTATACAAAACACAAACTTTCATCACAGAAATGAACATCACATAACCTAGAATATCAAGACTCAATCAGAAAAGGAGGAAAGAAAATCCAAAAATTCAAATAGGAATGGAAAATATCATAAATTTAGGAAACCCATCAACAACAAACACACCTAAAAATGAATACCCATTAAACCAAAAACCCATAAAAATAACACAATAAGGAAAGAAACCCATGTCGTTGAACGAAAAAAGGAGAGGTTTTTGAAGTGGTGGGAAAGTTACCAAAAACATCAGAGACGAGAAGAAGGGCAAGTTTGGAGTGAGGGGAGCCAGTGACATAGGAGTCGAGACCGCCGAGGTTTTCGACATGGCCGGTGCCGCTGGAGGGGTTCAGGGTCGGAGGGTTTGAGCAGCACTCGGAGCTTGACATTCTTTCTTCCGGTGTAGCAAAATAACGTAAAAAACCGGGCAACCAGAGAAGCAGTTCCAAACCCGCCAAAATTGGGTTCTTTTTTTCTTTTACAGAGCCCAGTTCTCACAAGGCAAAAAGCGACTGGCCCAACCCGCCAAAAATATAACCGTCCTCACTACGTCGCCGTTTTTACAGAAATTCCGTGCCGGTCGCAAATGGAATCCCAAACATAAACCACCATGCACGAAAACAAACAAAAAGAAATATAATTTAAAAAAATAAAAATAAAATAAAAATCTATCTGCGACCGGCCTTGTCTGATACGCTATCCCATCAAAATTCAACATCGTCAGTGATTTTTTCTAGCGTCGAGGTTTTTGTAGGGTTTCTCCTTACCCCCCACAAAACCCAACATCTGGAAACTGCAAAAACATGGGTTCTTTGGGAAATGGGAGAGAGAGAGCAAATGGAGAGAAAGGAGCAGAGCAGGAGGAGGAGGAGGAGCCGATATTAATGGAGCAGACGCAGAGGTTCTGTATGTTTCCTGTTCGGTACAAGCAAGTCTGGGAGATGTACAAGAAGGCCGTGGCCAGTTTCTGGACTGGTAAGTGGTAACTTCTTCGTTTTTACCTCTTTAAAGTTTAATCCTTTTTTGAAAACCAGGGAAAATATTCTAAATATTTGTTGTGAATTTTGGTGTTTTCTTGCTTATCTGTGTGTTTTCTGAAGTGGGTTTCTGTTAATTTTTCAAAGTTCAGTTTTTGGACTGGTAACTTGTTCATATTTCCCTCTTTTAATCCTCCTTGTAAGAAACAACAAGGTTCCCATATTTTCTTTTGAATTTTGGTTTTTTCTTGCTTTTCTATATGTGTTTTGAAGTGGGTATTTCTTCATTTTCTTCAAGTTCATTACTTTTTGTTTTTGTATCTGTGCAATGTTAGTGTTTTTCCCTTTGTCTTTGTTGGAATTTAAAAGAAATATGAGGTGGGGTTTTTTAATTCTTTTATTTTGGTTCCAAAATTCAGCTGTGTAATTACTTGGAAGATATTGTTACTGTTGGTTCATGAAAGTAGTATCTTCTTTTCCTTAAATGGATCCGCAAGAATATTAGTTAAAAATTATAGTCATGGCGTCTGCATTGTCTCTCTTAAGGGGAACAAATTTGGGATTTTCTTGTGCTTTGGGAAATAAATTATTTACCTTTATTCTCTCTCTTAAGTTTATTGTACATTACTTGTTTTTGAATTGTTACATGAAGAAGCAATTATCAAACTGTATGAAAATCCAACAAAATCGGAACATTTTCGAACGCAAACCCTTTGGGGGCTGCGAATTCCAACTGCAATCTGATGTCTGAAGGCATATTGATATGTCAAATACAGTATAAGTGGGTAGCATTGCCTCTGATTTACTTGGTTTGTGTTTGTGGTAAATAGCACTAGCATATAGCGTCTTACTCTGGAGAATTCTGAGTCTACAATCTCGAGCATATAAGTTCTTCACCTTCTACCGGACAGCTCTAGTCTTTGGCGGGTGTAGAATGTGGGCAGAAGGCATTTATTTCAGCAACTTTATTCCTTATGTTTAATAAGAACCTTGTTCTAACATTCAACGCATGGCATGGAAACTGTGTTTGTATTTATCCACAACATGTAGTTTTTTAACAACAACCTTCCTTGCACAATTAGTCTGATATATATCCAGCTCAGACTTGCAAGCTAAGCTTTTACAACAATTACCACCACAACTAATCTTTCTAATCTATCGACAAGTGTCAAACATTTACCAAGGGTCCCTTGAGCTAGTAGAATTATACTCATACGCACTAATTTATTTAACCTTTTCTGGTATCCTATCAATGTTATGCTGTTGAGTAGATGTTCCCGTTATTTTTTTGCCATGGTATATGTTCTAATGACATGTTAATTGGCTTACAGCTGAGGAGGTTGATCTCTCCCATGATATACAGCAGTGGGACACTTTGTCTGACTCTGAAAGACACTTTATAAGCCATGTCCTTGCATTTTTTGCTGCATCTGATGGGATTGTTTTGGAGAATTTGGCTGCAAGATTTCTAACTGATGTTCAGATTCCAGAGGTGATTTCTTTTCTCTGGTCTGTTCTTTAGATAAGATGCGAAGAGTGTTTGAAGTTCCCAAGACCTAAGTTTCAACTATTTATCTCCTTAGTTTCACCCCTAAGATTCAGATATTTAATTTTTTTTTTTTTTTTTTTTCCTCCTGGTTGACTTACTAACATCAAGGTTTCTCATTCTTCACAGGCTCGGGCATTCTATGGATTTCAACTTGCAATGGAGAATATCCATTCGGGTAGAGCTTAAAACATAGTTTCTCTGGTTTCCTTAGTTGTAATGTATATGGCCACCTGTCTAAGGAATTTTCTCCTTGTTCCTTTTTAAATACTGTCTACCATCAGAGATGTACAGCTTGCTTTTGGAGACATACATCAAGGATTCTACAGAGAAGCATAGATTGTTCAATGCAATTGAAAGCATTCCTTGTGTGTCTAAGAAGGCTAAGTGGGCTTTGGATTGGATACACAGGTACTCATGCTTTCCTATGAGTGAATATAATATCGCTAATAAGGGAGATAGTACTTTTGACAATTTTGTATGGTTGGACGTGTTTTTGAATGATATATGCGATCACAAGCGGTAGTATATGAGCATTAATTTGTACAACTCAGGTACTTGAATTTTTAATATAGAAGTCCTCTGGTCCTTTCAAAGATTAAATGTTTAGATTTTGTTTGAGAAGAGAACAGATTGTTTAGAAGTGTAGGAGGGCCGCTTATGTCAAACTTCGGTATTGGACATCTGCAGTAATTTTGAACTTCCTTCTGTGTGAAATTATACGTAATGACTGTCAGTTCAACCTTCAAGTGTGTATGGTATTGGAAAGGGGAGTGGGTTTTTAACATTCACTTGGTCTTTCCAAAGAGGAGGTTTATGCGCATAGGGAAAACGGGAGTGGCTCTTTAACCATGTATCATTCAGTTTCTAACAAAACGAAGAGCTCCTTCGGTAGTCTATGCTGTATCATATGTTGATATCACAAGATTCAAACTTAGTACCATCTGCTTCACTCTGCAAATTTAGAAGGCGCCTTTCTATACCCTGTCTGCTTGTTATCATCAAGCTTCATGTGTAGCTTGTACATAATCTTTGTTTGATTAGAAGCATGGAAAATGCTCCATAAACCAATTTCTTATTCTGCATGATGTGCAGTTCCAATTCATTTGCGGAGAGACTTGTTGCTTTTGCGTGTGTTGAAGGAATCTTTTTCTCCGGAAGGTAATTTGGGCTTGCATTATATATGCTTGAGTTTATATGTTTAATTGATACTTTTCGTTATGAGGCTTGTAGGATCTTTTCTTTTGTTTTCATCACCCTTTTCTCTCATGTTTTTTACTTTATTGTTCATTCTTAGCTTCTGTGCCATATTCTGGCTTAAAAAGAGGGGACTAATGCCTGGATTGACATTCTCAAACGAGCTTATATCTAGAGATGAGGGTCTTCACTGTGATTTTGCTTGCCTTTTGTACAGGTAATATCTATTTTCTTTCTGGTTCCCAAAATTGAGCTTCCTGTGTTGCTAGGCACAAGATAATAGTTATACGGTGTTGTTTTCACCTTCTTAGAACTCAGTGGTTTATTACTTTTAGTCCTCGCAGAATCCAGGAATTGGAGAAACTTGGGTAAAAAAGAGAGATTTAAAATTCTTTTCCAATTCTAGATATGCAAATGACGGAAACTATATTTGTTTTGTTATTAGTTTGTTGCAGAAGCAACTAAATTGGGAAAAAGTTCATGGAATTATAAATGAAGCTGTCGAGATTGAGACTGAATTTGTTTGTGAGGCCCTCCCATGCGCATTGATTGGCATGAACTCAGATCTTATGAGCCAGTACATAAAATATGTTGCTGATCGACTCTTGGTAATTATCTCTCTGATGATGTCTTCCTCGTTTTTCATTTCTTTAATTCCTAGATGATAGGGGGAGTTGCGTTTAACTTATATAACTATTCTCCGCGTTAGTATCAATATTCATATAGTAGAATGTTTCTCCTTTCCAGGTTGCGTTAGGTTGTCAGAGGAAGTACAATGTCAAAAATCCTTTTGACTGGATGGAGTTTATTTCTTTGCAGTGAGTATTTCTGAGAATGTGGTTTTGCTTTGCCTGCTTTAGTCTGTTCTTGGAACTGGTTGACGGATAAATGATCTTGATCTCGTTTGCTTGATTCTGCAGAGGAAAGACGAACTTTTTCGAGAGAAGGGTCGGTGACTATCAAAAAGCATCTGTCATGTCAGGCCTCCAAGATGGTGGCAAAAACTTCATCTTCAAGTTGGACGCCGACTTCTAGTTCACCAAATTTGTTGCAACCTGCAACTTCCACCAGCATTGTACTGACTCTTATCTGAAACTAACTAAAATTTTGTTACTATTCTTTGTGGTAGCAATTTGTATATTGTATTTCGAGGTAGTCGTAGTCACCGACACGTGATAGTATGTATTGACGAGTAGATGTACGTGGGTTTCAGTGGACTCATATACATCAACGACCAAAAACCCGGCCTCGTGGGATCAATCCTAGTATTTTTCATATATTCATTCTGTTAACTTAGGTGGTTGTCATTATCAATAAAGAATTTTTTGTTTCTATAATTTAAGTCTTATTATTTATCATAATTTGGAATGTGCATAATATCATCATTGTGTTTGAAAAATGGTACATGCTTCAGCTGCTTTTCATCAGTGCTTCTGATTATTAGCCTTCTGACTATGGCATGGGTGCACCCTTTTCCCAATTTTGCTTGAAATCATACATGTACTTTTTTTTTCTCTGCATACACCAACATTTTTTCCAATTTGGTTTAAGATTTTGCTCGGGATAGCGTCACACACGCGAGTGATTTTCAGATATTGATTTAGTCTGTTATCTTTAAAGGTTTTTGATATTGATAGATGATGTCACAATTTATTGCCCAATTAATTTAAAGCAAGCGATTTGCTAATATCCAAAAGCATATTTCCTCATTAAGGGTTTTCCTTCACCAACTCCAATGGGGAGTTGTCAATTGCTAAAATTTGGCACACAAAAGACAAATTATGAATTGACAAATTGTCTTTCTTTTCCAACCTTTTAGTGCTGAATTTAGCAATTTAGCTATATTAACAAGTGTTTTAGCATTATTTTATATTTTATTAACTTTTTTTCAAATTCTTTTTCTTTAGGTTATCTTTATTTATACTAGTATTTGTCTCTTTATGTGTATGAACACATTTTTTTAGAAAATGAGAAGGGGAGAGAGAGAGAACGTGCCGGGGGGGGGGGGGGTGTGGGAGGGTTTTGTTTTTGGTTTTAATTTTATTTTTTAATTTTAATTTTAAATATTAGAGATATTTTAACATTACTTGTAGGTAAGGCTTTAATAAAAAACAGTAAATTTGGACCTATGAAATTACATTATTGCTCATCATTTTTTTTTGTGTGATAAAAGACTAAATTGTCTTTTCACCCTCTTTTGGTTGACAAATAAAGTTTCATTAATTTGTAGAGATTTACAAAAATATAAGTAAAACAATCCAAATTTCCGACAAAGTTTGACAGACGTATGAGCTAAATACTTTTAATTATTATTTTAGCCTCTTGATATAAATTTGGATCATTTGATCAGATTCATCACTATTAAATTTGATCACATTTGATATCATCCGTTAAATGTTTCTAAGAATTAAGACAAAAATAAAAATGAAAACTGATGTTGAGATTGTTGTGATTAAAATTATTAATTAAGAATGTAGTTGTGTAAATATAAAGTAAAATCCCAATAGAAGATCAAACCCTCATATGCTTCACAAGAAAACCCATCAAAACTAGTATAAATAGTAGAAATCCTCACTCGCGATGGGATAACCCAACGAAGTGATACCACCTTTTGGATAAAAAAGAGCCATTGGCTCTCCTTTTTAAGTAGGATTTTCTCTTCTTTTATTCCGATCTCCTTCTTTCTCTCATCTCACACTTTATTTTTTGTATGTCTCTATAAAAAATTAATATAAGATTTTAACGTATCTTAATCGTAATCGTTCAAATCTGAGAGAAGAAAAAAGAAAAGAGATTAAAAAAAGAGAAAATTATTATCGTATCGTGTCAATTCTAGGCGTCCTTGTCAATTGGTTTTTTGGCATCAAATGGGTTGGGTTGGACAAATACTTTGTTGCTAAATCTTAAATTTGGGACTTCGCATCTCCCATTGGAGATGGTGTAAGGATGTTGATATTTTGGAAACATGCTAATTTCATCTTAATGCTATTATGTGCAAGCTCGTTCACCACTAGTGTTCGTCACTGCCTTTTCATGGTAGAGGGAGGATAAGGCACATCATCATCTACCAACCAACAAAGCTACTAATGCTCCCAATTTGTCCTTTTGGACTCATCTCCACGTCACAACTTGCACTTGATGGACAATAACTTACCTTGTTTCGCGTGATGTATGAAAAATAAATATGTATTATTTACTTGAGAACTGATTTTTTGGCTATCCACGAGAGTGTATATATCAATTTTTTTCTTTTATTTCTCATATCACACGATACTTTTCTAATTCACATATCACGTGACCAAAACAAGTCTCACAAACATATTGAGACAAAAATATATATTATCGGTTGTATGCTTGAAAGACATGGAAAAACTTAGTAAGAGATTATGATCACGTCATTCATATAACAACTCTCGTAAAAGTAAAGCTTTGTATTTTCGTACTACATCTCCCAAATTGTATGAGTCGATTTTAGAGCTGCCCTGGCGACTCAATCTTCCCAATATCTCTCTCGTGGCGCAAGATATGTGTCAAAGCTTTTATTGGACAAGTACTTACTTCTTGACGACGTAACGAACATTAATTAGTTACAAGATAGAATTTGTCGAAGGAGCATAGTGTCTTTATTCTCTTAGTTTGGTGTGCGCTTGAGGTGACCACAAGCACTAAGATTAGGTACCAAAACTCCACCACCTTTACCTCCCTTTCTTATTATTTTAGTATTATCCAAATTTCCTAGTAATTATTACTATTAGGTGCCCCATCAATTTAGAGAGAAGGTGATGCTTTTCTCAATTTTAAATTTGCATCTCAATAGTTTAGTTTGATTTATGTTTTGCTTGCCTTGGCCGCCTTGATTTTTGGTGCCAAGCAACCATCTTGTGAGCACAACTGGATCATTTTGTATGGTCTATTAAAAAGATGACAACAATGCTTACTAATTAAAAAGATGACAACAATTTTAATCTTATGCACTAATTTCTTCGACACTAATCTCCTGAATTTTATAGTTTCGAAGTAAGTGTGGTCACCTATCATCGGTCTTATCTTAACGGTGGAAGAAGACGAACGTTTGTGTTTTATTTCTTTACCCATATTGCTGGATTAAAATCAAACAGTAAGTTAGTACAATTTTTTTAAACGGTAAAGTTCAGGAGAACGAGACTGATTGGTTCTTCAATCCCTTGCAAATTACATCATCTTCCAAATAAAATGTGGGTTTGTCAACCATATCCTCTCCCACTCTACCAACTTCAAATCATATCATAACAACTTTGAACTTGATGTGGTTTCTTAGAGATGACTGGACCAATTCACCTAACTCACTTTCTTCTATGTCATATCTAATCTATCCCAATGTTTTGCAATTAATTGGCTCACAAACTCCGAAATTGAGTTTAAAGCCTTTTTAGTGTGGCAAATACCAACAAATTGATAGGAAAATATCATGTTTTGTCCTGTACTATTATCTTAAGGCAGTCCCTAATAAGATTATGTGTGCGTTATAAATTTCTTTCGACTCCCACGAGCAACTTTCCTACCAACAAATTGATAGGAAAAATGTTGTTTCCCACGACAAGTTTTGGGAATGTCATATCACAACATCATCATATCACAATGTCTATTATCTTAAACCATACCCTAATGTCATATCACAACACCGTTATCACTAAAATCAAATACAAGTTATTTCTTAATGTATAATAACCAATCTATTATTCAACCATTGATCTCTCATTCATTATGTGAATTCTTCATGGTATTCATAATTGAAAAAGATCTTTTAGCTAGAGTGGTTGCAACTAGTAAAATAAATGTAAATGTCACAAACAAGTACACCGAGAATTATTGTCTATAAAGGTCATATATAAATTCAAAGAGAAGAAAAATATGAAGTTGTTGAGATTATGTGGAACCAATGACCTCATGCTACCTCCGCTACTTACATGCTTTCTGCAATATTTTGTTAATTTGTTTCTCATTGGTGATTACACCATGTTTTCCACAACATAATCCAATCTCTCTCATGAAGAATTATTATAATTAGGATTGGTAAGGGAGGTTGAACCACATTAGTTGAGACTTTTCAAGATTAATGCCCAAAACATAGTAGTTAATATATAAGATGCCCAAATGAAGGCATGCACTAATACTATTGCTTACCTACCAAGACATGCATAGTATATATTATATAATATCCACACACAACATGATATAGGATTGTAACTTGTGACAACATACCAAATAGTTCTTCCCAAAATGGTCCTCAATTGAAGAAGTGGGGGAAAAGGAGGACCACCTTTCCCATACCTAAAGCCTCATAAGTCCTAACATGCCAGTTTCATTGTGGTGTATTTTTTTCTCACCACTCTAAAGTTGTCTTAATACTCACTACCTTATTTATTATTGTTAATTCAATTTAAATTTTGATAATTGTATCTATCTACTACACAGATCTCAAAATTTAAATTCTTTTAATGGTAGTAAAAATAGTAATGAGCATCACAATCACTTACCGATCGTGGGCAAAAATATTTTCATTCTATTGTCACTTTTTTGCTTGGAGGTGGACCCACGCTACTCACTCAAACTCTTAAGTGGACTTAATCACCACCTACCACCGTCCACTATGGTCTTTCAATTATTATATTTCTAGGACTGAAGAATAATGTAGAAATTAAGAAAAGAAATTATTAGGAAAATGATTTGAAGATCCTCATCTCCTGGTGGCAAGGCCATTGGACCCTATGGATCGGTTACCATTTGTGGGCCAGGGTTGGCCTCAAACATGAGAAAGGTTAGCATAAGATTACATCTTTACCCTTCCTTACTTCCGACTTAAAAGTTGAGCTGTTCTGGTTCTTGTATAGAGTTGGATGCAATAGCTTGTACCTAAGACATTGGTGGGGACATGATTTTGGTTATAACATTTGTAAGTACACGATAATATTAAAGAGAATGACTACATATAAATCCTCTTCGAATCTCACACTATGAAGTTTACAGATCTAACAATTCGGACTATATTTCATGACTTTTATTCGTTCCATTTCATTGGTCCATCTCACACATAATCTCTCTTCAATGCTCATATATCTTTCTTTTTTAAACGGTCCAGATTGCTAAACCTATGAGCTTCAAAGTGTGATATTTGGAGAGAATCTCAATCTGTTTGCATATAATCACCCGTTTAGACCAACGCCCAGTCTTATACATTGGTCATATATTGAATGATTGTGTTGATGTATAGGGTTACACTTGTATAGACATTCGTGACTTGGCATACAAGAAACATACGTGAGGTTTTACAATAAACCTAAGCCTACTAGCCCAGTGTGACGGGACAGATTCTCCTATTCGAATACCAAACGACATAAATTTGCTTCATCTTTATCAAAAGGATTAATAGATAGATACAAACGTCAGCACAAAAAGGCTACAACGGTTAATAGAGATGTTTAGAGATGTTTAGGAAAATCTGATTAGACTAATGAAACCACATTTCATTTGTCCACACATTCCATGTATAGGAAAGATTATGTGAGCAAATCGAAAAGAGTAATGTTAGGTAGATCAAGTGTTTAAATTAAATTTGTATACTATGTGATGTGTTATAGAGTGATACGAGAGAATGTATGATCATTACATGAGATAATGGTGAGTCTCAAAATAAAAAATTATGTGTTATGAGATATGTGGTCCGATTGTCGTACCTAAGACTTTCTCCATGTACAGGTAGAGACTTTCTCCATGTACAGGTAGAAGACATTACCTAAATCCCAATACTACTCCTCACAGTTTTTAACTTCACCGTTTCTTAACACCAATTTATACCCAAAGCATAAGATAAAACCATGATACTATTCTCGCCCATCCTTTCTCACTCATCAGAGTCACCACTCTGCTATTTTGATCTGCTCTGCTCTGCTCTCTCTCTCTCTCTCTCTCTCTCTCTCTCTCTCTCTCTCTACACTCACCAAACCACTCCGAATTCCAAATTCCAAATTCCAGAACCATAATCAAAATCTGTCTCATAAATGGAGGTCTCCTTACAAGGCAACCTCTGGTACAGTGTGGTGGAACTGACCAAAGGGGCACAGCAAAAGGGCAGTGATCCTCTGCTCTGGGTCATGCAGTTGTCCTCCAACTTGAACTCCATGGGAGTTTCTCTGCCCTCAGTGGAGCTCGCCAATGTGTTGGTCTCTCACATTTGCTGGGAAAACAACGTGCCCATCACTTGGAAGTTTCTGGAGAAGGCTCTGATGCTGAAGATTGTGCCCCCCATGCTTGTTCTTGCCCTGCTTTCACAAAAGTTTGTGCTTTTGCTCTCAAATTTGCTGTTTGAAGATTTTTGGTTTCGGGTTTTGGTTTTTCTGAGTGGGTTCGGATTAATGGAAATTACTTTTTGATAAACGATGAAGATAATCTACACTAAATTCGTCTTTAACTGCGAAGAAGGGAACTCAAACTTTGGAGCACTCTAGCCAACTTGGCTAATCGAGCTCTGCGGTTTTTGGGATTTTAAATGATGTTCTTTTGAGGCATTTTTTAGTTGGGATCAGTTAAAGGTTGTGAATTTGTTTAAAGGTTTCATCTTTCCTTCCACACACACACACACACACACACACACACAGAGTGCCCCCCACCCCCGGGGCCGCTGCGGAATGTTTGATTCATTGCTCTTTGTGTTTCAATGGGCTTTCTGTGTTTAATGATTTGTTTTCTGTGCTGCCTGTTTGGTTGCTTAGAAAATCAAGGAAGGGAAAGTAATACCAGAATCTTAAATATGTTGGTGATGGCGCGTTGCTTAGGACAAGTGGAGGATATGTTGGCTGAATTGTTGCAAATACTTGCGTGTTCAGTTGACTAGGAGGAGAAGTTAATGTGTTGTACAAATACTCTTTTCTATTTCGCTTTTGAGTTTTTAAATTCAAGCCTTTTCTCACCTTTCCCCCCCACATTTTCAAATTGTGGAATGGTCTCACATGTTTGCCCTTGTACTTGATTTTTTTCTCTCGTAAATGCAATTTGATTCTTCTCTAATTTCCATCTCGGTTTTCCCTGTCTTGATTATTCAGTATGATCGACGTTGTAGAAATTCTTTCTAAAACAATGGTTAATGAGTGAGCCAAGTTATTGTATTGCAATTAGACGTGTGGATGTGATCTTCCTAATTTAATTTTCATTTGCTTGTGAACTCTATTGAATTCATGGATCGCAATGTGCTACATTGATGAGCGAGTGTGGTGTTGTTTATTATGTATTTGCAAAGTTATTTTGAAGTATCAGATGAAATGCAGATTACCGATCTTAGGCTGCATTGCTTGCCACTGATTTTCGGGTTTTGTTTCTGGTACTAGGTTTGGATAGTTGGGTTCTGTTTGTTTCTCCGGATCTAGTTATGTTCACTTTTTCTTAATTTGCCTTCGTATGGTTTCACTTGTGAGCAACTGGTTGCTCCCTCGCATTGTAGGAAAGTGGAAACTCTCATAATGGTCTTACTGTTGTCTACCATTCTTTCTGCAGGGTCATTCCAAGTCGACATTCCCAGCCTGTGGCATATAGACTTTACATGGAACTGCTTAAGAGACACATTTTTACCCTTAAATCTCAGATAAACGGGCCAAATTATCAAATGTAAGTTTTCTCTCGTACAGAATGATTGTTTACTTACATTGTACTGACAATGGTGCTTACATTGTATCTGGAATTTGTAACTATATTCTTTGGACAGAATCATGAAATCGATAGAATCTATTCTTCATCTTTCCTGGAATTTTGGCTTGCGAGCAAGTGACCCAGGGATTCTTGTGGTTGAGTTTTTATTTTCAATTGTATGGCAATTGCTTGATGCATCATTAGATGATGAAGGATTGCTGAACTGTACCCTCGAAAAGAAGTCCAATTGGGCAATTGAACCTCAAGAAATGGAGATAGATTGTCATGGAAGTTATTATGAGAAGAGGAGCGAATACAATGAGATATTGCAGGAAACAAATACAGTCATGGCCATTGAGATAATTGGGAAATTTCTTCAAAATAATTTAACTTCAAGAATTCTTGACTTGGCTCGCCGAAACTTGTAAGTCCTTGTTCCCTTTAGCAATTGCTTCTATACTTCATCCTAGTTCCCTTAAATTTATACGACTTTAATATTTGGTTTTCTCAAGCAGTGGATGGCCTTAGTACTCAACTTATATGCATACGGAATTTTTTGAATGTGCTTTCAACAGATTTCCTTCTACTTACGTTGGAACTTCGTTGTATGCATTGTGTTTTTTCATTTCGTTTGCCAGCAAGTCCGAATATTAAAGACTAACTTTTCCTTTCGCCAGTACCTTGATCAGTTTCCTTTTTGATCTTGGCCTTGACTGCAAGTTTTTTCTTAACATGCCATCCCACTTTTTTTCAGGCCTGTACACTGGACAAGTTTTATTCAACGATTACAGATTCTTGGATCAAACTCATTAGCATTAAGAAATTCGAAAACTCTTACTGCAGAGGCTCTTATAAACTTGACTTCAGATAGTTGCATGGTCTTGCCTCGAGAATGTAAAACAACTTCTTTGCTAAAGTATCATGCAGTGATGGTTTCTAGATCTCTGACTTCTACTGGTTTGTGTCACGGGGCTAGTCGTTCTGCTCTGTGGCTTCCTCTTGATCTTTTATTAGAAGATGCCATGGATGGATATCAAGTTGACGCAACAAGTTCTGTTGAAGTAATTACTGGTAAACACAAATTTTGTCCCTTGTGCTTAACGTAGTATTTTTTAAATTACGATTTGTTCTTATGAAACCAGTTCTGTGAGAATGAAAAAGCAATGTTTCGTTTTGTAGGTTTGATTAAAACCCTTCGAGCAATAAATGGCACAAGCTGGCATGATACCTTTCTAGGCCTTTGGATAGCAGCTCTTCGTCTTGTACAGAGGGTTCGTTTCTGTTTTGAATAACTTTAAAATTTCTCCTCTTCTGTCTGAACGGTTAGCATATTTCCTGAACAAAAATCTTAATACTCCCTATAAACTTTCTACTAGCTATATGTCATAGAAGTTTAACACGACTGGACCCATATGTTGTACAAGTTTAAGCAACTTGATTTTGGGTACTTCCGTTAACTTGATTGCTGACTTGCAAAATTTCTTACAAAGTTCTAGAACTTTATGAGTTAGACATTACTGGCGGTTGAAAAATTTGTTGTATTTTATCACTGGTCCCAAAAGCTTAGGTTGTTTACTCTCTTAAGATGTGAGTCACAACTATTTTATATTCCAGCACTTCTCTCACATGCGGGTCTCATTTCATCGTTAGAAAGTCCAACCTATGAAATTCAACATAAATTGGGAGGTTCCGGTTGTAGGGATTTTAACACAGAACCTTCTGCAGCTCTGCTATGACACCATTGATGAATAAGTTGGTTTACCATTTCTCTAAAAAAATCTTAAGCTGTTGCTGTTAGAATTTACTCTATCTATGTTTAGAATTAGCACCAGATTTACTCAATTTTCTAAATATTATATTAGCTATGGCTTCTTGTTTATAGTTTTGTTTTGTTTATTTTTTATTTTTAATTCCTGTAGGAAAGGTATCCCATAGAAGGTCCTGTGCCTCGCCTAGACACTCGCTTATGCATGCTATTGAGTATCACTACGCTTGTGGTTGCTGATCTGATTGAGGAGGAGGAAATTGCACCAACCAACAAAAATGAATGTGGCTCAATCAATGGCTGGAAAGAAAAAGAGGTTCCAAGACAGCGCTGCAATGACTTAGTCTCCAGCCTACAGACACTGGGTGATTATCAGGGTTTGCTCACTCCACCGCAGTGTGTTGTTTCCGCTGCCAATCAGGCTGCTGCAAAAGCAATGCTATTCCTTTCGGGTGTCACTGTTGGGAGTGCTTACTTTGAGTGCGTCAGTATGAAAAACATGCCTATAAACTTCTGTGAGTAATATCTAGTTCTAATTCAATGTCAACAAGTCACTTCAACATGAAAATACTTTGTGAGTATCTTGTTATAAAGAGTTGGAAGCAGCAGAAAAATCAAATGAAAGGCTGTTTGGAGCATGGCGACACGGTTCACTACAAAGTTTCTTATCATTTTTTCAATGTCTACTGCTCTACATAAAAACTCTTAGAACTGTGTTGCATGTTGTTGTCCATGGTTGTTGCGGTCTTGTATTCTTTTTCTTGTTGAGTTTTTCATTTCAGTCTTATTTTATTTTCCGATGTTGTTCCTGTTTCTATGTTTTAGTTTAGTATTCTAATCTTAGGTTTTTGTATTTGTTTACAGCTGGAAACATGCGTCATCTGATAGTTGAGTCCTGTATTGCTAGAAATCTACTGGACACTTCTGCATATTCGTGGCCAGGTTATATTAACGGATGCATCAACCAGTTACCTCATGGCATGCCAACGCAAGGGCCTGATTGGTCGTCATTTATGTTGGGGGCTACACTTACTCCAGCAATGGCTAATGCTTTGGTTTCCAGTCCTGCTTCAAGGTATACTAGCTTTAACATTTTAAATATGTTACATTTAGTAATTCATGTTGTAATTAAGTGGTTAGGACTTCATTTCCACAATTTTTCATCGTTATACGCCAATGAGTAATTCCTTACAAGGATTAGTTCCTTGCTGCTTTTCTGGGGCTTGAAACCGCTGTTCCTATGCTACATAAGTCAAATGAGAGGAAAGGCAGTTTTTTTTTCTCTCTCTGGTAAAATTGATTCATTAAATTGGATTGCCACTTTCTGAAGGCACATCAATAGATGATTTCTAAGTTATCGGTTTTTCAGTTCACGCTTAAATGCACTAACTAGGATGGAGGTTTTAAACGGGTTTGCATTTGGTTCACAGGAGTTTAAGAAACTAATAATCTGACTGATGTCGTACATGGATACCTTTGGCCACTGGCGTTATGATTCCTATGTCTAAGTAGCGGGATAGTGTGCAAACTATTAAAAGGGGAACTCTGTATAGATAGATGACCTTTAGATTACCTTTTTAAACTTCTTTGACTATGGCCTGGTCTTCAGCTACTCCTTTTTCTTTCCTGAAGCCAGGTCTATCAGATGCTCTTTTTTGTAAACTTACCCAAAGGTAAAGCTACTGAATTAAGCTCATGGATTTGATGGAAGCTTAGCAGAACTCGAGAAAGTATTTGAGGTTGCGGTCAATGGATCCAATGCTGAGAAGATTTCTGCTGCTACTGTTTTGTGCGGCGCCTCATTAATTAGAGGATGGAATATACAGGTGAAAAACAATATTGTTATGCTTGATATATATTTTGAATCCTTTGCCCACAATGCAGTAGCTTTTTCGCAGTTGCGTGTTTGAATACTAAGAGTTCTTGCCATTTCCTACGAATCACTCAACTTTCTAATTAACTTATGGTTCACATGTAATGCAGGAACATACTGCTCATTTTATCATTAGATTACTGTCCCCTCCGGTTCCTGCTAATTATTCTGGGGATGACAGCCATTTAATAGGTTATGCACCGATGCTGAATGTCCTCATTGTTGGAATAGGATCTGTTGACTGCGTTCAGATTTTCTCTTTACATGGCTTGGTATGTATAGCATATGTTTTACTTAACCAAAGGTCCAAAAGTGACCGACACAGAATAATCTTGTTAGGGTTTGTCACATCCTAGATTCAGTGATTGAGCGCACCCTTTACTTATACTAATTATTTCCGACATTGACTGTTATCAAATTATCTACCTCAATAGTCAGTTTGGCATTTGAATTTGATGTGCCATGTTTGTGTTAGTAACGAGACCCTCACATCAGCTGTAAACTAATGTCATCTAATTTTCTTACCAGGTTCCACAACTTGCGTGTTCATTGATGCCGATTTGTGAGGTGTTTGGTTCATGTGTTCCCAATGTCTGCTGGATTCTAACAACAGGAGAAGAAATCTCTGCTCATGCTGTGTTTTCGAATGCATTTACTCTCCTTTTGAAGCTGTGGAGGTTTAATCATCCTCCTCTTGAGCATGGGGTGGGAGATGTACCCACAGTTGCTTCCCGACTTACACCCGAGTACCTCCTGTCAGTGAGAAATTCTTACCTAGTATCTTCTGGGAGTGCTCACCAGGATCGAAATAAGAGGAGACTCTCTGCTGTTGCAAGTTCTTCATCTCCAGAACCCGTATTTGTGGACTCGTTTCCAAAATTAAAAGTTTGGTATCGGCAGCATCAAGCATGTATAGCCTCAACCCTCTCTGGTCTTGTTCATGGAACACCCGTCCATCAGATTGTTGATGAGCTTCTTAACATGATGTTCACAAAGATTAATCGTGGAAGCCAGTCTTTAGCTTCTGTCAATTCTCCAAGTAGTAGTTCTTCGGGACCTGGAAATGAAGACAGCTCTCTAAGACCTAAATTGCCAGCCTGGGATATCCTGGAAGCTGTTCCCTTTGTGGTTGATGCTGCTCTAACAGCCTGTGCTCATGGAAAACTTTCTCCTCGTGAGCTGGCTACAGGTTAGCCTTGTTTTCTCATCTCATTTTCTGTTGATGTTTTGTTATTTACATACACCGATACTCCGGAAAATATATGAATTAGTTTTTGACTTTTCTTAAAACTAATGGCTAAAATTTAGCGAACTATGGAACTTGAATTTAAAATGACTGAAGAGTTTGCCCTATTTCAGGGCTTAAGGATTTAGTAGATTTTCTTCCGGCATCTTTGGCGACCATTGTGAGCTACTTTTCTGCCGAGGTAACTCGGGGTATTTGGAAACCAGTTTTTATGAATGGAACAGATTGGCCCAGTCCGGCTGTGAATCTATCTTATGTTGAGGAACAGATCAAAAAAATTCTAGCTGCTACCGGTGTTCATATCCCTAGCCTTGCTGCAGGTTTTCTCCTCTTACGAACTTATAACGAGATGAGCTATTACATTGTTTTGGGAGTGATTTCGTTTTCCATTTTCCCCATGCTGTGGAGCTAGTTTTGTAATGTCGTCACCTCTAATATTTTGACTGAGACTTAACTATTGCAGGTGGAAGCTCTCCAGCTACACTTCCACTGCCCCTAGCTGCCTTCGTGAGTCTTACTATTACTTACAAGATTGACCGAGCATCAGAACGCTTCCTCAGTTTGGCTGGCCCCACCTTGGAGTGCCTTGCAGCTGGTTGCCCCTGGCCTTGTATGCCAATTGTCGCATCGCTTTGGACTCAAAAGGCCAAGCGATGGAGCGACTTCCTTGTTTTTTCTGCCTCTCGGACTGTTTTCCTCCAGAACAGGGATTCAATGGTCCAGCTTCTTAAAAGCTGCTTTACTGCCACACTTGGCCTGAATGCCACTCCTATCTCAAGCAATGGTGGTGTTGGAGCACTTCTTGGCCATGGATTTGGATCCCATTTCTGTGGTGTGATTTCCCCCGTTGCACCAGGGATCCTTTACCTGCGCGTTTACAGATCGATTACAGATATTGTCTTCATGACAGAAGAGATTGTTACTATCTTGATGCATTCTGTACGAGAGATAGCATGCCGTGCTTGTCCTAAAGAGAGATTGGAGAAGTTGGAGACAAGAAGAAACGCAATGAGATATGAACAGGTTTCACTTGATGCAGCAATGTCTCGGGTGAAACTAGCAGCTTCACTCGGGGCATCTTTAGTATGGTTGACAGGAGGCTTGTGTCTGGTTCAGTCATTGATCACAGAAACCTTGCCTTCTTGGTTTATATCTATGCATGGCTCCGAGCAGGAACAAGGGTCAGAAGGAATTGTTGCAATGCTTGGCGGCTATGCACTGGCATACTTTGCAGTGCTTGGTGGAGCCTTTGCGTGGGGCGTTGACTCGTCATCATCAGCATCAAAACGACGTCCTAAAGTCCTACGTATCCACATGGAGTTCCTTGCAAGTGCACTTGATGGGAAGATATCACTTGGTTGTGATTCAGCAACATGGCGTGCCTATGTCTCGGGGTTTGTAACGCTAATGGTGAGTTGCACGCCTAATTGGGTGCTCGAGGTGGATGTAGACGTGTTGAGGAGACTGAGCAACGGTCTGAGGCAGTGGGGTGAGGAAGAGCTTGCTCTGGCCTTGCTGGGGATCGGAGGCGTCGGTACAATGGGAGCGGCCGCTGAGCTCATAGTCGAAAATGAGATGTAGACTCCATTTCCTCAGCACAGCCTTAAGGTTTTAGGAGGTCGGATGTACATGTTAAAAATGGTTTTAGATTAGATTTATCGCCGGAAACATTTGCAGCATTTCGTAGCATTTTGAATCAAATAGTCAATCGGATCTCAGCATTGTATGTAGGACCTAACTGTATTAAGAGAGTTTGTAGCATATTTGTTGGTTTTGCAATAAGCTCTAAACACTTGACCCTTTAAACCCAATATGAGTTGTATAATCCGGATAAGGAACATACGTTTATTGAGTACGTCATCGACAATGTGTTGACAATATTTCAACTTTTAATTAACAAAATGTACCAACATGTTAGTCATCCCTAGAGACAAGAAAAATGAATCAGTTTAACTGAATTTAAAGATCTGTACAAAATTGTTCTAAATTCTCAATTTTTTTCCTCAACAAGATTGAATCCAAATTCCAAGTGGCAATCTTACAGCCAGTTTGACAGATCGTACCGCTTCAGTTGTTTCACGACCAAAAAAGCACACTTGCACATCATGCACTGTCACAGAAGGAGAAGCAAAACCAAGAGACAATCCTTCAACGTTGTTCTGATTCTGCACCATCCGAAATCTCTCTCTCTCTCTCTCTTTCTCTCTCTCTCTCTCTCCCTCCCACCGGAAACAGCCCGAAACACTGGCCATTGTGATCGAGAAATGGCGGAGCCCAAACAGAGCAGCCTCTGGGACGCTTTGATAATGCAGACCAAGGAAGCTCAAGAAAATGGTAGTGATCCTCGTCTCTGGTTGATGGAAATCTCATCGAATTTGAGCTCTGCCGGGGTGTCCCTGCTATCTATGGAGCTTGCCGGCGTGTTGGTGTCGCATATTTGTTGGGAGAACAATGTGCCGATTATTGATTTTGAACATGGTGCCCTCCATCTTGTTCTGGCTTTGCTTGATTCCAGGTCTGTTTTGGTTAAAGATCGAATGGTCAATATAACAAAACATACTGACATGGAGCTCCTCATGAGACATGTTTTTTCACTCAAATCTTAAGCGGCCTAATCATCAACAGTAAGTTTCTAGTTTCTTCACTTGTATTGATACAATACGAAAAATATTACCTTTTACATTGTCTTATATAAGTAATTCTAGCCTTCCCAGAATCACTTCCGAACCAGCACCTGGTGTACATTATTTTTGCTTGCAATGTATAACTTATCTTCCCCATTCAGGGTTATGAAATCGATAGATACAGTTCTTAATTTGCCCCCGATATTTGGGTTGCAAACAAGTGAAGCTGGTACTACTGTGGTTGCGTTCATCTTCTCAACCGTGTGGCAGTTGCTTGATTCATCGTTAGACGATGAGGGATTACTGGAACTTGTTCCGGAAAAGAAGTCCGTATGGCCAACTAAACCCCAAGACATGGACATAGATGGTCTCGAAAATCATCATGAGGAGAGGAATGAACAGTATGAGAGACTGCATAGTCGGAACACTGTGATGGCCATTGCGTTAATTGCGCAGTTTCTGCAAAATGTATTGGCTTCCAAGATTCTTAACTTGGCGAAACGAAACATGCATGTTGCCTTGCAATGCAAGTAATCATTTTACCCTCAGAAACGTTTTTTTGTATGGGGGATAAATGCTTGATAGTTTTCTGCCACATTCTCAGGATTAAACACTGGGAAGCTTTGGTAAAGCGACTGCAACTGCTTGCCGAAAACTCATCGACGAAAACTTTGAATGTTTTAAAACCCCAACACGCTTATCATACAACATCACTGTGCCCCGGTGATCTCTCCAGTTTTAGGCTCTGCATTGCTCGCCGCTCTGAAAAAGGCTTTTTCCCACTTCCCTGCATCCGCGTATAAATTGGATAGGTGAACTCTAACTGGCCCATGAGATGGTTGCAACCTTGTCAAACTCTCCGCAGCCATTTCTCCTCTTTCCAGATTCCCATGTGTTCCACATGCCGCCAACAGCATGCCCCATATGACTACATCAGCCTTCAGGGGCATGCTCCTTATCATTTTCTCAGCACCTTCTACTCGACCAGCTCTTCCAAGGAGATCCACCATACAACCATAATGCTTGATATTTGGTTCTACATTGTAAACATTCTTCATGCTCTTAAAGTACCTCCCCCGCCTCCACGAAGCCAGCGTGGCAACATGCACTTAGGACTCCGATGAATGTGATTGAATTGAGTTTGAAATTACACTTTTGCAAATCCGAAAATATTTCAAGAGATAACTTTGCATGTCCGTACATGGCCGACCCACATATGATGGCATTCCATGGTGAGACTGTAGAGGTTTTATCTCGGATTTGATAGAACACCTCAAAGGCGGTATTGATACTCCCACATTTGGCATACATATCAATGAGTGCTGCACTTAGATTGTCATTGAGAGGAATGGAGTTTTCAACTATATATTCGTGTGCCCATCTTGCCTCTTTCAATGTGCCTAATGAAGCAATGCCAGATAACACACTCACCATTGTAATTTCATTCGGTCGGATCCCACTAGCTACCATTCTTTGAAGGAGTTCTAGAGCTAATTCAGGTTGATCACTCTGGTGCATAACCAGAAATCATGTAACTCCATGAAAAAACGTCTTTTTCAGGCATCTCATTAAACAATGCAATTGCCTGGTTGATCATTCCATTTCTTATATATCCTGCAATGAGGGCATCCAAGATGCAACATGCTCCTTGATGCCCTTTTGAAACTGATGATGAGCAGGGCTCATGTCGCCACAGCCTGCATAAAAATTGGTGGTTGTTGCCTGTATAAAGTCATAGCAGTCAAAACCTTCCTTTACAATTGTCCCATGAAGTTGCTGACCTTCATGTACTGCCTTAGACCGGCCACAAGCCGAAATCAAATCTACAAGCATAACATCATTCGCCCCTAACCGAGTACGCAGCATTGCCCGATACATCATCAAAGCTTCACTCAACCACTCTACTTGCACATACCCATTGTACCCCATGAAACCACATCCTTTGCATGAATCTTGTCAAACAATCCACGAAACTATATTCTTTTCGGGCATCTCATTAAACAAATTTCTCGCATCACGTAAACTCTAACAACCCCAATAAATGTGCAGCAAATTCGTAGAGACAAGAACAAACCCCTCAAGCTGCAACCTAATCACCAAAGCGTGAAGCATTCGACAATTCCAAACACCGCCCAAATGTGAGTAAGTTGAGATAACAGTCGCCATTGTCACCTCCTTTGGGATCACACCCGCTGACCTCATATCCCTGAAAACCTCAACGGTTTCGGTCCAACGCTCATCCTGGGCAAGACCCATTATCATAGTAGTGTACGAGACACAACCCTTTTTCGGCATTTTCTCAAACACCTGGCGTGCACTCTCCAAACGACTCGATTTGACATACCCAGCAACCATAATATTGCAAGACACCGGAGTCTAACTTATAGCAAGAATCGAACAGCAACTCGGCATCGGCAATGAAGCCGCATTTGGCATGCGTATTAATCAAGCTGTTCCTGATGAAATTGTTGGAGTCGAGCCCGGCTTTGAGAACAAGGCAGTGGATTTGCTGGCCTTGGAAGGAGGCCGCGAGGGAAGAGCGAGACTTTAAAGCCGAAACCAAAGCGAGCTTGTAGTCGATTTGGGTTGGGTACATTCTGCCGGTGAAGAAGGAACGGAGATTGTCCTCTGGATTTTGGGTGGCGGCGGCAGTGGAGAGCCATTTGAGACCTGAAATGCGAAGGTCTGGAAGTCCAGGGAAAGATTTGGGTCTCAGAGATACGAGCATCCGACGAGAGCATGAGACGCTTTTGTAAGGGAAGTGAATTCAAGTAGAGAAGTTGAAAAGGTGAGAGTAAGTATTGGTTTGACAGTGAGATGCTTTTATAAAAAATGGGCGTAAAAAAAAGATGAGCCCAAAAATGTGTTTGATAAACATTTAAAAACAGCTTATTTTCATAGGTGTTGGTGAAAAAAAAAGCTGAAAACATGAAGTAGCAAATATGAATTTATTCTCACAGCACTGCAGAAGCAGTTTTTTTTTTCTTCAAAACATAACAATATCAAACCAGCCCTAAATGTGATGAAGCAAAAGGCGGCAGATTGTCTGCCCTCCTTTTACCATGCCCTTCCCATCCCCTCTTATTTGTGTAGTCACAATTAAGCCCGTCAACATGTTTTATTATCTCTATAAAAAAAATAATATAAAATATTATCATGAATTAACCGTGACCGACAATATAAAAGAGGATGGGAAGGGCATGGTAATGAGAGAGCAGACAATCTGCCTCCGAAGCAAAACCAATCGAAAAGGAAGTAAATTTGGACCCAAGCTAACTTTAAATAGTTCGCCCAATAAATTGGGAAGTCATGTAATGGATAATTTGTTATTAAACTCGAACAGCTAATATCACTCAGTACTATGGTCTGATGGTACCTCTTCACTTAGAAGTAAGAGGTCTTAGGTTCGAATTTCGTAGATGACGAATTCAATACGAAATTAGATTGCCCTTTGTGTGGCTTAGCCGAACTCCTCCTTCCCTTAATGTAAAAATATCAATGTACTAAAACAAATAAAAAATAAAAATCATCAATTTTGAGAACAAAGACCTTCATCCATAGCGATTCATCAATTCCCCCGTTTGGTAAGAGTACATAGCTTTACCTCATCTCAGTTCTAAAAAGGAATTGATGGGGTATAGAAGTTCAAACCCATTAGTTAGGCACACAATATCCAATTGACATTTGATATATTTGTTCTCACTCAACTTGTTACGCCCTTCCACATACGAGAGACAATCGCTCGAGAAGATGCTCGTCTACAGACTCTACATATAAATGCGCCACCGGAGTATATGATTAATGAAAAAGAATTGTTTTGATTGAGAGTGAAGCCAAGAATAACGTCTATAATTTAACAGGTAAATGATCGAACATGTAATGGGAACTCCGGTGGCGAAAGCATCCTTAACAATCAACGATGATCTCCTCAATTAAGAGCCATGCTGGCCAGAGCCCTGCAAGACCAAAGAGACTAGATAAGTATAAAACTTGCATGGTTACAATTCTAAGTAATTGCTCAATACCACTTTCAGGGTTTGACAGAGTCGTACAATCGTTACGACACAAAACTTGCCAGCCTACAAAGCAGTAAGTTCACCTACAAAGCACATGATAGTGCACCCAACAAAGTATATCTGAAACCTACTGAGGGCATTGTCTTCTAACAAGGTAAGACAAGCTGCAAATAACTAAAGCCAAATCAAGATACATATTATATTTTCAATTCTATTTATAAGAAACACGTCCCATAGGTAAAACCAAATCAGCAGAGTCGTACGTAACTGCCAGATCTATCGGTACCAGAAATGCAGCCCAAAAGGGGATGCTGTTAAACTGGACCAACACTGAATGAGGACAAAGTGAACCATAACTGCTTACAGGTCTTCCTAAACTATATTGTTGCTTTCTCTGTATTGCCCGGACAACCACTCCTGCTCTCATGTGCATTGTAGGTACGGTGCTAAATAAAGAGCCAAACTAGTCTCTCCCGCAAACAGAAAATATATCCATGAATGCCTCTTATGAGGGGTCACCTTCTGGAACAATGCAAACGGCTGGTCAGATAGATCTAGAACCTAAAATGACTGGGTATATGCCCCATCATATCATCAGATCATCCTATCAGTTTATGTTGAGGACTCAAGTTTGTGCATATACTTATTTTGTGGAGAAAATTCTTATCAAATCATGATTTATTCCACATTGTCAACCATGGTGCTGAAGCTAACACTTTTCAGTAACCATTCTCAGTTACTCGGGAAATGATCATTCATAGCATACACCCCAAATTATACCGTAGTTTTCATGCATTTAGCACTTCAGAATATACTCACTGCTACCATTACATTGATGTTCATCCTGCCTTTTTTCATATTCTGATTAAAAGCTTTCCACAGAAATCCTGTAGTAATCTATCATGTATACCACTGAGGTTGATGTCTGGGTTATGGACCTTAAAGACCCAAACAAATTCTCTCCCTTTGGTACTTGGGGCAAAATGGGGCTGTCATTAAAATCCGTCCATCTGTGCTTCCTTTGGTACTTGGGGCAACTTAATCGTGCCATGCTCATGCATCATATTAGTGTGGTGCCTAATCCTGCCATAATTTTCTACACTTCTTCAGGACCTCATTTTTTCAGTTATTTTCGTTAAGGTTATTTTCAGTTCTTTACTTGTTTAGGGCCTTATCATGCCAAACTTTTTGAAACAGGCCATGTCCATACCATACTCGAACTAACCTAGCTTGCTTATCTCTATTGGGAGTACTCTCCTATATGACTAACAAATGTACATGCCATTTACACAGATCAATCTGAACTCAATCATAATTCTATTGGTGCACTACCTAAGATGTTTGTCCAACCGAAAACATATATACAGTATTTTCCATTAAACTCCAGATTACTCAGGCTCCACTGAGCAAACAAAACATTATTCTAGCCTACAATGTTCAAAAATGCCAGATGAAATACGGCACAGCCACCTAACGGATCTAGCCAGGGATACAAAGTGAAAAGCCATATTAGGTACACATAATTTTTTAGGTGGGGCAAAGTACGAAAGGTCAAACCAAAAGGGTCTCATTTCCCCAAAACCCCTGGTGCCTACCTTCTGCAATATCGACTTGATGCCATCACCTATGCTTCTCCTCTTCTACAGGGATCATCTGATTGCTTGAAGAGTGCATATAAGAGATATCGATCTTGGTCAAACCTAAGTCTAACGGAAGTTCATATGATCTAAGCTCTACCTCTTCAGCCTCAAGGAATTCAATAAACCTTCCAGTACCCATCAAAGATTACTTGCAAATTTCTGTAAATTTAATCAACCCCTTTGAAGTCCAATTGTTCAATTCATAGCATCCAATAAGTTCCACACAAAATTGTAACTTACACAGATCAATACAAACAACATTTACTCAATCCAATTAATTTCCATCTAATCAATAATCAAGAAAATGCAGACAAGAAAAGAGAAAGACACTCACTTTTTATGCCGGCGACCTCTCTTGGGACCCCAGCCTTCGAGCTTGGCCACCGGGCATCCGCATCGCGCCCGGAACAGCAGCACGGCACGGCCATTCGTCGGCGCCATCCGCCTCAGCTCAGTCCTGAGGCACTCGTAATCAGGATTGCCCTCGCTGCCGCCCTTCCACGGCAGCCTATCGATATCTTTAGACCCGGACTTGACACACTCCTCCGATTGCAATTGCAAATCGAATTCCATGGCCTTCTTCAAGCCCTTACATCCGGGCCTATCGCACTTCCTGGATCGAATGCCGCAGCAGAACTCGACTATGAACAGCGTGGCGGCGAAGAAGGCGACAAAGCCGACGACGTAGGGGACGGGAATGTGGTGGAGGTGGAGGGTGGAGTGAGAGAGGAGGAGCGAGAGGGAGTTGAAGATGTAGGAAAAGTAGGAGGTGATGAGGAAGGTCCCGGAGAAGAGGACGAGGATGAGGATGAGGAGGTCGAGGGTGGCCGACGGCGAGTGCTTGCAGAGGAGGGTGCAATTAGGGTTTGAGTTAGGGTTAGGGTTTGAGGATTTGGGTTTCGGGGTTGGATAGGAGGAGGAGGATGACGTGGCAGCGGCAGAGAAGGAGGAGGAGGGCATGATGGTGGTGGTGGTGGCAAGTAGCAAATGGCGCATGTTAGAGAAACAAGGAGGACGGGGGTTTCTGTGATTTTCAAATTTATTTATTTTTCATAAATAATATTTAATTTTTATTTATATTTTTGGGTACGTAGAGGTAGAGGTTTCGTCCTTCCGGGAAAACGATGGGGGACGGGGGAGAAGAAGGCTTGCCGGTGAAGGAGAGCGCACTCCGCTCACGCGCCTTCTGGAGCGAGTATAGCGTGGACCTTGCAAGCCTTGTTACGTCAACTATGTGAAGTTGTGAACAAGTAATTCCATTTTATTAATTTTTAATTAATTTCCTATGAATCAATCCGGGGTAATTAGTTGAAAATATTACCTAATCAAAACGAGACAAGCCATGAATCATGGATGTTAGAAATACGACAACTTAAAAATAGGCCAAGTAGGGAAACGTAATCAAATCAACTAGTCTCTGTAGTCAATTTGATTTTCAACTTTTAGATATTTAGGGGTGTAGTCAAATAACAATTTAAATAGATTTTAAAGGATTTTAAAATACTTTAGAAGACAGGTGTAATCAATTAGGATTTTAAAAGAATTTAAGAGAGTCTATTCAAATTCAGGTGTAGTCAACTAAAGGATTTTAAAAGGGTTTTAGAATCCTGATGTAGTCAATTAGGATTTTAAAGGATTTTTATTGAGTCTATGCACATCTATATGTATTCAAAAATTTATAAATTTTGAAAAATTTCTTTAAACGAGTGATTTTGTAAGATTTGAGAAAAAATTGTAAGCTTAAAAAAGACTATAAAGAATCCTACGTCTACCCCTAGGATAGCTTTCTAACCCCCTTCGATTTCTTTTCTCTCTCTCTCTCCACTCTACAACCGAGCTTTCTTTCTTACTCTCTTCCCATTTCATTGAAAATATTTGATCTTACCTGCTAATTATCCACTCTGCAACCTTTTTCAATGAAATGGACAAAGGCAAATCAAATAATTTCAATGGAATAGGGTAATAATTTCCACTCTGCAATTAAGCTTTCTTTCTTTCTCCACTCTGCAACCAGATTCTTTCTCTTTTTTCGGAGGTGTATAACACGCAAAGGCAAATCAAGCTAATTATCGACTGCATCCCTCCCTGACGAGGTAATCTACGCATTCATTGCTAATACTGAGATTGTTTTCCTATTTACATAGGAGTGAACCTATTTATAGTGTTGGGACAACTGGGCATTTTAAATTAAGGGTTAGGAGAACTTGGCATCCGGAAAACATGGAGGATTGGGAGAACTGGGCATTTTACATTGGATGGCAAGGTATTTTAAATTAATGGGTGGAATTCGTCAGGGAGAACTGGGCATCGGGAAAACATGGAGGATTGGGAGAACTGAGTAAAGTTCTTAAATTTTTTTTTTTCAAGTTTTTTATTTTTTTTAATTTTTTTTTCTATTTAAAAAATAATTCTTTAAATGACAAGAAATCTCCCCAAATCCATTCAAATCTTTAATCAAAATCCATAAGAATGCTTGAAAATCCATTTGAAAGTTGTAAGGATTCTACAATCCTTTGAAATCTATCACTTAACAAAATCTTTTTAACTCCTGTGAAATCCAAATTGACTACACCCTCCTTAATGTAGATTTCAAAGAAAAAATTTAAACGTTTTTTATTTTTTATTTTTTCAAGGAGTAAACTTTATTAAATTCGAATAGTAATGTTTACATCTTCAGCCAAAATATTAAATAAAAACTCCGGATCAATAGCATCCCAACGGAAAGCACCTCCACGTGAGGTTACATACGAGGCAACAACGTGTGCAGCAGTATTTCCATGCCGTTCGACAAACGCAAACGTCACCGTTCCTAATTGAGATGCCAAGAACCGAATATCATGAAGAAAACATTCCAAAGTAGCATCAATCACATACTCCTCATTAACCATGCGAATAATTAGCTGAGAGTCTAACTCAACTTCCACCTCCGTGCATCCTAACTCAAGGCAGGCCTGTAAAGTTGCACAAATTGTTACTACTTCGGCCATCTTTGGAGTATTAAAAAACATGCACATTCCCCACCAGCAGCTTGGAACAACCCCGCAAAGTCTCCTAATACCCATCCATAGCCATCCTTGCAAGTCTTCCCACACCAAGACCCATCACAATTAATCTTCAACACCTCAAAAATTGGTCTCTTCCACCGTACCTGTTGACCCGCAAAGCTTGTATTCCCACCAGATGCAACACCACCAGTAACAACCTTATTCATGTCGTGGCATGCATGAAATTCAACTACTTGCTGTCTGGCTATATTAATCACCTCTATTGGGTTTGCCGGCACCCTTTTAAAGATCATATCATATCGACACTTCCATATTCTCCACATAAGAAAAACACTTTCCAGCAACAACTCATCTTGCCTCTCATTATCACGGAACCGATCACAGAGTCTCCCCCAATACTCTCGGAAATCCCTTCCTTTCAAAGCCACAATGTCAAGTTGCAGCGAACAACCATACCACATCGCCCTACTAAACTCACAATCGAAGAACAAATGGTGCTCTGTTTCCTCCGCTTCTCCACACATCATACACCTACCATCCACTTGCATATGCCGTCAAATGAGATTAACTTTCACAGCTAAAGAGCCATTACAACATCACCATATACAGAACTTCAACTTATTTGGCACCACCAGTCTCCATATGTCCTTCCAACACTGATCAACCATATCCCAACGACTACTACCCTCATTTCCCTTACCTACCAAACTCGCAATTTTCCTGCATCTCCATGGCAACTCCATATCCTGTACGCACTGTATATTATCCATTTTTAGCATAATGCCATATGATTCTATCCTCACATCCCATTAAACTGATTGGCAACCCAAGTATAAGCTTACACTTCTCCTCGTCAAAACATCTCCTAATTAAGTCACCCTTCCACACTCCCTCTGCAGGTTCAATCAACTTATTCACCATTACAGGCATTTCAATATGCTTCGATCTCACTTTATAAGTATGAGGTTTGGGCAACCAAGGATCATGGGCTACACAGATCCTCTTTCCATCACCCACTTGCCAATGCATACCTTCTCCAAGATCATTCTCCCCTGAATAATCCTTTTCCATCCCTAGGAGGAATGTCTCCCCAACTTAGCTTCCATAAATGATCTCTCTAGAAAGTATTTATCTTTAAGAATTTTTCCAAGCAAAGTGTCCGAATTATGTAAAAGTCTCTAAAACCAAGGCCTCCAAACCTCCTTTGACGTTTCATTTTCTTCCAAGATATCCAATGCATATCGCCTCTATTTTTATTCCCCTTCCACCAAAACTTAGCTATGGTAGATTCCAATTCCTTACAGAGGCTCATTGGAAGCTTAAAACACGACATTGCGTAGTTTGGTAACGTCATAACCACCGCTTTTATGAGAACCTCTTTTCCTGCTAGCGACAAAAACTGCTCAGCCTACCCATTGATCATTCCCTCCAACGCTTCCCGAACACTCTCAAACACCACCTTCTTAGATGAACCAAAATCAGCCGTAATCCCCAAGTACAAAGAGCAATTTTCCTCCACTGTTGCCGCTCACAATTCGCCCCAAAATATAAGGAACTCTTCTCCCTGTTAATCACTTGCCCAGATGCTTCTGCATAACATCTTAATACCTCCATAACGTCCTGAACCTCAGTCTCATTCGCCTTATAGAAAACTACAGCAGCATCGACAAAAAACAAATGTGATATTGACAACCCACCAGGAATTACTCGAACTCCATGCAATGCACCTCGCTTCTCCCTACGTCAAAGCAAAGTCGAAAGTCCCTCGACACAAATCAAGAACAGAAACGATGACATCAGGTCTCATTGCCGCAACTCTCTTTGTGGTTGAATGAATCTAATGGATGCACCATTGATTAGTACACTATACATGACAGTAGTAATACACTCCACTACCCGCTGACAAAACTCAAGTGGAAAGCCCAAAGCACCCATCATTGCGAACAAAAAACTCCACTCCACTCGATCATATGCCTTCACCATATCCAACTTCATAGCTAGAGAAACTTCATCACCATCACTTTGTTGATTAAGAGAATGCAATATCTTGTGTACCACCAAAATATTATCCTGAATCTGTCTCCCAGCCACAAACGTCAATTGATTCGCACTAATGAGATGTGGCATAGCCATCTTCATACGATTAGTCAATAATTTAGTAATCACCTTGTAGACCACATTACATAATGATATCAGCCGTAATTGAGACATAGTCTGTGGGCTAGAAACCTTCAGAACTAGAACAAGATAAGTATGATTAATTTCCTCAACAGTTTTCCAGAGAACCAAAACGCTCTCACCATATCATCCATATCTTTCCCAACGACATCCCAATATTCATGGTAAAAACTCCCAGTGAACCCATCAGGGCCAAGGGACTTATTCGCTGGGATTTGGAAAACCGTTTGACTTACCTCCTCCTCCGATATGGGCTACATTAATATAGTCACATTCGTCGCGAAATCCGAGTATCAATTCAACTCGTGATCTCTTCCACTATTTGCGGACGGTAGGTAATAAAAAGATTCTGAAAATAGCTCACAATAATCGCATCCACCTGGTTTGGATCAATACACCAAGCCCCCTAAGCATCCTCCATACCCAATATCTTATTACATCGACACCGTTTCACCGTTTGAGCATGGAAAAATTTAGTATTTTTATCCCCTTCCTGAATCCATTGAGTCTTTGACTTTAGCCTCCAATAGATCTATTCCTCCTTAATCAAACACTTTAATTCACTCTTCTTTTGTTGGATCTTCGCATTAGCAAAATCCAAAGACTTATAGGCTTGCCGTAACTTAGTTTTTAAAGCTTCATCACGAACCTTTGAGTTTCTGCTGCTAGTCCGTCTCCAACCTTCTAGCCATGGCAAACCCATTTCAACTTTTCGACCACTTTAAACGCATAGGATCCCATAAAACCACGTCCCAAATTCTTCTTCACAATGCCTTGTCACTCTTCCTTCTTATTCCACCTTGAATCATAGATAAACCGTCATCTTCGAATAAGTAGTCTGACCACTGTATCCAGAATAAGCATAGCATGGTCAGACCCTTCTAAAACTTCATGCATAACTTTCGCCTCCAGATACATATTGACCATCCATTTGTTGCCAACCCACGGTCCAAACGTTGTTGTATGGGCCCTTTCTCCCTACTGTTCCTCCATGTATATGGGTATCCCGTAAACCCCAAGTTAAGCAACCCATTACCAACAATAAAATCACAAAAATCCCGCCTACTCGCTACTGACCTATAGTTCCCTTATTCATTCTCTGAGTCATCAATAATATCATTAAAATCACCAATAAGTAAACAATTGTCCCCAACAGCCTCAACTTGGCGAGACAGCACCTTCCATTGCTCCTTCCTCATTTTTTCATCCGTACTCGCATAAATTGCAAACAACCTCCATTGTTTATTATTCTGCCCATCATTAATGCCAATCTCTATAAAGAAATCCACATATTTGACAAGTAAGACATGATCATAGCTCCTCCAAAAAATACACATGCCACTCGCAATTCCCCATGGCTCAACAGCATGCATGAACTCCATCCCAAACCTTCGTTTTAAATAAAAATAACGATTACTTTGATTTTTAGTCTCTAACAAAATCACTATGTCAGGGATGTGGAGCTTATTTTGCTTCATCAAATCGTTAATTGTCAGGTCACCCTCGATACCCTAATTGTTCCAACATATTAGCTTCATGGGGACTTGGGAGACCCCTTAAGGCTGGTCTCATCTGCCTTAGAAAATACCATCTTCTGTGGTTAATTGCTTTGCGGTTCAATGCACTCCACTGGCTTAACATACTCCACCTCTTGGATAGCTCGTTTCCTCCATTTTTGTTGCTTCATCACAACTTCAATGATAGAATCTAAATAAAAAGGATCATCTTCCCTCACACCACCTCCCTTTCCCAACGCGCCACCCACTCCATGCAGCACCGGACCCTTCGCCATGCCTCGTCCACTAGCATCGACTCCCTCCCTAACCTGCACCTCAACATTTAAATCAATCTCACATCTCGTCTCTTACGACACACATACCACATCCACTCGCTCATCCTCCTTCGACATTGTCTTTAGAACCACATTCACAACACCATCCGCGATCATCCCCTGACCAATCAACCCCGCATCAAAAGCCTTATCTCGAGCCTTCCTCGTTTTTTCTTCCTCTTCTTTCTGACAACGAATCACATCACTAAGGTTATTACCCCTAGGCCCAGACTTCATGTCACATACCTCAGCACCCTCCCGGAGTATGAGTGACACAATCAGCGCCATGTCGAGTTACAAT
The DNA here is from genome assembly GCF_963583255.1 of Pyrus communis. Classification (NCBI taxonomy): domain Eukaryota; kingdom Viridiplantae; phylum Streptophyta; class Magnoliopsida; order Rosales; family Rosaceae; genus Pyrus; species Pyrus communis. Next base: position 11,463,505 of record NC_084806.1, read on the forward strand.
TTCCCCTGACCTGCCTTGTCACCCCGTTACAAATATCGTCGGAGACCGAGCCTTTCTTCGTAAGTCGTCCCATTCAGTACTTCGTTCTTTTCTTCGTCCCTCTGGATAATACCTACCATGTGATCCACTTGATCCACCACCCTGAAACACCATTCTCGAAATACCACAGAGATCAAATTATGCGTCCAATCCCCTGTACGCCAATTTCACTCCTATATGTGCAGAGTCCTCACCCACCACCCTATCATCTTTCTGCATATCTCTACAAACTCATGTCACATGCCCCATAAGCCCACATATGAGGCAATATTTAGGTAAAGATTTGTATTTAAAATCCACCCAAACCGTTCCTTCATCCGGGAAATCTACAAATGTCACACGCATAAAGGGTTCACGTACATTGAGCCGTATCTTCACTCTAAGAAACCTGCCAATGCAGTCACGGCTCCCTATTGTATCCACTATCCGAACAGTACCCATCAATCCCCCAATAGCTTCCGCCACCGCCGCAGTCATACTGAGTGGTGGAACATTATGAATTTGCACCCAAAAACACCAAGAGACAATGGGCTCCATCGATGAAGACTTTTCCCCGTTCTATTAGCCATAAACACCAGATCATTCTTGAAAGTCCAAGGATGGTCCGCATCCAACACCCTCTGCATGTCACTTTGCCCTACAAACTATGCTAAGAACCTACAGTCACCGATATCTCAAATAGACACACCCTCCCTTCCTCACCAAAGTGACGTAAAATAATCAATAAATGATTCACCATGCACCTCCTTGGACATAAAGACTTCCGCAACCATAGTATACTGGAACCCTAGCAGAACAGCTTCCACAACCTTTCGATCAATTGTGATTCCATTCCGCTCCTTGTCAGACAGTCGAAGATTGGCTCCAAACTTGTTCCCCAATTCCTATATATCCATCGTCTCACGATCTGCCGTCATGACAGCAGCAACTTCCTAAACCAACAAACTTGTATCGTATACCCCAAACCCGTACAAAATTGTTCCAGCCCCACCCTCTTTTCAGATCACACTCTTCTGCGATAATCCTTATCCTAAACCAACCCTAAGTCTCCTATCGTAGAACCCTTGCGGCAAACCCTAACCCTGGCTGGAACCCAAAACCCAAAACCCTCCATTCAAGGAACACATAAAATTCATATAAGAAACAATACTCAATTTAATTACTGATTTTCATATGTTGTATTACGGATTATGTCACATGAATGCAGTCTACCTATAATATATTTTATTTTGATGAAGGATACAAAATTTTCATACTAAAAATTGGCAAAATCAAATAAACTTAATTGAACACCATAATAAGGCAAACCTTTTTGCTATTTTTGCTTAATTCCTATTGACCATTTGTTACTTTTCAATACTACAACCAAACCAAATTCAAGTGAAAACTAAATTTGGTGATTCCAGCTAACATCCACTTTATTTTACTTTATTTAATACAACGCGACGTTGAAAGGATAGGATTTGATTTCGCAATCTCGTGTGTAAGAATGAATGTTTTTAATCAATTGAGTTACAAAGTACTTCGGTATTAATAGCCACAAGCACAAGTAAAGTCTTAACAACGTGAATGTTGTGATACAACAAATGTTGTGATGACCCTAGCTAGTTCACTGCCAAGAACAAACAAATGGACCAACAATTCTTACCTTAGTTTTTGGAACAAATGAAAGAGGTGGCTGATCATTCTGCTATTTATCTACATGGTCTCGTATGTATTTAACCATCAAAAGTCACTTACACACACATGAACAACTGATTAAAACATATGTTCGAATATTTTTATAGTAAGCTATGTGTTTGGCTGACAACAACAAAATATAGTTAATTTATATTAAACCAACTTTATAGGTATAACTTCATTCTCACAAGTACAACCACTTCAAATTTTGGATACCGTATATTTATAAATAAAAAAAATTAAACGAATGAAGTGCGTTTGGAATGGTTTGGATATGTTTCTTCTTTGACTCGCCGCCCTTGTTAAAAAAATAAAAATTAAAAACAAGAAAAATTTAAATTGGATAGAAGAGACAAATTCATGTCGCATCAATCCGACCCACGTATTTTGCATCAAATCATCAACATACGAAAAAGAAATCTTTCCACGCTAATAAAAACGAAAAAGAAATATTTAATTGGTTTTTTGGTCGAATCAAAATATTTAGTTGTATGTTAAAGATATTTCCTTCTCTTCCAAGGACAGGAAGCAAAACTACTTCATTAGGCTATCTTCAATTCAACAGTGATAAGTTTCAAAATTTAGCCTTATATTTTTATTGTTTATTTATACGTTTGAGAGGGTTAATTAATTTTTTTTTTCTCTCAATAAGAGATATTTAATTCTCACTCCCAACTTTATAATTTTTTTAACTTTTATATTTTCTTTGAATTTTTTTGCTAACAATTTTTGTCACATCCCGGCCCGGGGCGGATCACTTCCCGGGCCCGCTCCACCACCTAGCACGATATTGTCCGCTTTGGGCTTACCATTTCCTCACGGTTTTGTTTTTGGGAACTCACGAGCAACTTCCCAGTGGGTCACCCATCATGGGATTGCTCAAGCCCCCTTCTCGCTTAACTTCGGAGTTTCTACGGAACCCGAAGCCAGTGAGCTCCCAAAAGGCCTCGTGCTAGGTAGAGATGTGAATATACATTTAAGGATCACTCTCCTGGGCGATGTGGGATGTCACAATTTTAGAATTAGTTTTTCTATAATCTTCCTTATTTTATTTTTACTAACATTTTGATGTAAAAAATTCAAATTCCAGAAAGAAAAAAAAAAATGGTAGTGAAATATAGGAAAATTGAGTTTTTATGGACTAATCATCAAATGGATGGTATTTATAGAGTTTTGAACAAGTTTTGGCATTGCAACTAATTTGGATCAATTAGTAATAATATTTTTACTGTTGAATTTAAATTTAAATCGTTAAATCTTTTTAATTATCGTTAAAATTGATTAAATTAGATTTAAGTCGTCAAATTTAAAAAGGGACGTAGCTGGGCAAGGCGTACTGGATCAAAATCCATGATGCGCACCGACGATTGGATGCCGACGACGCTATAATCGGTCCGTAGAAGGGATGCTTGTCTTGTGCTCGCTTGTAGAAATCTGTCTGCTCTGATACTCCTGACGCGTGAGGCCTGCCCTCGCTGTTTCTTCACGTGATTAGGCTGCAAGATGGAGCCGTTGTGATCCAGTAAAACAACAGCAGCAGCAGTTGGTGCTTCCTCGGCTGCGTCGGCGCCCTCGCCCCGCAATCTCCTTCCCAGTCGCAATCTCCTTCTCCATATGGATCATATCTAAATAATCCAAGTTCTTTTCTTTTTCACTTGATTGTCAACACATAACTCAACATAATGTAATAATTTTGAATTAGATTAGTTTACCTAAATAATTTCATTCTCAACCGTTAGATTCAATAAATATATAAATATAAAACTAACAATTAAATAAATTAAAATGAACCGTTAGATATTGAATATCCATTTGAATTGTGGCCGTCGAATCAGAAAATGAGTTGTTGGGCTCGTGTCACGGGGTGACAGAAGGCTGACAGCCACACATGCGTGGGCCAGCGATGCTGAGGCGGGTCAACGTGTGCGGGGCATGTGCTCGTTTGGGCTGGACGAGTCCAGTTCACTACCCTTGTTCCACTCTCACATGTGGGCTCAACCGCTAATTTGGACCTAAATCTTGGCCGGAATTTGACATTTTTTTTTTTTTTAGTTCTAACACTTAACCCCATTTTAGCACAAGGTTGGAATGATGTTGGGGAGATAGAAAACTTACTCCAAAAGTTAGGGTTGGTCTAAACAAATTTAAAATTTATTGCAATTTTTGCTCCATATGTGCAAAAACATGTTTAATCCTGAAATTTATATCACATATCGATGGAAATTGTGCTGAGCTCAAGTTTATTACAGACTCCCAACCATGACTATTTCTAAAGGCTAATTAGATAATTACATGACTAAATTTATACTCCACAGATAAACAACAAAAATAGTTACAGTTCTTGGAACCTCAGAAACAAAGTGCAGGAGGTACCTAGAACTCGCGATCGGGGAAAAGTAAAGGAGCGACGAGGGACCAAACGTATAGTGCAGCAGTAACCCATTCTGTGCAGATTCGGACCCAAACCGATGTCCAGCCAACGTCAATGAGATCTGAGCTCTCTGATGAGTCGGTCCAACCCGAAAGCAGCATGGCTGAATACATGCTAGCCAAGGCAAATATCAGATGGAAAAACGTATAGGAATAACTGACGGGTTTTGCTTCTTTGTCCTCCTTCTCTTTCCCTTCTTCCAATTTGTTGCCGTCAAGAAGAGGTGTCTTTGCAGCTGCACCAGTGCCACAACATTCAACAAGTTCGGAAGAACTTAAATACGTTATGAACAAGAAGCACGAGGATAGCTTTCATAAATTGCAACATTCAACAAGTTTGGAAGAACTTATTACTTTTGGCTGAACATAAAGGATTACAAAAAGCGATTGAGTACCTCCCTTTGGTGAAGTCGGCGGTGATAAAAAAGTTGTTGATGATCCAGCACGAAGGGCAGAATACAAAACTGAAAGAACAGTCGTCGCCATCCCAAGAAGAAGGGTACTCACAGAGACTGCTTTGGAATGGTGAAGACCATTGCAAGCATAGTCACGAGGTTCACTGGAAAGAGCCGTGAAGCACACATAAGCACTATAAACAGATATCACCGAAGCAGGGAGGAGGCTGCCATTCACCTGTTTGAGATTTCCAGGCAAAATCATCCACGGACCTACTAAGTCCCAAAGTTCATACAAACGAATGAAGTTTACCCTTTTATCCTTACCTTCGGGTGTAATGCAATAACTGCAAATCCAAATGCGAGAATCATTGTCATGACAATGAAGAAGATATTAAGGCCACAGTCTTCACCGGAGGGGTTGAACCAAATGAACAGAACGCCTGAGAACGCAAATGCTGCAAGGTAGCATACAATTGATACAACAAGCAAAGCAATATACCTGAAACATACATATTCCTTGAGTGAGAACTGAAATTCAACCAGTGAAGGTGAAATTTATCTATTTGTACTTAAACTAACCATTTTTGCTCATCTTTCTCCACCCATGCATCATTCCACGAGTGAGTAAAGTCTAATAAGATAATCACTTGAACCAGTAAAAATAAGCCTGCCCCAAATTTTGATAAGATACCTGCAAACCCAGCATACAACTAAGTGGGAACTAGAGTAGGGTAACCAGTAAAAAATTGAAATTACAGAAAGAAAATACAAAGAAATCCAATTTGAATCGTTTGACAAAAAAAGAAGGGCAAAGAAGACAGCTGCAAATAATAGTTGATTAGGTTGCTTTAGAAATATCATTAAAATTGATTTTAAAACCCCATCCCTACACTCATCATTTCACTAAACCACAAAGACTAAGACAAAACAAACAAAATTGTTAGAAAAACATAAGACACTACGTCGTTTGACACATCTTTACGTGGACAATTCATCTTCTCCCTCATGTCTCACAGTTCTACAACTGCAGGATGGGCCCGTGACCACTCTGGTCTTTTAGTGGCTCCGCCCCTACCATCATGCACACCAAATTTATAAAAACATAATGGAAAATTTGTACAAAGAAAAGTGCATAATTTCATTTTTATAGTATCAATAACAACATGGGAAAATCAAGGCATTATTAGTCTCAGAACTAAAAACTCGTGAGTATCAAGTAAAGCCGAGAAATGGCCACAGATTCATGACTGACCCCACAAACAAACTACGTCAGGCTCAAAACATTCTCTATTGCAGAAGGTTAAAGAACTGAAAGCAGAAAATACTAATAGCTCAAACTGAAATATATATATATATATATATATCGAGAAAAAACTAACCATAGATTGTAATGACAATGTCTGGCATGAAAAACATGAGAATGACAAGCAAAAGCCAGATCACCATCTTGGCAATCCATCCACCATGATGCCAGGAATCTCGTCTGTCATTTTGATCTTTAACTCCAATCATTATAAGCGCAAATGCTGCGAAAAACAAGAAATTCCCCATGCTCACACGAAGAACCGCTTGTGTTTGATACCACACCTTGGTGTGTGTCTCAGAAGAGCTTATCCCTATAAAGACCAAACCCCAAAAGGATATCAAAAATCAAATCCACAACAGTCGCAACTCGCAACACATTTTGGGAAGTGAAACATAATCTCGGTTATACACTCACTAGCATTTCCAATATTAAACTCCTAATTTGAAATCCTTTAAATTCTTGATTGAAGACTATCCGAAAACAAATTAGGCTGAATTCCAATATAGCACTTCAGTTTTGCATGCTCGTGATAGAGCTGTTAAAAATGCAATCACGCCGCTGAATTTCGATTTCTTAATTTAAATCAACGAATAACATCAAGAAAATTAGATGATTCAGATATTTGGTATTCCATTCATCTTCTAAAATCAACTCTAAAATCCAAAAACTTGACAGTAACTACAATATGCATCCCATGATAATAAAAAAACAAAACAAACCCTGTTCATTATTTCAGAGACGAATTCAATTCTGTCACTAAAACTGCAAAATCTGACGATTCCTCACGTACCCAAAAAAAATGAGCTCCAAAAACGAAAAGGGTTGTTGGGAAAACGAAAAACTCACATGGGATTTTCTTCAAGAGAGGAGCTCCAACTTCTCTGAGAATCCAAGAAACTATGAGGGAGAGCCCGAAGAGACCGCAGTAAGCAAGCCTGGCCGACTTGTTGGAAATCCCAGAGGCGACGGAGCCGCAGAGGCCGCAGGTGGAAGCGGTGCAGCAGGACAAGCACCACGACATCTGTCTGTACCGGCGTTGTTGAGAATTCTGGGCAACTGGCAATCACAGGGAAGGAGGGAAGTAAGGTTTGAAGTGTTGGTGTGAGAGGGAGTGACTGGTAGCTGAGAGCTCTCGTGTGTTTTCTAGAACAGGTATATGTTTTCTACTTTGTTGAATTTGAATCGCGTATTTTACGTACGTAATTTGAAAGGTGAATTTGCATGATTGAGATGGAATTTACCATTTACCATTTACCATTTACCATTTACTAAGGTGGAAGAAAGGTAAATTTGGTGGACAAGCCTGATTCTTCTTTTGTTAGCCCAAACTTGGTTTGGTCCAGGCCCAAAGAACTCACTAAACCACATCGGGTTGGTCTGACAAGAAAGGAAGGTGATTTTACTTGTCGGACACTATTTTTAGCTTCCCATACATTTTCTTTATTTTTTATTATTGAATCGTATAAATAAAAACTTAACTTATAAGATTAAACTGAGGTATTTGAAAAGCTAATTAATATGGTGTTATCGTTATCATTTTCTAAAGAAAAACTCCTCCTCTCCAAATAGCCCTCCTGTGCGAGAGCCGATGCTACTCTTGAAGGTTTTCTTTTCGATATTGAATCATTAGCTATGAAAATTGGAGATGCGAAGTTTGAGTTCGTTTCCCGGGGTGGTAATCTTGATGCCCACGTAATTGCCTTGTTTATCGCCCTGCATGGTGGTGCGTTCATTTGGAACGAGATTGGCTTGAAATTTCTATTCAATAATCTTGCAGAAGATGTAAATATTGCAATTGAATTATAATAAAGTCTATCTTTCGACAAAAGAAATTTTATTACAAATGGTCATTGAGATTGACCATATGGCGTCAAGTGGATTAACTATAAGAAACTATATTTTTTAGAGTGAACCAACTAACGAGTATTCTGCACTGGCATTTCTCTTGCATCCCACAATCCCAATTGGAAAAAAAATTCAATCTAAATTCAATTCAAATTTAATAGGATTATAACCAACTAGAGAAAATGAGGAGTGAGTTCGTGGAGGCAAAGAGCTTTAGTGGTGTCATGGTGCCTTCCTTCTGATGATGTCTTTTTTCCCTTTTTTTTAGTTTTAGTTTTTTTAATTTCTTATTTTACTTTTAGTTTTAAATCTTAAAAAAAATAAAAATAAAATTCTTATAGTTAATCCACGTGATGCCATATGATTGGATTAGTGTGACCATGTCACATCCTGGCCCGGGGCGGATTACTTCCCGGGCCCGCTCCACCACCTTAGCACGATATTGTCCGCTTTGGGCTTACCATTCCCTCACGGTTTTGTTTTTGGGAACTCACGAGCAACTTCCCAGTGGGTCACCCATCATGGGATTGCTCTAGCCCCCTTCTCGCTTAACTTCGGAGTTCCTACGGAACCCGAAGCCAGTGAGCTCCTAAAAGGCCTCGTGCTAAGTAGGGATGAGAATATACATATAAGGATCACTTCCCTGGGCGATGTGGGATGTCACAATCCACCCCCCTTAGGGGCCCGATGTCCTCGTCGGCACATTTCCGGCCAGGGATTGGCTCTGATACCAATTTGTCACATCCCGGCCCGGGGCGGATTACTTCCCGGGCCCGCTCCACCACCTTAGCACGATATTGTCCGCTTTGGGCTTACCATTCCCTCACGGTTTTGTTTTTGGGAACTCACGAGCAACTTCCCAGTGGGTCACCCATCATGGGATTGCTCTAGCCCCCTTCTCGCTTAACTTCGGAATTCCTACGGAACCCGAAGCCAGTGAGCTCCCAAAAGGCCTCGTGCTAAGTAGGGATGAGAATATACATATAAGGATCACTTCCCTGGGCGATGTGGGATGTCACAGACCATATCAGCACACTAACAAAAAATATTGATGAAATTTAAATGGAATGACTAAACTGATGTGTGGTGGTGAAAGTCAAGGATCAAATTTATTGATTTTTGAAACTCAGGGACCAAAATGAGGAGTTTGATCAATAGGAGGAACTATTTGCGGTAAAAAAACCCTTATTTTGTGTAATCCACTTATCACCATTTTATTAGATTTGTGGGTCCCACATACCCTGTTTTTAGTTTTCAATTTGGTTGTTCATTGACTCGCGTACTCAATGCGATGTGAAATGCTATGTTGATTTTTTATTTACGTTGCCGGTAATTTATTCGAAGTGTAATCTGATTACGTTGCTGATGGTGATTGAAAAGTAGTGGAGAGATTTTGTGGAGTTTGGGTTAGCAACTTAATTAATGAGAAGCTGCTTAAATATTTCATTTTCATTTTTATTGCTTCATGTTTTTAATGTTTTTGGGTTGGGTTTTAGTTATTTTTATGTTTTTATCTTTCATTGACATGTTTAAAAACTAATGCAGTTCTTTGAAATATAATGAAAGTTTTTATCTCCATATATAAAGCTCCCTTGATATTACTCATTTGTGTTATAACATGCATATTTATTTATTTCTACTATTTTATTAGACGTTGATGTATTAAATTAATAATATTATTCTTACCATTTAACTTTATCACAATTTTATATCACCTGATGTGATAGGTGAGGTGGACAGCCAAGTCAATTAAAATGAATTTTGTGGCAGTTGATGTAGATAATCACATAAATAACTCAATTTTTCATTAATAAAAAGTTTAAGAAATAATTCAAACCCTAAATTTTAGGTGTTCTTAGTTTATCTTCCTCCCTCACCTCTTTCTGTTGTCAACTTGCTTCTCAAGATCGATTTTGTTTTTTCTCCCAAATGTCGTCGATCTACATGTCCATAGAATTATATCTTCTAACTCATGATTATTTTGTTCAGGTTATACCATTCGTCAATGTTGATGAATTATCCACATCCTTTGTTGATAACTAATTGGGTTAGAACTTGAAAAAATTTGACAATCTGATGGGAAGTGCTCATTAGTGGCAGTTAATCGATGCGATGCTTGATACTTTGAGAACTTCTAACCATATAATCTTTGAAATAGTTACCATCATTTCATTTGTCGGAGAAGGATAGATTGGAGCTCTGATAGTCAGGAGGTTGAAGAAGCAATGTGAATGTGGACAGAGGAGAGGGAGGAGGAGGCTACATGGAGGGAGGCATGAAAACGTACAAAACTAGGGTTTTAAATTTGAGATTTTGTTGTGTTTATCCACCTTATTTTTCACAATATTTTTTATAATTGATATGGCTTACACACCTCAATTGCCACATAAGATGGTATAAAAGTGTGGTATATTTAGATAGCAAGAATAGCATTACTCATATTAAATATGACGTAACATGTGAATTTATGGCACCTCATGTTGATATGTCTATCACACAAAAAAAAATTCTCTTCCTTTTCCACCCTTCCTTCAGTGTCACTTGGAGTCTCACAAGGTCGATCATTGGTTGGCCAGTCTCGTACCTTCAGTTTATATTAGATAGATGATACATATGATTGTTGATTGAGAAGGTACACTATACCCTTTACCTTGACCCTATACAAAAACATTAATCTTATAAAAGGAGTTGCCACTTAGTACTACAGTCCAATGGTATTCCTTTTCACTTGTAAATGAAAGAAAAAAAAAAAAAAAAGATTATGAAAGGAGTCTAGAGTTTTGCCAAGGAGAGGATACATTTTTGTATGGCTGAGTCTCGATTCTTTTTATGCCTTAAAGACATAAAACATTATAATTTATTTGGTGAATGCAAATACGACAAGTGAGATAATCTTTAGTGAATGACTCAACTAAAATCTAGAAGCCTAAGTCTAAAAACTAATCTTAATCCAAATGATTAAGTTGCAGTAAAATCAAAGATCGGCCGGAATCACTTGACTTTACCTCGGACTAGAGCAGCAACTTGATACTGAAAAAGCACTTCGATTGGGATTTACAAGGTCTTAAACTAACATTTTCGCAACCCAAATACTCCGAGGTTTGAATTCGAAAATGGATTGATGTACGTAGGTCCAATTTGAAGAAAGTTAGGGTTTCATTATAAAATTAATTGACAATATAAGGAGCAGTCTAATTACATATAAGCACATACTAGGGGGGTGATCTCCAATCAATGTCTAGATCCCCTCACCAATAGGGTTTATATCTCTAGGTATATGTCTACTTTGATGAATAATTTGTTTTATACAATAAAACCAATTGACAATACGAGTAGGAGCCCAACTACTTATAAGTTATAAGCACATGTGTGGTCCCTTATCCCATTAATGTGGGACTGCATTCTCAGCACACCCTTTTACATGTGACGAATTTTCAAGCCTAGTATGTGGACAACACGAATGGGGGTGGCGTGGAATGCATGTAGCCGTGGGGCGTCACATGTGAGACAACTTGCTCTAATACCATAAAGAAAGTTGGAGTTTTAGCATAAACCAATTGGCACTATGAGGAGGAGTTAGCAACTACTTATAAGCATATGAAGGTTCATTTTCCTAAAAATGTGAGATTTATTATTGTCAACATAATTCTCATTCAGGCTCAAGCAACGAGGACAGGCGAATACATGAGCTTAGATGCAAGGGATGAACAACACTTCATTAGAGCAACAAGCCCTTTGTCATGTTATGAGATTAACCATGTTACAATCACTCGTATGATTGCACAACCAATTAATCTTATGGTTTACCGTTAAACACACACGCTCACCATATCAGTTTATGATGTGAAACCGTTGATGGTTGCCATTTGCCAAAAGAGAAGCTACTGGCTACATATGCTCCACGACATCTCTCAACTGTAATTAAAGAGTCACCCAAATATAAGCTAAACCCTACCAGCTGTAGGTTGTCACCATGTTTTGGTATATGAATCTTTTTCTCTTTGACAGTCCAAAGATGCAGCTATTTGCTCGTTATGTCTGTTGAAAGGGAATGTTGTGATTGTGGTGTCTCAGTTAGTCACAGTCTCAACTCAAAAGATCAACCCACTTCCCTTCAACTTCATTTCCCAAACATCCCAACAAATTAATGCAACAAAAGAAGGCACTCCCCACCAACTTGGAATTTTCCAATCTTTCTAATTATCTCCTAACTAAAGTAGTTCAGTGACATTTTGATGGTGTCCCCATGTTGCTAACACACACACACACACACCTGCCTCATCTCTAAGTATGTACGACTCTCATTGAGATATTGTTCATAGGGCCAATCTAATTTCGATCTATGTCAGCTGGATAATAGTAGACCATTTTCTCATAGGTCCACATGGATTTAAGTATAATAAAAAATCTTATCGCCTGATGCTTTCTACTTATAAGATAAGGTTTGAGAACATTTCAATTGCTAATCGTAAACATGGTAATGAGTTATGATTAGACGCGTGGGAAATGTGACTGTGATGTTCTTGGGGGACTTGGCAATGAGAACACAATGTCACAGTATCTTTGGAGTGAAGGAGTTATCTACACTATGAAATGTCATCGTAGCGTTGAAATCAATGATACAATTATTGTGTATTATAACTTTTCTCACAAGACATTATATTACTGGTTTGGGACACTACAATGGTGTTTCTCCATTTGGAGATGCCAACTTGGTCAACTAGAGTCACCAAAATTTCAAAATTTTCATTATTTAAGAAAAACTTTCAATCGTCGTATGATATTACTAATTAATGAATGTGTTATAATATGAGTTATACCATCAAAGTTGATATTTTCATATGAGTGGGATAACAAGACAAGTGCTTGAGATCTTAAGCCACTAAATTAGGGTTTAGAATTGAAGGAAGAGTCATAATTTGTTCGTGAAAGTAGAAAAGCTATAAATATTGGTCGTGGGAAGCTTGGGCAGGAGACTTGCCAAGTTGAAAAGAATGGTGAGGCAACAAAAAGGGAAGCTCTATATTACTAGGGTTTGCATTTCTATGCCTCTTGGTTTGCGCTTGATCGTTCGGGCCATGCATTGCATGCAGTCCCATAATATGTATTCGTAAAATTAGTACGTTCTATATCGATCGTTAGGTGTTGATATGTGCAGAAGCATGGATGTTAGATTGTGAGAAATTCTCTAAGTGTAATCAGAGATGTATTCTAGTATTCTTATATTTCTTATCACATGACATGATCATTCAATGAGAGTATAGAAAAAGAAAATGAGGGACATGTCTTCGGTTGCAAGGTGAATTTCTTAATTAAGAAGAGGTTTTACTGTATCATTGACGCACTCTATTAATGTTTTCTCCTAGTTAAGAGTGTGAGATGTCTACAGTGATCAGTTTAATTTATTGAGAATAATATTTTTGTGTAAGTGCAAATTTTAAGTTGTAAATATTGTTTTGAGTATGTTTTTTTTGTGTGTTTCCTATAATAATATAGCACAAGATGGGAACATGATCTAACAAGGTGGACTTGATGGTGTTGATTAGCAACTATATAAAATTACAACGTACGAGAAATCCAATCATGAAGTATTTATATATGTACCTACTCAAGCATGCAGTCTTATATATTCTTTACACACACACACACACACACACACACGTATAAATCTTGTACAGATATTGTAAATAAGTTTTAAGGAATCCATCCAAAAGCTCCCTGAAATTCTGGAAGAGAAATAGTTAAATTTGTTAAGCCATCTATATCCTTAACATACATAGATAATATAAACATATAAATATATATAGCTAGACACACACATATATAGTATAGTTAGTTCATTCAGTGGACAAATTACAGCCTATAATAATGGCGGACAGAGGTGGCCTTGAGATTGGGATGAAAAACTCCAATCCTTGTCAAGTTTTTCAGGTGATTGAACGGGGAGACAAAGCTCATGTGTCTGCTATGCCATCTTTGTTCTCAATGGGAGCCCCACTCCTTGTAAACCCATTTACGGCCGACACTTGTCACCCTACCAAGTACTGCCTCATCAGATCCTTCCTATGTGCCTCTCTATAAGGCAAAGCTATAGCTAGCTCAAGTTCTTCCATGACCAATATTGCAACCTTGAAATTTTTCATACCAACGTACAAGTATCTCTCTCTCTCTCTCTCTCTCTCTGTCTGTGCCTGAAATAGTCTCGACAGTTGAGTTGTCCTCCGTTTGAACGCCCAAGCTCCGGTCGTGGGAGAAATGCTTGAGGTTGATGAGGGAGTAGTGGACGCGATTTTATATCATGTGGAGGTGTACTGTCATACTTCTCTACTGGGATGAGTGATGGAGAGGTGACTGTTTTTACTATGAAAGGGTTGAAGTTGTGTTCTTGTGATTTTTAATTTCCTATTGAAATTGGATCCAAATAGTTTTCAAGAATGTAAGGCTACCTGTGTCTGGGATGAGTTTAAACACTAATACCATGTAATTAAATGATAATGCTACATGTAAAATTCAATGATAGTACTACATGTAATGTACTATATTTACTGAGCTCATTTAGACTTCACATATTTAATAGAGGTGACATTTTGTTTATCTGCAAATATCACCCTCTAGAATAGGTTAATTGTTGTGAATTTTGCACTGATGCATTTTTTTGAACCATGCTTTAGTCTACCTCTTAACTCAGAGATCAACGGTACGATGCCGTCTTATGTGGTATTAGAGTTGCATGAGAGATTAGTCTATCATCAATATGTGTTGATATATTAAAAAAAGAAATATAGAAATAAAAGAATAGCTTAATTGTTGTGCCAGAAAAGCTTATTACAAATTTGTTGCCAATAAAGCTTGTCTAGTATTGTGGCCATTTATTGCAGAGCATGCAAGTTGTAAATTTATAAATTCACGATGAGAGCGAAACTTTATCACTGCACCCGAGGTCTCTTGTTTGATTCCGTTTTTCCTCAATATCGCTTGTATCCAAAAAAAATATTGAAGGAATCCTCAGCGAGCATGCATCACGCATGTTCTTTCTTGGTCTTGAAGTAATATCTTCGTTTAAACTCGAACTAGGAACACAACAGAAATTGAAAGTCGAGAATTGAAGGAACAAACTGGCTTCATTTATATTGTACAGATCTGAATATTTCTGAAAACTTGCATAGCAGAAAGAATCGTGCATAGAAACCTTGCACTTGTTATTGAACTACTTTCTTCATATACCGTCGTTTACAAAACAAAAAGTAGAGCCAGCTCGACCTATGGATTTAATATGAACCAAACAAACGAGTGGAAATAATTAGTAAGGTACTAAACTTACAATGATATCCTCCTATGCAATCTAATGTAGAACTCCACCTCTCGAAACCTACCCGCCACCCGGAGAACAAAAATCGAAAACAAAAGCAAACTACTTTCGTAGATGCAAGTCAAAGCCAATTCCCTGAGGAGCAACCGGATCAGGAAATGACGAATGAGCAAGATGAATCATCTCTTCTTTCCAAGATGGGGTTCGCCAGAAGTCCGTTGCAATGTTGCCAAGGACCAATCATCAGCAGATTTCTTGAGGGTTAGTCCTTGCTTACTTTTTGGCCTGCCTAGGGCATCATCACAATAAGAATAAGAAAACATTAGTCAGCTTCGACCACTGGACAAAAATTGAACATTAAGAAAAAGAGTGAAGTTGAGAGGCAAATCAACTGCCCAGCCCCCTTTGAAAATAACATTTTGTCCACTGGCAGGTCCCTTGTTCACATTTAACCTCCAAGTCGATGGAGCCCGTGCCACTGATGAAGCAGCTGCAGCTGCAGCGACACGTATTCTGCAAAGAAGAAGAAGATTAATCCACTTTCAAATTATAACTTTCGTACATAATGTCAACCAGCTATTTGCTTTTGTCACTCTATGATACCTTTTATGTACATCAACATATTCATCTGTTTCATCCACAATCTCCTCCTGCATTTTTCAAGACAATCATCACTACAAGCAAATAAACAATTTTCATTAGCTGAAAGTACAAGAGTATCAGTTGCGTGTACATTACCTGCAGGAGTTCTTTAAATACATCTTCCAGAGTGATAATCCCAAATGACTTCACCCTCCTCGATATCCTCTGATACCTGGAGCAAACCATTTGTTGCTTTATCACTATGGGGTGAAAAAGTTTCCTTGTGTCCATGAGGGGGGCCTTGGTATCTTGGGTATATCAACAACAACACTGTCCGGCTTTCCATCCTGCTTGGATAACAAAGGAGTAGTCAGTTGGGATTCCGTGCCGGTGTCTCCGTTCCATTCATCTCTTGCCATCAATGGTTGGTCGAGCAATTTTTATTAAGATATGGGTGGGAAAATAAGACACAGGGGTGGGGATATTAGCACTCTAACCTTGTTTTTATTTTTTATTTTTTTTTATTTTTTATATTGTATGTTACAAAATTATCCTTTATTGTGGTAAATTCTTTCACAGACATCTATCTCCATCCTTTATCGTTGCTACCTTCTCTCTTTTTCTCTGCAATTCCCTCACGCGCCATCGCCTCGCCTTCAAAACCCTTTGTCTCCTCTTCCAAACCCTTACTCCTGGCGATGAAGGACCGGCCTCCTTCCTCGTACGGCTCCATCTACATCCCTCCCGACCATCGCCTCTGCTCCGTCTTCACTACCCCCAATTATACCTCCCATGTTTCAATCGGCTCCAAGCTCCAGGAAAAACCAGACTGCTGCTGCCGCTGCTGCGCTCTCAACCGGAGGAGCAGCACCAGTGGTGCTCTGGTGTACTACCAAACTCAGCAGCAGCAGGAGTAGTTGCACAAACCCAAGCTATAGCAGACTTATGTTTACGACGCCAACGTTTCCGATGAAGGCTTTGATCGCAAAGTTGAGTTGTTTCTATATGTGGATTGTGTACTCGTGGAGTTGTTAATTAGGAAGCATGCGTGTTTACTAAGTGTGAATTGGTGATTGCGTTTCAATTAGGGCTCAACAGCTGATCACATTGATCAGAGAATTAGTCTTGTTTTATAAGATCTTATTAAAATTTGAGGGAAGATCAACAACTGACCGGTTCACTCTCATGGCTAATGCTCAGGTGAATATTCATCTTTGGTTTAAATTGTTCCTTCTTTTCTTCTTGTGTAGAAAAAAATGTGGAAGTAGCGATGTAACCCATTTATTTTGACTTTTATTTACAGTTTGCAAATGAGCCGCACATGTCTATTGGCATGGTCAATTTGGACTACAAGGTCATCTTTCAATTTACATGTTTCAGTTCTTCAGGAACATTTTAGTGTACTAGATTGCCTTCAGCTTCTTTAAAGTCTCCAAGATTAGTTTTAGAAGTACATGGTGGTTCTCATCTCATGTGTCGTATGGATATGGTGCTCCTATGATTACACAGGGTTCAGACTCACCAATTTCTCCAAAATAACGACCTAATGTGAAGCAATAAAAAAGACTTGTTCATATTGGTGCAGAAATTAGATGGCATGCAAGGTCACCTACTAAAAAAAGAGGGAATGCAACAAACTGTCAGGCAATAAGAAAGGCTTGGTGCAGAATTTAGACTCTGATGTTTGAAGTGGTGGACGAATGTTTCATTTTTTTAGTTTTTAATTTGGTTGTTCATTGACTCGCGTACTCAGTGCGATGTGAAATGCTGTGTTGATTTTTTATTTACGTTGCCGGTAATTTATTCGAAGTGTAATCTGATTACGTTGCTGATGGTGATTGAAAAGTAGTGGAGAGATTTTGTGGAGTTTGGGTTAGCAACTTAATGAGAAGCTGCTTAAATATTTCATTTTCATTTTTGTTGCTTCCCATTCCATACTCAAAGGCATTTCAAGCACCCATTTACCGATAAGAAAATCACTTTAGCCCTTTGGTACTTTAAGTTGGGGAGTTTTCTAACCGCATTTTCCCTCTCGTTATCGAAACAATATATGATGGAGTGTTTATGGTAAAGAAGGTCAGTTCTGTTGCTGAAAGAAAAAGAAAATGAAAGACTCAAATATCTTTTCTAGGTTAAAATTGATTTTGCTAAAAACTACACAAATTTGCTTTACTAAAAATTATATAAAATTGACTCTACATGTATTTATAACTAAATATGCAAAAATGATCGAGGTCAGGTTGGACTAATGACATGTATGTAATTTTGTTCATGTTGTACATATTTGAAACTGATTCTGCAACAATGGTTGAAGACGGGTTGAACTGATTCTGCGAAAATGGTCGAGGACGGTTTGAACGAGGACGGGCTGAACTGATTCTAGAAAAATGGTCGATAATGGGTTGAACTAATTCTGAAAAAATGGTCATAGACGGGTTGAACTGATTTTGCAAAAATGGTTGATGACGGGATTGACTGATTCTGCAAAAATGGTCAAAGATGAGTTGGACTGATTCTAGAAAAATGGTCAAAAATTGGTAGAATTAATTATGCTAAATTGGTCAAAAAGGGATTAAATTGATTCTGAAAAAATAATCGAATATGGGTTAAACTGATTGATTCTACAAAATTGATAAAGACGGGTTGAACTGATTATGTAAAAATGGTTGAGGATGGGTTGAATTGATTCTGCAAAAATGGTCGAAAACGGATAAACTAATTCTATAAGAATGGTCAAAGATGGGTTGAACTGATTTTGCAAAAATTATTGAGAACGGGTTGAACTGATTCTACAAAAATGGTCGAGTACAGGTTGGACTGATTTTGCAAAAATAGTCGGGACAGGTTGGACTGGTTATGCAAAAATGGTTGAAGACAAGTTAAAATGATTCTGCATAAATGGGATGACGGATTGAACTGATTCTAGTAATAAATGATACAAACTGATTCTGGATAAAATTTTAAAACTGATTATGCATAAATAGTTGAGGATAAGCTTATGGCACATATTAATTTTGTTAGATTTGTAAGGGCTGGATTCTCTTAACAGCCCTAAAGCATGGAGTTCATTGAAATATAGTGAAAGTTTTTATCTCTATATATAAAGCTCCCTTGATATTACTCATTTGTGTTATAACATGCATATTTATTTATTTCTACTATTTTATTAGACTCTGATGTATTAAATTAACAATATTATTCTTACCATTTAAATTTATCACAATTTTATATCACCTAATGTGACAGGTGAGGTTGACAACCAAGTCAATTAAAAAGAATTTTATGGCAGTTGAGGTAGATAATCACATAAATGAAATTTGAGGTAGATAATCATATAAATAAAAAATTTCAATTTTTCATTAATAAAAAATTTAAGAAATAATTCAAACCCTAAATTTTAGGTGTCGTTAGTTTATCTTCCTCCCTCACCTCTTTCTTTTGTCAACCTGCTTCTCAAGATTGGTTTTGTTTTTTTCTCCCAAATATCGTTGATCTACATGTCCATAGAATTAAATCTTCTAACTCATGATTAATTTATTCAGGTTATACCATTCGTCGATGTTGATGAATTATCCATATCCTTTGTTGACAACTAATTGGGTTAGAACTTGAAAAATTTGACAATCTGCTGAGAAGCGCTCATTAGCGGCGGTTAATCAATGCGATGCTTGACAGTTTGAGAACTTCTAACCATATAATCTCTGAAATAGTTACCATCAGTTCATTCGCCGGAGAAGGATGGGTTGCAGCTTTGATAGTCAGGAGGTTGAAGAAGCGATGTGAATGTGGACAGAGGAAAGGGAGGATGAGGCTACATGGAGGGAGGCATGAAAATGTACAAAACTAGGGTTTTAAATTTGAGATTTTGATGTGATTATCCACCTTATTTTTCACAATATTTTTTATAATTGATATGGCTTACACACCTCAATTGCCACATAAGATGGTATAAAAGTATGGTATGTTTAGATAGGAAGAATAGCATTACTCATATTAAATATGACGTGACATGCGAATTTATGGCACCTCATGTTGATACGTCTATCACACAAAAAAAATTTCTCTTCCTTTTCCACCCTTCCTTCTGTGTTACTTGGAGTCCCACATGGTCGATCATTGGTTGGCCAATCTCTTGCCTCATCAGTTTATATTAGATAGATGATACATATGATTGTTGATTGAGAAGGTACACTATACCCTATACCCTGACTCTATACAAAAACATTAATCTTATAAAAGGAGTCGCAACTTAATACTACAGTCCAGTGGTATTCCTTTTCACTTATAAATGAAAGAAAAAAAAAAGATTATAAAAGGACTCTAGAGTTTTGCCAAGGAGAGGATAAATTTTTGTATGGCTGAGTCTCGATTCTTTTTATGCCTTAAAGACATAAAACTTTTATAATTTATTTGGTGAATGCCAAATACGACAAGTGAGATAATCTTTAGTTAATGACTCAACTAAAATCTAGAAGCCTAAGTCTAAAAACTAATCTTAATCTAAATGATTAAGTTGCAGTAAAATCAATGAGGCCGGAATCACTTGACTTTACCTCGGACTAGAATAGCAACTTGATTATGAAAAAGCACTTCAATTGGGATTTACAAGGTCTTAAACTAACATTTTCGCAACCTAAATACTCTGAGGTTTGAATTCGAAAATGGATTGCCGTACGTAGGTTCAATTTGAAGAAAGTTAAGGTTTCATCATAAAATTAATTAGCAATATAAGGAGCAGTCTAATTATTTATAAGCACATACAAGGGAGGTCCCTTCTCCAATCAATGTCTAGATCCCCTCACCAATAGGGTTTATATCTCTAGGTAGATGTCTACTTTGATGAATCATTTGTTTTATACAATAAAACCAATTGACAATACGAGAAGGAGCCCAACTACTTATAAGTTATAAGCACATGTGTGGTCGCTTATCCCATTAATGTGGGATTGCATTCTCAGCACACCCCTTTACATGTGACGATTTTTCAAGCCTACACTAGTAGAAAACACAAAACGTCGCGCAAAAGGCATTTGCGCGATGGAACTTTGCGCGACTAAGGATGGCGTCGCGCAAAACAGCTTTGCACGATGCATCAGCTCCTGCGCCGCGCAAAGGTGTTTTGCGCAGTGCCAACCTTAGTTGCGCAAAGTTCCGTCGCGCAAATGACTTTTGCGCGACATTTTGTGCGTCGCGCAAGATCTTGGCACCAAACAAAGAATACTTTACCCTTTTTTTGCCAACTTTGCGTGACGTAGGCTTAAGGAGTGTAGCTGTAAAAAAATCATCAAAATCGGAGTTAATATAACCATTAAATTGTAATTTTTCGTTATAACCGACGAAATTTTTTGTCCTATTACTTGATCTCTGAATATTTGTTTTTTACGATTTTTGGCGTATGCGATCTCGAAGTATATACAAACAAGTTTGACGGTTGGATCATTGAATCTAATTTCGTACCCCCATCAAATTCAAAGGTATATGTATTTAGTAAGTAGCTAGATTTTAATTTATTTATTTTGTACTGCGTCGCGCAAAGTCCCTTTTTATTATTTTTTTCCTTTTCTTTTAGGGTTCTTGCATTGCCTTTTTCTTTTGAGGTATCCACTTGTGTAAATATTTTAAATTGACGATCAAATCAGCTCATTGTATTCATATAGGGTTAAAGACTGCAGCTGTAAAAAATCATCAAAATCAATATTTTAAATTGACGATCAAATCAGCTCATTGTATTCATATAGGGTTAAAGACTGCAGCTGTAAAAAATCATCAAAATCGGAGTTAAAATAACCGTTAAATCGTGATTTTTTGTATATAACCGTCGAAAAGTTTTGTCCCATTATTTGATCTCTACACGTTTTTTTTTTTTTTTGCGATTTTTGGCGTATGCGATCTCAAAGCATATACAAACAAGTTTGACGGTTGGATCGTTGAAACTTGTTTCGTACAATGCGTATCCCATCAAAACATTAGATTCACTAACACTTGGAGTATATTTATACTTTCATCAAGTATAACATAAGATTTTGTGGTATCCACTTGTGTAAATATTTGAAATCGACGATCGAATGAGTTTCTTGCATTCATATAAGATCAAGGAGTGTAGCTGTAAAAAATCATCAAAATCGAAGTTAATATAACCGTTAAATCGTGATTTTTCGTTTATAGCCGTCGAAAAGGTTTGTCCCGTTGTTTGATCTCTACATGTTTGTTTTTTACAATTTTTGGCGTATGGGATCTCAAAGCATATACAAACAAGTTTGACGGTTGGATCGTTGAAACTAGTTTCGTACAATGCGTATCCCATGAAAACATTAGATTCACTAGCACGTGGAGTTTATTTATACTTTCATTAAGTATAACATAATATTTTGTGGTATCCACTTTTGTAAATATTTTAAATTGAAGATCGAATCAGTTTGTTGTATTCATATAAGGTCAATGAGTGTTGTTGTAAAAAATCATCAAAATCGGAGTTAATATAACCGTTAAATCGTGATTTTTCGTTTATAGCCGTTGAAAAGGTTTGTCCCGTTACTTAATCTCTGCATGTTTGTTTTTTGCGATTTTTGGCGTATGGGATCTCCAAGTATATACAAACCAGTTTGACGGTTGGATCTTTGAAATTAGTTTTGTACAATGCGTTTCCTATCAAATTCAATGGTATATGTATTTACTAAGTAGATTTTAATTAATTTATTTTGTACTTATAAGCAAAACGGGTAATAAAAAAATAAAAAAAAAATAAAAAAAAGGACTTTGCGTGACGTAGGTACAACTGCATCGCGCAAAATAGGCTTGTGCGATGTAATTGTACCTACGTCGCGAAAAGTCCTTTTTTTTTTTTTGGCCTTTTCCTTTTCTTTTGGGGTTCTTGCATTGTCTTTTTCTTTTGTGGTATCCACTTGTGTAAATGTTTGAAATTGACGATCGAATCAGTTCATTGCATTCATATAAGATCAAGGAGTGTAGCTGTAAAAAATCATCAAAATCGAAGTTAATGTAACCGTTAAATCGTGATTTTTCTTTTTTGGCCTTTTCCTTTTCTTTTGGGGTTCTTGCATTGCCTTTTTCTTTTGTGGTATCCACTTATGTAAATGTTTTAAATTGACGATCGAATCAGTTCATTGTATTCATATAGGGTTAAATAGTGTAGCTGTAAAAAATCATCAAAATCGGAGTTAATATAACCGTTAAATTGTGATTTTTCGTTTATAGTCGTCGAAAAGGTTTGTCCTGTTATTTGATCTCTACACGTTTTTTTTTGTGATTTTTGGCGTATGCGATCTCGAAGCATATACAAACAAGTTTAACGGTTGGATCTTTGAAACTAGTTTCGTACTTTGCGTATCCCATCAAAACATTAGATTCACTAACACTTGGAATTTATTTATACTTTCATCAAGTATAACATAAGATTTTGTGGTATCCACTTGTGTAAATATTTGAAATCGACGATCGAATGAGTTTCTTGCATTCATACAAGATGAAGGAGTGTAGCTGTAAAAAATCATCAAAATCAGAGTTAATATAACCGTTAAATCATGATTTTTCGTTTATAGCCGTCGAAAAGGTTTGTCCCGTTGTTTGATCCCACGTAATTCGCCAAAAAAAATGCTGATTGACCCTAAATTCTAATTCAAATTATAACACTTAAGAAATTGAATAATATATATGTAAAAAAAATTTATTGTGGGTTTTTATTAGAAAAATATATTATTGTGGGGTTTATGTAAAAAAATTTTGAATTTGAAAAGAGTAAAGTCATATTTTCAGTAATTTTTATAATAATTGGAAAAAAAAAAATTACCTTGCGCGACGCCTTAACATGACCGTCGCGCAAAAGCACTTTGCGCGACGTCAAATTGTATACCTATGTTGTGCAAGTTATGATAATTTTGGCGGTCAAATAGAGAAAAATAGGCGCATTTTTTAAATTTTCCTAAGTTTGGACCTCTTCCCTCTTTCCCTCTTTCCCTCTTTCCCTCTTTCCCTCTTTCCCATATAATTAATAGACCATTTTTCCTCTATCCCTCATTCCCGTAAAACCCTGTTTCCCTCTTTCCCTTTTTCCCTCTTTATTTCCCTCTTTCCCATACTCTCGTATAAACCTCTTTCCCTCTTCCCTTTTTCCCCCTTTCTTTCCCTCTTTCCCTCCCGTATAAACCTTTTTCCCTCTTCCCTTTTTCCCTATTTCTTTCCCTCTTTCCCTCCCGTATAAACCTTTATTGAATCCGAATTTGGTTTTTAAGACTCATCTTTCTCCCTCTTGTTCGCAAGGCATCGACGCCAAACTCGAAGCCGACGCGAATTAAGTCCCAAAATCAAGGTGAGGGTTTCTGATTTTCGATGGGTTTTTGTTATTTAGGGTTTAGGCTCAAATTGCATGTTGGGTTTTTGTCAAATTGCTTTTTTCGTGATGTGATTTGAGCATTGTTGAAATGAAACTGCAGTATTCTAATGTTTTTAGTCCAATGGGTTTTTGTCAATTTCCCCTGTTAGTTGGTTGGATGATGGATTGCAAAATGCTTGCCACTGCAATTTGGAATTTCCATTTCTTGTTCTATTTTAATTTTTATAATAGTTTGATTAGTTTAACCATATCAGTAATTTAAGTTCTGCTTTTTAAATGGGTTAATGGGTTTCCTACTTTGCTTGATATCAAAGTTCTTAACTACATAACTAGATCACCAAAAGTAAGACTTGAATTTGAGTCTTCATCCCTCATACAGAAAAATGACTTAAATTTGACCTTTTTCTGTAGATTAATGTCATCTGTAATAAGGTAAACTTATGTGCTTTAGCTTTTCGTTCTGATTCTTCATATTGGCGAAGATATTGTTTCTTCTTTGTCGTCATCCTCTTTTTGTATTACCTTTTTCCTTGAAATAAAATGAAGTATCAACTCTAGGACAAGTAAAAGTTGGTGCTTGCCAGTGATATCTCTGGATAGTAGCTGACAAGTATCACCTTTTCCCTTGAAATAAAATGAAGTATCAACTCTAGGACAAGTAAAAGTTGGTGCTTGCCAGTGATATCTCTGGACAGTAGCTGACAAGAAGTGAATCACCAGACACTGGCAAATTGCAAATGAATAATATCAGCCATACAACAGACACATTTATTTTGTGTATCTAATTGTTGATCCACACACATATACACAAGCACATACAATAATTTTTTGTGATCAGGGTTGTTCATAAGGTTGTTGCATATAATTTGTTACTTGCTCAATCTAAATATACATTGCCCGTACTTGTTTTGAAATTAAGAGTGTTGGTAACCTACATATTACTTTGGATGCTAATTGATTAGTTTCTAATGTTATAATTTTATGATTCAAAAAGTGTATAGATGTCGCATTTGATCACTCATCATCGGAGCTTGACCAATGCGCCTCCCACATTATCAGCATCTACTGCTCCAGGCGTGAGTGCTCTATTGAATGGGGAGCCTACACCCCTTACTGAGGCTACTCCTATGGTGTCCCAAGTGCTTGTCTCATCGACGTCATCAGTATCTGTTCACCCGCTCAGTGCACGGCGGCCTCACCGACGCCGCCGTGAGCTGGACCCTTCTGATCACACTTCCGAAGCATCCAGAGTCGAGGGTGAGGCCTCCCATCCAGGTAGTTTTTTTTCTAATTCTTGATGACTACGTTGTATTTTTTTTTTTTTCATTTTAAAATTATTATTTTTATGATGCTAAAAATTTGCTGGATTGTGAAAATGTGTTATGGGTTGTGAATTATTGTTATTTTACTGTTTTAAGGTTTTGGGAAATGCTATACTATTAGGGGAAGTTGTGTTAAATTTTTTGTGCAAATTTAAGCTTTGGGTTTTCACCATTTAAGTATTTTTGGCCAGCTAAAAAAAAAAACTAGGGGGCCTAGTCGAATGCTGAAGCCGGCACAGAGTGTACGTCTGACTGGCTCCAAGATCAAGATTGAGTATGACCCACTACATCGTGGAACGGCTACATCACAACAACATAGCATCGTCGCTAGTAGCTGTGGTGTTGTTATTAAACAAATTGTCCTATGCAGTGGGAGAAGTGGGAAGAAATTCCAGATTGGACGAAGGATTTGGTGCGAGACAAGTTGTCGATTAGTATATTAATTTTTAACCTTTAACTACTTGGTTCTGCATAAAAATATTGTTCTTCTTGATGTTCTGTATATTCATTTTGACTCACTGGATTACTTAGGTATGTATCGAATCTGGTAATGAAATTAAATCATCCAACTCTTTTATCTGGTTATTTAATTCATTTTGATCTATTTCATCAATTTTTGAAATTAACTCTTCTGTTTCTTTTTCAAATTCATAAGCTAATCTTATTGATTCTTGTTTATTATAATCTTGTACTTTATGCCATGTCCGAGTTGCTTGTTCATGAATGTCATTGGGTTCATAAATTATTTTTCCGATTCTTGCATTCTTTTCTTCATCTAAATAAACAAATTCGGATTCAATGTCATTCTTTTCTTTATTGTTTTTCATATTCGTAGGTAATTTTTGATCTTAATGATATATCCCCCGAGGTCAAGGCCTACTTAGACGAGACCTTAGCAATCCGGTACAAACATTGGAAGAACTATCTTCACACGCATTTTAAGCTATGGGATACTCCGGAGATTGCTCGCCTACATGGTTGCCCAAGCGAGTTGAAGGACCAGCCAGAGGATTGGGAATGGCTCTGCAAACATTTTACGGACCCAAAATTTGTGGTATGTACATAATATTTGAATAATAATTTATTATTGTTTTAGTTATTTTTTAAAGCTTTTTTTTATTAATTTATTTCAAATAGTCGCATTAACATGTATATTGTGTGTTTAACAGAAGAAATTTGTTGTTGGCTAGATAGCTCGGGAGTCAAAGACACTTTTCCACCATTTCGGTTCGAAGCCCTTTTCATATAGGTTTCAGACACGACGTCAGGTAAAAGTATATTAATTTAGAAATTTTATACAATTTATTTATTATTATTGATTAATAAAATTTTCTTAATGTTTTTTTTCTTTCTTCAGGAGGGTTCTAAGTTCCCAGAGATCGACATGTTCGAGGACGTTTACGCTCGACCTGGAGATGAGACCGCTGGGCATCTTCATGTAAGTATATGTAATTGTTATTATTCTTATATGTATGAATCGTTCAAATATTATTTATATATATGTTTTTCTTTATTATTACAGGCTCTTATGGTGGAAAAAACACTATTGTTCTCCAAGAAGCAACATCGCAGCTTCCCCCGGAGATCCCAATTGAGGACGTCACGGTACCTGAGGATGCAGGTTTTCAGATCCTGACTGATGTCCTGGATCAGAACTTCGGTCGTCGTCACGGCAAGGTTGTTCGGTGTATGGGGAAAGCACGACTTCGTGAGACTGGTGCATCTTCTTCCAAATCGAACACCACAGAGGTCGATTCATTGAAGGAGGAAGTGATAACCCTAAAGGGTCAACTTGAGGTCCAGGGCGAGTAGATGAGGGCCCAGGGCGAGCATATGAAGGAGCAGATAAGGGTCCAGGGCGAGCAGCTGCATACTTATGCCGGGCAGGTGAGAGATCTTATACGAGCCATACAGATGACCGGCCTCCAAATCTCGCTACCAATACCTGATCTTGCTACACATTCAACCTCCGAGCCACTTCACCCTGCCGATACCCAGTAGCCACTTCACCTAGAAGATTACTTGTAGTTTTTTCTTTTTTATTTGGACATCTTGTATGTACATTTTCATATATTGTATAATTAAATACTTTTCCTTGGTTAATTAATTATTATTTATAATTTAATTACAATATTATTAAAAATTAAGAAAGTAATATTTTTTACCAAAACCAAAAATCCACTTTGCCCGACATACAATACGTCGTGCAAAGCATGTTCCTAAGTTGCGCAAAGTATCTTTGCACAACTTCGAAACATGCGTTGCGCAAAGACACTTTGCGCGACCATAGTCTACGTCACGCAAAGTAAGTCGCACAAAGGTCTTGCGCGACGAAGAGGTTACATGTGTCGCGCAAGGATACTTGCGCGACGTAGGTTGAGTCGCGCAAAATATGTCGCGCAAAGTGGCTTTGCGCGACGAAGGGTTTACATGTGTCGCGCAAAGACACTTGCGCGACGTATGTTAAGTTGCGCAAACTTCGTCGCACAAAGTGTCTTTGCGCGACGAAGGGGTTACATGCGTCGCGCAAAGCCTTCTGTCACTGCCTTGCCGTGACAGTTTGTGCGCGACGAAGGTTTGTTGGGCAAAGTTTTGCGCGACGTTTTTGGACTTTGCGCGACGAATGACCTGCGTTGCGCAAAGTGTTCTTTGTACTAGTGCTAGTATGTGGACAACACAAATGGGGGTGACGTGGAATGCATGCGGCCATGGAGCGTCACATGTGAGACAACATGCTCTAATACCATAAAGGAAGTTGGAGTTCTAGCATAAACCAATTGGCACTATGAGGAGGAGTTAGCCAAACTACTTATAAGCACATGAAGGTTCATTTTCCTACCAATTTATTATTGTCAACAAAATTCTCATTCAGGCTCAAGCAACGAGGACATGCGAATACATGAGCTTAGATGCAAAGGATGAACAACACTTCATTAGAGCAACAAGCCCTTTGTCATTTTATGATATTAACCATGTTACAATCACTCGTATGATTACACAACCAATTAATCTTATGGTTTACCGTTAAACACACACGCTCACCATATCAGTTTATGATGTGAAACCGTTGATGGTTGCCATTTGCCAAAAGAGAAGCTACTGGCTACATATGCTCCACGACATGTCTCAACTGTAATTAAAGAGTCACCCAAATATGTGCTAAACCCTACCAGCTGTAGGTTGTCACCATGTTTTGGTATATGAATCTTTTTCTCTTTGACAGTCCAACGATGCAGCTATTTGCTCGTTATGTCTGTTGAAAGGGAATGTTGTGATTGTGGTGTCTCAGTTAGTCACGGTCTCAACTCAAAAGATCAACCCACTTCCCCTTAACTTCACTTCCTAAACATCCCAACAAATTAATGCAACAAAAGAAAGCACTCCCCACCAACTTGGAATTTTCCAATCTTTCTAATTATCTCCTAACTAAAGTAGTTCAGTGACATTTTGATGGTGTCCCCAAGTTGGTAACACACACACCTTCCTCATCTCTATGTATGTACGACTCTCATTGAGATATTGTTCATAGGGCCAATCTGATTTGGATCTATGTTAGCTGGATAATAGTAGATCATTTTCTCATAGGTCCACATGGATTTAAGTATAATAAAAAATCTTGTCGTTTCATGCTTTCTACTTATAAGATAAGGTTTGAGAACATTTCAATTGCTAATTGTATACATGGTAGTGAGACATGATTAGACGCGTGAAGTGTGAAATGTGATTGTGATGTTCTTGGGGAACTTGGCAATGAGAACACAATGTCACAGTATCTTTGGAGTGAAGGAGTTATCTACACTATGAAATGTCATCGTAGCATTGAAATCAATAATACAATTATTGTGTATTATAATTTTTCTCACAAGACATTATATTACTAGTTTGGGATACTACAATGGTATTTCTCCATTTGGAGAAGCCAACTTGGTCAACTGGAGTGACCAAAATTTCAAAAGTTTCATTATTTAAGAAAAGCTTTCAGTCGTCGTATGATATTACTAATTAATGAATGTGTTATAATATGAGTTACACCATCAAAGTTGATATTTTCATATGAGTGGGATAACAAACGTTCACACCAAAAACTTTCTAAAGCAAAATCGTAGCACATACGGGGCATCTAACTGCAACAGGAATCTCAACTGTTCTACTTAGAACTAGTTTGAACAAGAGGGATAATCATTAATGGGAGGCAAAATTTATCCGATGAGGGCTTTTAAGGTGAGAAGATACACGCTGTTAGTGCAGGTGGCATGGAGGTGATGTGAAGGTACAAGTGGACCCTGCGACTTACCATTTGGAAGGCTTGAAGCTAGTTTATAAGGAGTGGATGTTAAAATATTCCAAGACAAGTGCTTGAGATCTTAAGCCACTAAATTAGGGTTTGGAATTGAAGGAAGAGTCATAATTTGTTCGTGAAAGTAGCAAAGCTATAGATATTGGTCATGGGAAGCTTGGGCAGGAGACTTTCCAAGTGGAAAAGAATGGTGAGGCAACAAAAAGGGAAGCTCTATATTACTAGGGTTTGGATTTCTATGCTTCTTGGTTGGCACAAGTAAGCTTGATCGTTCGGGCCATGCATTGCATGCAGTCCCATAATATGTATGCGTAAAATTAGTACGTTATATATCGATCCTTAGGTGTTGATATGTGAAGAAGCATGTATGTTAGATTGTGAGAAATTATCCAATGTAATCAGAGATGTATTCCACTATTCTTATCTCTTATCACGTGACATGATCATTCAATGAGAGTATAGAAAAAGAAAATGAGGGATATGTTTTTGGTTGCATGGTGAATTTCTTAATTAAGAAGAGGTTCTACTATATCTTTGACGCACTCTATTAATGTTTTTCCTTAGTTAAAAGTGTGAGATGTTTATAGTGATCAACTTAGTTTATCGAGAATAATATTTTTGTGTAAGTGCAAATTTTAAGTTGTAAATATTGTTTTGAGTATGTTTTTTTTTGTGTTTCCTATAATATAGCACAAGATGGGAACATGATCTAACAAGGTGGATTTTGTGGTGTTGATCAGCAACTATATAAAATTACAAAGTACGAGAAATCCAATCGTGAAGTATTTATATATGTACCTACTCAATCATACAGTCTTATATATTCTTTATATATATATATATATATATATATATAAATATATATGCATGTATAAATCTTGTACATATCTTGTAAATAAGTTTTAAGGAATCCATCCAAAAGCTCCCTGAAATTCTGGAAGAGAAATGGTTTAATTTGTTAAGCCATCTATATCCTTAACATACATAGATAATATAAATATATAAATATACATAGCTAGACACACACATATATAGTATAATTAGTTAATTCAGTGGACAAATTACAGCCTATAATAATGGCGGAAAGAGGGAACTAGGATTCTCTCCCCTCTTCTTTCCATCCCTTTCCATCTCCTCCTTTCACATTCTCTTATTTTGTCTAATCTTGTTATAAAAAAATAATATAAGATGTTGATGTGATTAAACCGTGACCATTCAAATAGGAGGGGAGGGAAAGAGAGAGAAAAAAAAAGGGGGGAATGAATCCTACTCTGAACAGAGATGGCCTTGAGATTGGGATGAAAAACTCCAATCCTTGTCAAGTTTTTCAGGTGATTGAACAGGGAGACAAAGCTCATGTTTCTGCTTTGTCATCTTTGTTCTCAATGGGAGTCCCACTCCTTGTAAACCCATTTACGGCCGACACTTGTCACCCTACCATGTACTGCCTCAACATATCCTTCCTATGTGCCTCTCTATAAGGCAAGGCTCTAGCTAGCCCAATTTCTTCCATGACCAATATTGCAACCTTGAAAATTTTCGTACCAACGTACAAGTATCTCTCTCTCTCTCTCTCTCTCTCTCTCTCTCTCTCTCTCTCTCTCTCTCTGAAATAGTCTCAACAGTTGCCGTCTAACATGAAGGGAGAGTTGTCGTCCTCCGTTCGAACGCCAAAGCTCCGGTCGTGGGAGAAATGCTCGAGGTTGATGAGGGAGCAGCGGACGAGATTTTATATCATGTGGAGGTGCACTGTCATACTTCTTTGCTGGGATGAGTGACGGAGAGGTGACTGTTTTTACTATGAAAAGGTTGAAGTTGTGTTCTTGTGATTTTGAATTTCCTATTGAAATTGGATCCAAATAGTTTACAAGAATGTAAAGGTACTTGTGTCTGGGAGCAGTTTAAATACAAATACCAAGTAATTAAACGATAATCTACATGTAAAATTCAATGATAGTACTACATGTAATGTATTATATTTACTGAGCTCATTTAGACTCCACATATTTAATAGAGGTGACATTTCCTTTATCTGCAAATATCACCCTCCAGGATAGGTTAATTGTTATGAATTCCGCACTGATGCATTCTCTTGACCATGCTTTAGCCTACCTTTTAACTTGGGGATCAAAGGTACGATGCAGTCTCATGTGGTATTAGAGTTGCACGAAAGATTAGTTTGTCATCAATTTGTGTTGATATATTAAAAAAAGAAAAAAAGAAATAAAAGAATAGCTTAATTGTTGTGCCAGAAAAGCTTATTACAAATTTGATGCCAATAAAGCTTGTTTAGTATCGTGGCCATTTATTGCAGAGCATGCAAGTTGTAAACTTGTAAATTCATGATGGGAGCGAGAATTTATCACTACGCCTAAGGTCTCTTGTTTGATTTCGTTTTCCCTCAATATCGCTTGTATCCAAGAAAAATATTGAAGGAATCCTCAGCGAGCATACATCACACATGTTCTTTCTTGGTCTTGAAGTAATATGTTTGTTTAAACTCGGACTAGGAACACAACAGAAATTGAAAGTCGAGAATTAAGGGAACAAACTGTCTTCATTTATTTACTTCTTATTGTACAGATCTGAATATTTCTGTAAACTTGCATAGCAGAAAGAATCGTGCATAGAAACCTTGCACTTGTTATTGAACTACTTTCTCCATATACCGTCGTTTACAAAACAAAAAGTAGAGCCAGCCGAAGAGGCAGCTCGACCTATCGATTTAATATGAACCAAAAAAAGGAGTGGAAATAATTAGTAAGGTACTAAACTTACAATGATATCCTCCTATGCAATCTAATGTAGAACTCCACCTCTCGAAACCTACTCCCCACCCGGAGAACAAAAATCGAAAACAAAAGCAAACAACTTTCGTAGATGCAAGTCAAAGCCAATTCCCTGAAGAGCAACCGGATCAGGAAATGACGAATGAGCAAGATGAATCATCACTTATTTCCAAGATGGGGTTCGCTAGAAGTCCGTTGCAGTGTTGCCGAGGACCAATCATCAGCAGATTTCTTGAGGGTTAGTCCTTGCTTACTTTTTGGCCTGCCTAGGGCATCATCACAATAAGAACAAGAAAACATTAGTCAGCTTCGACCACTGGACAAAAATTGAACATTAAAAAAAGAGTGAATGTTGAGAGGCAAATCAACTGCCCAGATCCCTTTGGAAATAACAGATTGAAAAGGGGAAACACATTTTGTCCAGTGGCAGGTCCCTTGTTCACATTTAACCTCCTAGTCGATGGAGCCCGTGCCACTAATGAAGCAGCTGCAGCTGCAGCGACACGTATTCTGCAAAGAACTAGAAGATTAATCCACTTTCAAATTATAACTTTCGTATATAATGTCAACCAACTATTTGCTTTTGTCACTTTATGATACCTTTTATGTGTTGGTATTCTAAAGAGTTTGCTAACTCAATACCAAAATATGTGGGTGATAAGTTTACAAACTCTATCACACCTCTCACTTTCACTCTCAATAAAATTGGACAAAGAAATAGAGAAAGGAGGGAAGCAACAAGCTTTGACAAACAAGGCACTTGGACTTTGATATATGAAAAGAGAGTTTACAAAAAATCAATAGCTTACAAGCTGAAAATGAGAATGGGAAATGGGATTTGGATGATATGCTCTAAGGCTTAGCAAGATGGCCTATTTATACAAAAACTGAAAAAATAAACAATCCAACAATACATATAATGAATGATGGTGTTCCACATCTTTACACCCTTTCAAAACACATGCAGCAACTTTGATAGTTGGCATACACATGCATTGCATCATGGCAGGTTGTAATACCTTCCTTTCGGCTAACACATGAAGGTACACTGCTGTCTTCCTGCTAGCACATCACATGGCAGCACACTTGCTGTCTTTCATCACCATTTGGCTGAATAATGAAGGAGCAATGATGATTATATTTTGCTGGAAACAATCTGTAAAGAAAGGTTAGCATCACATGGACAGATCACATGACTTTTAATTTGAATTTCCAACATTATGTACATCAACATATTCATCTGTTTCATCCACAATCTCCTCCTGCATTTTTCATGACAATCATCACTACAACCAAATAAACAATTTTCATTAACTGAAAGCACGAGAATATCAGTTGCGTGTACATTACCTGCAGGCGTTCTTCAAAAATATCTTTCAGAGTGATAATCCCAATGACTTCACCCTCCTCGATATCCTCTGATACCTGGAGCAAACCATTTGTTGCTTTATCACTATGGGGTGAAAAAGTTTCCTCGTGTCTATGAGGGGGCCTTGGTATCCTGGGTATATCAACAACAACACTGTCCGGCTTTCCATCCTGCTTGGATAGCAAAGAAGTAGTCAGTTGGGAGTCCGTGCCAGTGTCTCCGTTCCATTCATCTCTCTTTCCATCAATGGTTGGTCGAGGAATTTTTTTTTAAGATATCAATGGGAAAATAAGACACAAGGGTAGGATATTAGCACTCAAACCTTTTTTTTTTTTTTTTTGGTAGAATGTAAATTACAAAATTACCCTTTATAGTGGTAAATTCTTTCACACGTCTATCACGTCCATCCTTTATCGTTGCTACCTTCTCTCTTTTTCTCTGGAATTCCCTCACGCGCCACCGCCTAGCGTTTAAAACCCTTTGTCTCCTCTTCCAAACCTTCATTCATGGCGATGAAGGACCGGCCTCCTTCCTCGTACGGCTCCATCTACATCCCTCCCGACCATCGCCTCTGCTCCGTCAATACCACCCCCTATTATACCTCCCATGTTTCAATCGGCTCAAAGCTCCAGGAAAAAACCAGACTGCTGCTGCCGCTGCTGCTCTCAACCGGAGGAGCAGCACCAGTGGTGCTTTGGCGTACTACCAAACTCAACAGCAGCAGGAGCAGTTGCATAAACCCAAGCTATAGCAGACTTCTGTTTACGACGACAACGTTTCCGATGAAGGCTTTGATCGCAAAGTTGAGTTGTCACCGCATCCGGTGACGTTTCTATATGTGGATTGTGTACTCGTAGAGTTGTTAATGGGGAAGCATGCGTGTTTACAAAGTGTGAATTGGTGATTGGGTTTCAATAGGGCTCAACAGATCACATTGATCAGAGAATTAGTCTTGTTAATTTTATAAATTTGAGGGAAGATCAACAACTGACGCCGGCTCACTCTCAAGGCTAATGTTCAGGTGAATATTCATCCTTGGTTTAAATTGTTCCTTCTTTTCTTCTTGTGTAGAAAAATTGTGGAAGTAGCGATGTAACCCATTTATTTTTACTTTTATTTACAGTTTACAAATGAGCCGCACATGTCTAATGGCATGGTCAATTTGGACTATAAGGTCATCTTTCAATTTACATGTTGCAGTTCTTCAGGAACATTTTAGTGTACTAGATTGCCTTCAGCTTCGTTAAAGTCTCCAAGATTAGTTTTAGAAGTACATGGTGGTTCTCATCTCATGTGTCATATGGATATGGTGCTCCTATGATTACACAGGGTTCAGACTCACCAATTTCTCCAAAATAACGACCTAATGTGAAGCAATAAGAAAGACTTGTTCATATTGGTGCAGAAATTAGATGGCATGCAAGGTCACCTAGTAAAAAAAAAAAAAGGCAATACAACAAACTGTCAGGCAATA
This sequence comes from Pyrus communis, assembly GCF_963583255.1. Classification (NCBI taxonomy): domain Eukaryota; kingdom Viridiplantae; phylum Streptophyta; class Magnoliopsida; order Rosales; family Rosaceae; genus Pyrus; species Pyrus communis. The sequence continues at coordinate 11,498,695 of NC_084806.1, forward strand.
ATAAGGGCTTGGTGCAGAAGTTAGACTCTGATGTTTTGAAGAGGTGGACGGGTGTTCCATTTTTTTAGTTTTTAATTTGGTTGTTCATTGACTCGCGTACTCAGTGCGATGTGAAATGCTGTGTTGATTTTTTATGTACGTTGCCTGTAATTTATTCGAAGTGTAATCTGATTACGTTGCAGATGGTGATTGAAAAGTAGTGGAGAGATATTGTGGAGTTTGGGTTAGCAACTTTATGAGAAGCTGCTTAAATATTTCATTTTCATTTTTGTTGCTTCCCATTCCATACTCAAAGGCATTTCAAGCACCCATTACCGATAAGAAAATCACTTTAGCCCGTTGGTACTTTAAGTTGGGGAGTTTTCTAACCGCATTTTCCCTCTCGTTATCGAAACAATATATGATGGAGTGTTTATGGTAAAGAAGGTCAGTTCTGTTGCTGAAAGAAAAGAAAATGAAAGACTTAAATATCTTTTCTAGGTTAAAATTGATTTTGCTAAAAACTATACAAATTTGCTTTACTAAAAATTATATAAAACTGACTCCACATGTATTTAAGACTAATTATGCAAAAATGATTGAGGTCCGGTTGGGCTAAAGACGTGTATGTAATTTTGTTCATGTTGTACATATTTGAAACTGATTCTGCAACAATGGTCGAAGATATGTTGAACTGATTTTACAAAAATGGTGGAGGACGGGTTGAACAACGATGGGCTAAACTGATTCTAGAAAAATGGTTGAGAACGGGTTGAACTGATTATGCAAAAATGGTCAAAGATGGGTTGAACTGATTTTGCAAAAATGGTAGATGACGGGTAAGGTTCTAAAAGATGCTAAGCGCTAGTTGAGCAGCGCCTAGCGCCTAACGCCTAGGCGGCCTTGGCGGATTTAAGTAAATTTCTTGTATATCTTGTAAATAAGTGCATATTGACACTTACAAAAAATTATTCTTGTATATCTTTGAATAAATATATTATATACGATATAAATTAGTTAAATTTATTTTATAGTAGATGATTAAATATTGAGGAAGACGTTATTTAAAAAAAAAAAAATATATATATATATATATATATATATATATATACACATATCTAACATAAGAGTATAATATAAGTTAATCTTATTCTGATCATAAAAAGAAAAATAATAAAATAATATAATGCAAGAGTGTAATATAGTGTTGTTTTAAAAAAAAAACAAATAATAAAATATTATCGATATAATTGATTTATTAGGGGATAATGGGTAAATATTATTTGTCCCTTTATTTTGTGATAAGGCTGGTGGTCTTCACGCCAAACTAAGCATCTTTTCAGACTTTTCCACTTTCAATCTTCTTCTTCTTCATGCCAATCTAGGCATCTTTTCAGATTTTGATCTGTGGTTTCCCTGTTGCCCATTCTCTCTCTATCTTCTTCTTTCTTGAAAAACCACAAATCAAACATAAAAAATATCTCCCTCTATCCGTCCAAATTAAAACAACTCCCTCAATCCCTTCATCTCTCCAATGCACATCTCCCTATATCCATCACCGTGCTTCTCCATTTTCATGCACAAAAGTCTTTGGTTTGCAATACTGGTCAAATCTGAGATGCAGCACGATGAGAGACACCTAGATGTTCTGGTTTTGCAATTTGCACAAACACAGATCAGAGAGACAAGGAACCGCTTACCATGCCACCTAGCATCGCCTAGTGCTGCCTAGCACCACCTAGTGCCGTCTAACGCTGCCTAGTCGGCCACCTAAACCCTCTTCGTTTTATTGAACGTTTTTCCCAAAATCACTACGGAAGCCCACCGTCCAGCACCTAGGCGCCGCCTAGGCCAATTTTAGAACACTGATGACGGGATTGACTGATTTTACAAAAATGGTCAAAGATGAGTTGGATTGATTCTGCAAAAATGATCAAAGACTGATTGAACTAATTCTGCTAAATTGGTCAAAAAGGGGTTGAACGGACTCTGCAAAAATAATCGAAGACGGGTTGAACTGATTATGCAAAAATGGTTAAGGATGGGTTGACTTGATTCTACAAAAATGATCGAAGACGGATAAACTGATTCTGTAAGAATGGTCGAAGACGGGTTGAATTGATTCTACAAAAATTATCAAGAACGGGTTGAACTAATTCTGCAAAAATTGTCGATGACGAGTTGGACTGATTCTGCAAAAATGGTCGAGGACGGGTTGGACTAGTTCTGCAAAAATGGTTGAAGACGAGTTGAACTGACTCTACATAAATGGTCGATGACGGGTTGAACTGATTCTAGTAATAAAGGATACAAATTGATTATGCATAAAATTCCAAGACTAATTATGCATAAATAGTTGAGGATAAACTTATGGCACATATTAATTTTGTTGGATTTGTGAGGGCTGGATTCTCTTAACAGCCCTAAAGCATAGAGGTATAGCTGGTATTTTAAAACATTGTTTTCATGTTTTTGGGATGGGCTTTAGTTGTTTTTATGTTTATGCCTCTCATTCACATGTTTTAAAACTAGTGGAGTGTCTTGAAATATAGTGAAAGTTTTTGTCTCTATATATAAAGCTCCCTTGATATTACTCATTTGTGTTATAACATGTATATTTATTTATTTCTTCTATTTTATTAGGCTCTGATGTATTAAATTAATAATATTATTCTTATCATTTAAATTTATCACAATTTTATATCACATGATGTGACAAGTGAGGTGGACAATCAAGTCAATTAAAAAGAATTTTGTGGTAGTTGAGGTAGATAATCACATAAATAAAATTTGATGTAGATAATCACATAAATAAATCTCAAATTTTCATTAACAAAGAGTTTAAGAAATAATTCAAACCCTAAATTTTAGGTGTCCTTAGTTTATCTTCCTCCCTCACCTCTTTCTGTCATCAACTTGCTTCTCAAGATCGATTTTGTTTTTTCTCCGAAATGTCGTCGATCTGCATGTCTATAGAATTATATCTTCTAACTCAAGATTAATTTGTTCAGGTTATACATACCATTCGTCCATGTTGATGAATTATCCACATCCTTTGTTGATAACTAATTGGGTTATAACTTGAAAAATTGACAATCTGATGGGAAGCGCTCATTAGCAGCGATTAATCGATGCGATGCTTGACAGTTGGAGAACTTCTAACTGTATAATCTCTGAAATAGTCACCATCAGTTCATTTGCCGGAGAAGGATGGGTTGGAGTTCCAATAGTCAGGAGGTTGACGAAGCGATGTGAATGTGGACAGATGAGAGGGAGGAGAAGGCTACAGGGAGGGAGGCATGAAAACATACAAAACTAGGGTTTGAAATTTGAGATTTTGATGTGATTCACCTTATTTTTCACAATATTTTTTATAATTGTTATGGCTTACGCACCTCAATTGCCACATAAGATGGTATAAAGTGGTACATTTAGATAGCAATAATAGCATTACTCATAATAAATATGATGTATCATGTGAATTTATGGCACCTCATGTTGATATGTTTGTCACACTAAAAAAATTTATCTTCCTTTTCCACCCTTCCTTGTGTGTTACGTGGAGTCTCACATGGCCGATCATTGGTTGGCCAGTCTCTTACCTCATCAGTTTATATTAGATAGATGATACATATGATTGTTGATTGAGATTGTACACTAAACCCTATACCTGACTCTATACAACAACGTTAATATTATAAAAGGAGTCGCCACTTAGTACTACGGTTTAGTGGTATTCCTTTTCACTTGTAAATGAGAGGAAAAAAAATTAAAAAGGAGTCTAGAGTTTGCCAAGGAGAGGATACATTTTTGTATGGCTCAGTGTCGATTCTTTTTATGCCTTAAAGACATAAAAACTTTATAATTTATTTGGTGAATGCCAAATACAACAAGTGAGATAATCTTCAGTGAATGACTCAATTAAAATCTAGAAGCCTAAGTCTAAAAACTGATCTTAATCTAAATGATTAAGTTGCAGTAAAATCAAAAAGGCCGGAATCACTTGACTTTACCTCGGACTAGAATAGCAACTTGATTATGAAAAAGCACTTCGGTGGGGATTTACAAGGTCTTAAACTAATATTTTTGCAACACAAAAATGCTCCGAGGTTTGAATTCGAAAATGAATTGCCGTGCGTAGGTCCAATTTGAAGAAAGTTAGGGTTTCATTATAAAATTAATTGGCAATATAAAGAGCGATCTAACTACTTATAAGCACACACAAGGGAGGTCCTTTCTCCCATCAATGTCTGGATCCCCTCACCAATAGGGTTTATATCTCTAGGTATGTCTACTTTGATGAATCACTTGTCTTATACCATAAAACCAATTGACAATATAAGAAAGGGCCCAACTACTTATAAGTTATAAGCACATTTGTGGTCCCTTATCCCATTAATGTGAGACTGCATTCTCAGCACGCCCTTTTACATGTGACGAATTTTTAAGCCTAGTATGTGGATAAACAAATGGGGGTGACGTGGAGTGCATGTGGCCGTGGGTCGTCACATGTGAGACAACCTGCTCTAATACCATAAAGAAAGTTGGAGTTCTAGTATAAATCAATTGGCACTATGAGGAGGAACTAGCCCAACCACTTATAAGCACATGAAAGTTCATTTTCCCATCAATGTGAGATTTATTATTGTGAACACAATTCTTATTCAGGCCCTAGCAACGAGGACAGGCGAATACATGAGCTTAGATGCAAAGGATGAACAACACTTCATTAGATCAACAAGCCCTTTGTCATGTTATGAGATTAACCATGTTATGAAACCGTTGATGGGTGCCATTTGTCAAAAGAGAAGCCACTGGCTACAGATGCTCCACGACATGTCTCAACTGTAATTAAAGAGTCACCCAAATATGAGCTAAACCCTACCAGCTGTAGGTTGTCACCATCTTTTGGTATACGAATCTTTTTCTCTTTGACAGTCCAACGATGCAACTATTTGCTCGTTATGTCTGTTGAAAGGGAATGTTGTGATTGTGGTGTCTCAGTTAGTCACAGTCTCAACTCAAAAAATCAACCCACTTCCCTTAGAATTTACTTCCTAAACATCCCAACAAATTAAGGCAACAAAAGAAAGCACTCCCCACCAACTTTAATTTTCCAATCCTTCTAATTATCTACTAACTAAAGTAGCTCAGTGACATTTTGATGGTGTCCCCAAGTTGCTAACACGCACACCTGCCTCATCTCTAAGTATGTACGACTCTCATTGAGATATTGTTCATAGGGCCAATCTGGTTTGGATCTATGTCAGCTGGATAATAGTAGATCATTGTCTCATAGGTCCGCATGGATTTAAGTATAATAAAAAATCTTATCGCTTGATGCTTTCTACTTATAAGATAAGGTTTGAGAACATTTCCATTGCTAATTGTATACATGTCAATGAGACATGATTAGACGCGTGAAGTGGGAAATGTGACTATGATGTTCTTGGGGGACTTGGCAATGAGAACACAATGTCACAGTATCTTTGGAGGGAAGGAGTTATCTACACTATGAAATGTCATCGTAGCGTTGAAATCAATAATACAATTATTATGTAATATAACTTTTCTCACAAGACATTATATTACTGGTTTGGAAAACTACAATGGTGTTTCTCCATTTGCAGAAGCCAACTTGGTCAACTAGAGTCACCAAAATTTCAAAAATTTCATTATTTAATAAAAACTTTCAGTCGTCGCATGATATTACTAATTAATGAACGTGTATAATATGAGTTATACTATCAAAGTTGATATTTTCCTATAAGTGTGATAACAAACATTCTCACCAAAAACTTTCTAAAGCAAAATCATAACACATATGGGGCACCTAACTGCAACAGGAATCTCAACTGTTCCACTTAGAACTAGTTTGAACAAGAGGGACAATCATTAACGGCAGGCAAAATTTTTCCGATGAGGACTTTTAAGGTGAGAGATATACACGCTGCTAGTGCAGGTGGCATGGAGGTGATGTGAAGGTACAAGTGGACCCTGCGACTTACCATTTGGAAGGCTTGAAGCTAGTTTATAAGGAATGGATGTTAAAATATTCCAAGACAAGTGCTTGAGATCTTAAGCCACTAAATTAGGGTTTAGAATTGAAGGAAGAGTCAGAATTTGTTCGTGAAAGTGGTAAAGCTATAGATATTGGTCATGGGAAGCATGGGCAGGAGACTTGCCAAGTGGAAAAGAATGGTGAGGCAACAAAAAGGGAAAGCTCTATATTATTAGGCTTTGCATTTCTATGCTTCTTGGTTGGCACAAGTACGCTTGATGGTTCGGGCCATTCATTGCATGCAGTCCCATAATATTTATGCGTAAAATTAGTACGTTCTATATCGATCGTTAGGTGTTGATATGTGAAGAAACATGTATGTTAGATTGTGAGAAATTCTCAAGAGTAATCAGAGATGTATTTTACTATTTTTATATTTCTTATCACGTGACATAATCATTCGATGAGAGTACAGAAAAAGAAAATGAGGGATATGTCTTCAGTTGCATGGTGAATTTCTTAATTAAGAAGAGGTTTTGTTGTATCATTGACGCACTCTATTAATGTTTTCTCTAGTTAAGAGTGAAATGTTTATAGTGATCAGCTCAATTTATCGATAATAATATTTTTGTGTAAGTGCAAATTTTAAGTTGTAAATATTGGCTTGAGTATGTTTTTTTTTGTGTTTCCTATAATATAGCACAAGATGGGAACATGATCTAACAAGGTCTATTTTGTGGTGTTGATCAGTAACTATATAAAATTACAAAGTACGAGAAATCAAAGCGTGCAGTATTTATATATGTACCTACTCAAGCGTGCAGTCTTATATATTCTTCATATATATACATGGATAAATCTTGTACAGATCTTGTAAATAAGTTTTAAGGAATCCATCCAAAGGCTCCCTGAAATTCTGGAAGAGAAATAGTTTAATTTGTTAAGCCATCTATATCCTTAACATACATAGATAATATATATATATATATATATATATATATATATATATCCATATATACATATATATATAGCTAGACACACACACATGTACTATAGTTAGTTCATTCAATGGACAAATTACAGCCTATAATAATGGCGGACAGAGGTGGCCTTGAGATTAGGATGAAAACCTCCAATCCTCGTCAAGTTTTTCAGGTGATTGAACAGGGAGACAAAGCTCATGTGTCTACTTTGACATCTTTGTTCTCAATGGGACCCCCACTCCTTGTAAACCCATTCAGCGGCCGACACTTGTCACCCTACCATGTACTGCCTCATCAGATCCTTCCTATGTGCCTCTCTATAATGCAAAGTTAGCTAGCTCAAGTTCTTCCATGACCAATATTACAACCTTGAAATTTTTTCATACCAACGTAGCTCAAGTTCTTCCATGACCAATATTACAACCTTGAAATTTTTCATACCAACGTACAAGTATTCCTCTCTCTCTCTCTCTCTCTCTCTCTCTCTCTCTCTCTCACTTTGCCTGAAATAGTCTCAACAGTTGCCGTCTAACATGAAGGGAGAGTTGTCCTCCTCCGTTCGAACGCCCAAGCTCTGGTCGTGGGAGAAATGCTCGAGGTTGATGAGGGAGCAGCGGACGAGATTTTATATCATGTGGAGATGCACTATCATACTTCTCAGCTGGGATGAGTGACGGAGAGGTGACTGCTTTTACTATGAAAGGGTTGAAGTTGTGTTCTTGTGATTTTGAATTTCCTATTGAAATTGGATCCAAATAGTTTACAAGAAAATGTGAAGCTACTTGTGTCTGGGATGAGTTTAAATACTAAAACCATGTAATTAAACGATAATGCTACATGTAAAATTCAATGATAGTACTATATGTAATGTACTATATTTACTTAGCTCATTTAGACTCCACATATTTAATAGAGGTGACATTTCCTTTATCTGCAAATATCACCCTCCATAATAGGTTAATTGTTATGAATTCCGCACTGATGCATTCTCTTGACCATGCTTTAGCCTACCTTTTAACTTGGGGATCAAAGGTACGATGCAGTCTCATGTGGTATTAGAGTTACATGAAATATTAGTCTGTCATCAATGTGTGTTGATATATTAAAAAAAGAAATAAAGAAATAAAAGAATAGCTTAATTGTTGTGCCAGAAAAGCTTATTGCAAATTTGATGCCAATAAGGCTTGTATAGTATCGTGGCCATTTATTGCAAAGCATGCAAGTTGTAAATTTGTAAATTCATGATGGGAGCGAGAATTTATCACTACGCCTAAGGTCTCTTGTTTGATTTTGCTTTTCCTCAATATCGCTTGTATCCAAGAAAAATATTGAAGGAATCCTCAGCGAGCATGAATCACGCATGTTCTTTCTTGGTCTTGAAGTAATATCTTCGTTTAAACTCGAACTAGGAACACAACAGAAATTGAAAGTCGAGAATTGAAGGAGCAAACTGTCTTCATTTATTTACTTCTTATTGTACAGATCTGAATATTTCTGAAAACTTGCATAGCAGAAAGAATCGTGCATAGAAACCTTGCACTTGTTATTGAACTACTTTCTCCATATACCGTCGTTTACAAAACAAAAAGTAGAGCCAGCCGAAGAGGCAGCTCGACCTATCGATTTAATATGAACCAAAAAAACGAGTGGAAATAATTAGTAAGGTACTAAACTTACAATGATATCCTCCTATGCAATCTAATGTAGAACTCCACCTCTCGAAACCTACCCGCCACCCGGAGAACAAAAATCGAAAACAAAAGCAAACAACTTTCGTAGATGCAAGTCAAAGCCAATTCCCTGAGGAGCAACCGGATCAGGAAATGACGAATAAGCAAGATGAATCATCTCTTATTTCCAAGACGGGGTTCGCCAGAAGTCCGTTGCAATGTTGCCGAGGACCAATCATCAGCAGATTTCTTGAGGGTTAGTCCTTGCTTACTTTTTGGCCTGCCTAGGGCATCATCACAATAAGAACAAGAAAACATTAGTCAGCTTCGACCACTGGACAAAAAATTGAACATTAAAAAAAGAGTGAATGTTGAGAGGCAGATCAACTGCCCAGATCCCTTTGAAAATAACAGATTGAAAAGGGGAAATACATTTTGTCCAGTGGCAGGTCCCTTGTTCACATTTAACCTCCGAGTCGATGGAGCCCGTGCCACTGATGAAGCAGCTGCAGCTGCAGCGACACGTATTCTGCAAAGAAGAAGAAGATTAATCCACTTTCAAATTATAACTTTCATACATAATGTCAACCAACTATTTGCTTTTGTCACTCTAGGATACCTTTTATGTACATCAACATATTCATCTGTTTCATCCACAATCTCCTCCTGCATTTTTCAAGACAATCATCACTACAACCAAATAAACAATTTTCATTAACTGAAAGCATGAGAATATCAATTGCGTGTACATTACCTGCAGGAGTTCTTCAAATACATCTTCCAGAGTGATAATCCCAATGACTTCACCCTCCTCTATATCCTCTGATACCTGGAGCAAACCATTTGTTGCTTTATCACTATGGGGTGAAAAAGTTTCCTTGTGTCTATGAGGGGGCCTTGGTATCCTGGGTATATCAACAACAACACTGTCCGGCTTTCCATCCTGCTTGGATAGCAAAGGAGTAGTCAGTTGGGAGTCCATGCCAGTGTCTCCGTTCCATTCATCTCTCTTTCCCTCAATGGTTGGTCGAGGAATTTTACTTTTCGCTTTAGGCTTCACCACAGCAGCCATATGACTGCTGCCCTTTTGAAACTCGTTCAATATATCATACAGTGGCATATCTGCAGGAACTCTGAGAATATGACCCACACATGAAAACTGGATATCCCATACTCAGTAGTGGAATTGAGAAGAAACAATAGCATATTTAAAGAAGTTGAAGCACACCTTGGAATTCTACGGATGGAAACAGCACTAACTGGGGTCTCTGTTTCAGGTCGTACAGTGAGAAGACTTTTCACCTAATCCCCAAATGAACATCAAGAAGGGGGTTAAAATAAAAACATGAGAATTACCAATTACAGATGTGGTGAGTTTGAAATCCAGAGAACGAATGCATAATATCAAACTCCAAAGATTTAAGTTCTAACACCCACCAGCAGAAGTCCAATAATATTCTTTGAGTTCCCAGAATAGACAGGAACGCGACTATGTCCACGAGCAAGAACTTTCCCCATTGCTTCCCTGAGGGGGAAGAATGAAAATATAGTTAGACATACTAGACACTTACAATCTACAACTTTTGCTGCAAATAAATTTACAAAATAACAAGATAATATAACGATAATAAGAATAAATGCCTAGTAGAGACGACAGATTGACAATAACAATGGTTGCCTGGTTATCTTTCTGAAAGTTAATTGAAATCGTGAAAAGTTTCTTAGTAGGAAGGTTGGCTTCTAATTCTAATCATTTAGTACACTCCTTATTTAAGATGATGTTAAATGTTCCCTCCAAAGGACGTTGGCAGCATAACATACGTGTGATTCTTACAGGAACCAATGGGACAGTTAATTGAGATCGCGAAACACTAATTTTTCAGGAACAAAGCTTACCAGTCCAATTTTGAATTGACATCCAAGGAGAAGGTAGATTCAATAGGCGTCATAGCCTCCTCAGCAGTCTGTTAATATATGAGAACAAAAATAAATAGGTTAAATTTGATCTCCCATTGCACGATATCTTCTAAGATTTATATCACTTAAGAGCAAGAATGAAATAGAAAAGAATATACAAAGCGAGCTTCTAAAATATTATGTTCATGCTGAAGACTATCAACAGTCCAATATCATGAGTTTTAGCTACACGATGAAGTTGCTACTAATTGTTCTACTCGACTTAAGGGTAAACTTCACAATGTCAGATTAAATTAGAAACGGATAATAGTAAACATCTCAGTGGCAAATCCTATTCATTTTTTATGCATTGAAGGGCTAATATTCTAGAAATCACAAAAACCAGAAAACCACAACAGTTGAGCATCCAAAAGAAAGGCAGTTTCATTATGATGCGTACCTTTTCAGTTAAATCGAGGGCTCCACTAATTATCGTTGTCTCATCGTGTGTAAGCTCACCACCCTTGCCCTCCTAATGCGACATTAACACAAGGCAACTTTCAAAAATAGAAAATCAAGAATAGTATTACCATATATTACCGTTTTAGTTTCCTTACACAATCAAATGGTTTTACCCAAGTCACATATATTCTGAATTATTCACTTTACCTCCTGGCTGTGGATGGAGACAAGGGCTTTTAACTGAGCTCGCCGAAATAATGCTTCATTATGCCCAAGAACACAGTCCAAGATCTGCAACACGTAAATTTCTTAGTGTCAACACATAGATGCCAAATCAAACAGCATCACCAATAATTTGCTATTTACATGACAAGGTGCAGAATGATATAAAGAGAATTTTCAATTTCTAGTTAATTTACAATTCTATTTTTCATTTGTTTCCTTTATCCAGGCCTTTTTCATATGCGTGAAAGAAAAGAAAACTAATATAAATTCAAGCTTAATTACCTAAGAACTTGTCATTCAAATATATAAACCTACAAGGAGAAATACGATTGTAAATACAAAATTTCTACAGGAAGATCAAATTGGATGAACATGCAAAGCAAGTACTCCTCTCTCAGTTTCCTGTCCTTATTAATCAAATATACACGGAAAGATGGTAGACTTGTAGGAGTCGGGATTCACAACTATCTAAGGTGAGGAACATGCCAGGCCAAGCAGAAGCATTAAGTGATAAAAACTCCTTATATACGATTAACTGAATAGCCATGGCATTAGAAAAGTAACATCTGAAGCAGGTGTGATACCAAATTTTATGCAAATATGAACTATCGGCCAGAGACTATACCTTGCCAATTGGAAAGGCAATTGGATAGCAAACAACCATTAAAATTCTCACAAGCCACACAAAGTTCGAGCCAACAGCAAGTCCATATCTAGTGCATATTGCTTGTGGAATAACCTGGAGGATCAAAATAAATGATCAAATCAATTCCAATTCAAGAAATCACGTGTGTAAGTATAAATTTTAAAACTAAAGTGCTATATCATCGGAGAATTAGTATACAACATACCTCCCCGAAAAACAGGACAAAAGTCACAGAGAGAATTATAGCAACATATTGATTGAAAAGTTTATCCAAATATAACGGAAGAGCCTGCAGAGCAACAAATACCAAAGTTAATAGCTGACATTGCATGTTCAAACTTTAAATGCTTAATGAGACGCTCATATCAAATCTACAAACATGATATCATAACACATTCAACCTTTTAGCTTTCAATTAAATACATTCGGCATTGAATCACATCGACATTCTTGAACAAGATTCGATTCAATTAAATTTTTGCAAAACCAAATGCGATCCGAAAACAAATGCATGGAGAACGAAAACCGCTCCAAATCATAATAATGGAGTGCCACTTACCTCCATAGCAGCCGCATTACACAGAAGCAAAGTGACGAGCAGCTGGTGCTGCTTCTGAACCACCGGCAATATAATAGCTGAAACAAAAAACACAAAATTTTCAGATACATACGAAAAATTGGCGATTTGCGAGCGAAACGAAACCGAAATACAAGAATCGGCGAGAACCGAGATGGATGCGGACGAACCTGCTTGTTTCTTCTCGGTCGGGGAGCCGCTGCGCTGCAGAATCTCGAGGTCGACGAGGCCGAGGGACATGAGGCCGAGGGTTAGGCCGGACATTATACCGGCGAAGATGACAAAGAAACAGGAGAGGCCGGCGTAAATGAACCACCAGGCGGATCCGAAGGGGATGGCGCCAATCTCTGATGCGAGGCCCGAGTTCCGAGTCAGCATCCGAGTCATCATGATCGCATTTATCGGATGCATCGCTGCTGCTGCTGCTGCTTCTTCTTCTTGTGTCTCTCGCTGTGTGTCTTTCAGAACGATAGAATCTGAGTGTGAGTGTGTGACGAGGGGAGAGGTTGTTCGTACTTTATCAAAAAATTTTAATTACAACGGAATACAATACAGCACATGTTAAATAGAAATGATAAAAAATTTTATTTTTTAAGTTATTAATTTTTTTAGCGCATATATTTCATTATTTGCATATTGACAAATAATGTGTCGTTCCGTGTATTGATTACATTGAAAAAAATTTCTTGTACTTTATAGGAGTGAACACGTGGTGGAATCATATGAGGATATTGATTTGTTAGAATGCATGATCCGGAGCAGAACAGGTTTTCTGTACCTTTTTAGTACAAGGGTTTTTTGAGCTTCTTTTTAATTTACTACCTTTTTACGCTTTCACCTTTTTAGCTCCTATTTATACAAGTGAGCTTTTGAAGAAAAACAAATAAATATTAGAAAATTGAAAATGTATGTGGAGGAAAAATAGGAGATCAAATCTTATGTCTCAATATAAGTGTGACATTTCTGTGTTTTTAATAATTATTTGATACATAATTATTTTTTTCGTCAGAACTTCGGTTAAGTGATATTTGGTGTCAACGTGAATAATGATTGGATGTCATATGTTTAAAAAATTAAACAAATATTTTTTTTTCCCTCCTCTGTCTTCGTCTCTGTCTATCTCCCTGTTCCGAGAGAACTCAGCAACCACCAACCCTTCCCCACCGACCCCACCCCGTGAACCGCCGGAAATGGGTCTCAATCAGAGACCGAGAGAGAAAAATGAGAGCCCACGCCGATCCCCATTTTCTATGAGCAACGTCAAAACAGTAAAACCCCTATTTTCTTTTTGGCCCGGGATTTTCTCAGCAACCAAACAGAAACGAATAAGATAGGGAAAATGAAGAAACTAACCTTTGGAAGAAAATTCAGATGTTAAGAGAGAATTTTGGAATTGGATTAAAAGTCAATGGTGAAGGGATGCAAATTCCAAACCCATGGAGAAATTAACCATGCCAAAGATTCAAGAGAATTCAAATTCAAATTACAAAAATTATTTCTGAATCTAAACCAAAAACCCACCTGAAATTCACCAAGAATAGAAGAAATAAAAAATTGGACTAGCTGTGCATTAATGGAGAAAGAGAAAATGGGAAGAAAACCATGGAATTGAAAATTCCAGAAGAAAAAAAAATGATAAAATTTAAGAAATGAGCATTAATCATGGTGACCCAGATCTAGAAAACCGGTCGTTTACCCAAAAATTGGAAATGATTTTACCTTTCGGTGATTGAGCTTTGTGTCTCCTCTCCTCTTTTGCTTTTTCTCCCTCCTAGGTTTTGGCTATTTGAAGAAATTGCGATGGGAAAGAAACAAAGAAAGAAAACAAGACAAGCAAGCTTTCCCTTCCCACAAGTTTTGTCTCTCGGTCCTCGATCGGAACCTATAAACTTTAGGTAGTAAACTGAAATTAACCTTTAAATTAAAATAGTAATATCGGAAAAATGAGTACTCTTCAAGGGATTAAACCATTTGGGATTCACCTAACAATTTATGGTTAGCAAAACCGCAAGAATTGAAGTTTATCAATTGTTGGGTGATGACAAAGATTTGGACACGTACATGGTACATGTTAGTTTCTTAAATGTTTATAACAAGGACACGTCGAACACGTAAACTACCGACCTTTCTAATCTCATATAATTTTCACATCCAATGAGCAGCGGAAAAAAATTAAACATTAACCCAGTAATTAAACATTCATCGTAGGTCAGGCTGCAGATCTGCTGTCCCGATTTTGATGTCTCGTTTATGTCTCCCTTCTTATTTGATTGACATGTGTCCATTACTTAACCCAGTAACTAACACCGTTAACTTTCAATATATTTAAATAATAATAAAATTAAACATTAAAGAAAAGATGAAGAATGCCGGAAAAGTTCGACCCTTTCCCCTTCTACTCTCGCTCCAATCATTGATTCAAGAGCACAGCGACTAGGTTGCTGTTCAGAAGCGACAGTTGAGAGAGGACGTGTGATTTCATTGAGGGGCGCAGGAGAGGGAGTGTGATTTCATCGAGGGGCGCAGAAGTTGACGGAGATGGAGGATTTCGTGAGGGAGAAGGAGAGGGAGTGGGATTTCATCGACGGGCGCACTAGAGAGAGGACGAGAAAATTGAATTGGGCGAAGGCGGAGGAGCGGGAGGCGGCGGAGGGGTTTGGGGAATGATTAGGGAAATGGATTTGAAAGAGAGTGATTTGGGTTTGCTTGAGAAGGTAGTTGAGGAGTCGACCCTAGGTGAATTGGGCTACTACTGACGACGCCTCATCGGAATCATCGTCCTTCGAATTCTCCGCCGTCACCTTCTTCTTCGCCCTTGGCTGGAACTTCTGAAGCCAACTCGTCGCAGAATCCACGACTGAAAATTTACAGCCATCTTCCTCCATGTGATTCAATCCAATCCTATCCAACTCAATTTTCAAGAAATATGAAAAAACATCCTTAAAAAAAAAAAAAAAAAAAAAAAAACAGAATTTGGAAATGAAGATGCTAAATTGCTGAAACAGAATTTGGGGTGATGTGGTTGGAGGGGTGGCTGTCGGGAGAGTTTCTTGGGGTGGGGTATCGGGAGTGTTTTTCATTTCTTTATTTTTTTATTAATTTTATAAACAGTTAACAGTGTTTTTGTGGAGTTAAATCAAAAGATATATGTAAAAAAACTAAACAAGAAACACGTAAAAGACATGAAATTCGGGACAGCAGATCCTAAGCCATGTACATATGCAAATCCTAAGGAGTAAGCACTTCCCATAAATTTATTTTTCTTTTAATTGTGCATGTAATTTGTTTGGACCGATATTGGGCATGGGGCTCAGTCAGACCCCCATCTTCGTTGGTCTATGTATTGAACAATGACGGATTACCTTGCCCTCATTAATGGGGTTATGGTGGTGATGGGGATGACGCCTCTACTTGGTGGAGGGGTCGTTGTGGTTTATCCCTTGACACTGCTTGGTCTTGTTATTATGTTTGCCTCTCTGTAGGCCTTTTATGCTATGGTTTCTTGGTTTCAAAAAAAAAAAAAAAAAAAAAAAAAAAAAAAAAAAAAATCCAATCTTTTGAAACAGCCTCACTTCTTGGTGGGAATTTAATTTTGACATTATTAAACAGTAATCGATCTAAAATTTGAAAGTATTTTTGACATGGCAAGTTTGGGTAGCAAGACCACCTTTGTTCACACTAGAAATGACATTTAGCAGGAAAAAGCATTTTTCAGTGGTAAAACTCGTAAATTCAAACGAATCAAAGCTTAAGTACCCAAGTGGGGACTCATCATTTGCCAACAATCATATCATAGGATGAAAGGAAATGTATCGAGCCCAAGAAGCTTAATTCGTAGGGAAGAAAGCTCTTATAAAAGCAGCAGGAGAATTAGAAAAATGAACACTTGACTGAAACAACCAGAAAGACTTCTAAAAACTTTGCAACTTTTCATACATTCCTTTTGTAGTTTAAACACTTCCTTTATAGTTTTAGCTATGCTACCTTCCTGTTGTAGTATTGATTTTCTTGCTTTCAATTTCCTTTCCCACGTTTGTACCTTGTAATTGCAAACAGCTTGCCTGACATGCCTCTAAGTTTGCTTGAATAGGCTAAAACTTTTTCCGATCATTTGTATTTGTCATTTACTTTCAAGCTATTGTCTTTCTACCCAATTTATTGCCATTCTAATTAACACTTATGAATCTGCAAGCTTTTTACCTTTAATTCTTGCTTATTATCTTCTTTGTTTTACTTTCTGTCTTACTTTTTCATAAATGATTGTAAGCTGATTTGGATCACTGATGATCAGTTTGTGATTGTGTTTTTGGTATTTAACATAAAAGAAATTTAAAGTCCGTGTCTTCAAGGCATAGAAAAGAACTTATTATGAATTCAACTCTTCCATTAACAATCTTTTGATTAAGAGGCTCAGTGAACTTGTGGCACAAGCAAATGATCTATAAAACATCTAAATTCCATCTACAATATGTTGTGGTCAACAGTGGCATGCCTGACATTTTATTAATTTTGTAAAATGGCCTAAGAGCCTAATAAAGGCTTCACTAAGGTACATTTCAAAATTAACAGGAGAGTACATTACTCACGCATGGGAAGTTGTGAGAGATTCTTACAAACCAAACATAATTTAATTCATGTAGACATGTACGTGGTATTGTTTGGGCTAGATCTGTCCCTTACATAACTCCCATTGTCTTGCCTGTCGGGCAAGGTTTGTTGCTTAATCTTCTGCAATATACATTTATTGTTAGTTTGAATGGTGCCTTTGTGGAGCCTTTATTAGGCCTTAAGGCTCACAATCAAAACTAACATAGATCCAAGCATGCCATTGTTCTTTTGTCTAACAGATTGTTTACTTGATTGTTCAATTAATCGATTTCTTACCTTTTGATCAAGGACTTTCATTTAGAACATCAGATGTTCGTTCACAAGAAGTTCAAGGTCATTTACATTAATTCCTTAATTATTAGCTTAGGCGGATGGCAAGGAAACAAGAGTAATTAGTTTAATAAGATTAATCGTAACTAAAACTTGAACAGAATTAGTTAAAAATGACATGAGGCTTAAATTAAAGATACAGAAATAACAGATCTATTCTACATAAATACAAATAAAGGAGATTCAGGCAAGATTACAACCTTGTCGGCCAAGGTTCATCCTCTTGCAGACACCTTTCATTGTATTTGACAGTGATTGCAATCTTGGAAAAGTAAATATAAATGAGGTTTACTAAAGGGATTCGATACTACAACAAAGGGAATGGTAGCATAGATTCTAATAGTAGACAAAAGAGAACTTTATACGGTGGACCTACGGTTTGAAAGGGACAAGGGATGAACAAACTAGAGCTTTTTTTGTTTTTGTTGTTGAGTGAATTGAGAGTTGCTTGATTGATTGGTTAAGAGAACGTTTTTTCTCGTGCCCTTCATGGCTTTTGTAGACTTATCTAGCTGATTGTCCAAGCCTTCCCTTTTGGTGATGGCTTCCAGAGCACGATGAGTCATTATCAACTTTTGTTAATTACCTACGCATGCCACGGAAAAGTGTTTTTTGCTAAAGGTGAGCTATCCTCTGTCACTTGTCATTTCTCACATACGCTTGTTGCCTATTCGTTGTAAAAAATGATTTTAAATTCCTCCTGGGCTACCAACTATCCGAGCCTAACCCCTTTCTATTTTTCGCATTCCTGGGCTTTCAATTGTACTAAGCCCAACATTAAATATCCACCCAAAAGTGCCCTCTTTAATCATTATTAATTCTGCTAATCAAGACCTTGATAATGATTAAAATTAAATGCATGCCGCAATTGGGTATTAGTGTCTTTTATCTTAATCGTTTTAACTAAACCTTTGCACTAACCCACGATTTCCAACGTTACTACATGCCCGTTATATAACTTCTACTTTACTCTTTTCGGCCATTACCTTCAACAAGCTTAATTCTCAAAACTACCAAATTCTCTTGATTTTTCAATCTTTCCCTAACTCAATCTTTAGAGACTTTCTTCATCTTTTTTCTTTGAATCCAACAATGGCTCCCAAATCACGCTCAGCATGCAAGTCTAGAAAAGGTATTGTCATTTTTCATCGTCATCTCAACAACCTTCACCGCCATCAGGCTAGTCTTAACCTCCCCATCTTCTTTCTTGAAGATGGGGCCCACTCTCTAAGACCTAAACCACTAGAGTTCTTGTTGCTGTGGAAAACAACACGCCTTCCAAGTAATGGTTCACCCGTTGTCCTTATGAAGCTAAGGAGGGCATTTCTGCTGCCAAATGGTCGAATTTCAAAAGAGGTTTTCCTTCCATGACCGATGCAGCTTGGTCAAAGTGGGTGAACGAGATAAAACCCACCTAGAAGGGGAAATGGATGGCAAATGGTATTTATGAGCTAATCATGATGTCCAAGATCATCATCCCCATCAAGCATGAGCTTCTATCAATTGCTATTATCTTCTTTAACAATAAAACCAACACTTTTGACTTCAGAATGAGCCCAATGACCCTAACTGCTCTTGATATGGCTTAGGTGTTCGGGCTTAAGCTATCAGGCAAATGCGTGGACATTACTCATGACTGACCATCCCCTTCTTAACCAGCAACTGGAAGTTCTGAAGCCTCGTAAGACATTGTGAGCTTGAAGTATGATTCCATAAACTTCAAAAGTTATGAGACTTCCTTTCCAGGCTTAATCCCTTTTGCCAAGAAGAATTTATGCCCACCATCCCCTTATGCTGGCAAAGCCCAAGAACACATGTATTTCCTCATCTATTGGTTGAATAAACATGTGTTTCCCAACAAGTCTAAGGGAGTAAAGCTGAAGTGGATCCCTTTGGTAAAAGTCCTGCACTCTTTTGATGATGTGGCCACAAAGCCCTTTATCCATCTCTATCATCTGCTTTATGAGATAACCAAGAGACAGCCCTTCAAGACTAATCTTAACGAACCAACCTGGATGGTCCAAATTTGGCTCCAGTGGTACTCGACTTCCTCTGAAGTAAAACATGATCAAACAGATGAATTTTGGAGTGATTCCAATTGATGGATGTTCATGTGCCTTTCAAAATGATTGTGTCAAAATTCCAGATTTTTCTACCAAGTCGTTTAACCATGGTAATGAAATTAAAGCCCAGTGCGCAACTTTCTTAGATTGATGTTTCTGGACGTTTTGAGTATTTTGGAGGTCAAGATGGCATATTTTGAGGAAGATTCCTTCTGAGGATTTGTAGGGGACGTCTTCAGATTTCAAAAGAAACTTTTGGGACGAAATCGGAGTTGATTTGGTCAGTCAAAAGTGTGATTTTCTGAGAACTCCGAATTCTAGTTCAAATAGGAAACCTTTTATTTTCTGTTTTATCATTTAATTAGGTTTCCTAGTTTTATTCTAAGACCTTTTACTAGGAGGATTTTAATTAGAGTAGTATAAATAAAGCTTGTTAGCCATTAGGGTTCTTTACGCAACATTGAGGAAGGAGAACGCACGCATCAATACTTTGCTAGGTTTTGAAGATTCAAGTTTATATTCAAGGTGTTTTCAATCCATGATTTTAATAATATTTTGTTTTATGGTTGTTCGTAACTAGTTTCGTTTGCTAGGGCAATGTCTTGAGCCTTAGCATGAATATATAGTTTTTATTTAATTGCTTATGATATTATGCATGCATGCTTTGAATTATTAATCAATGTGCATTAAATTGTCTCTATATCTTAATGCTTAGCTGCCATTAGGATGTTTAGGTAAGTAATTGGATGCAATTCGATCGGAATACCACCAGGGGATTGAGTATTGCTTCTTGTGGTTGATAGTTGTAATTTCACCTAGGATGAATACCACATCTTAGGGGTTGCATGATTTTTCAAAGGGTTTTCACAAAGCGTAATGAGTCATGCATGTTTATATTTGATATGAATACCACAGACGGAATGCATGTTTGATATACGTTCTAGCTTGAATACCACGAGTAGAATATGCATTAGGAAAACCTAACCTTCAAAGTTGCATGGGTAATTCATAAGTAATGGATAAATCTACATAGGATTGTTAAGGGGATGGTGGAACCCTAGGTTTTTACAATTTGGTTTTCAAAACTATTTTCTTTTGTTTTCTTTATTTTGCTAATTTTTTAAATCATTTTAATTAAATTCGTTTTTATTATTTTTAAATTCAAAATCAACCTTTTCCAATCTTTGTTTTCAATTAATTAACTAAGAATTTGGTTTTTGCATAAATTATTCATTCAATCCTTACAGAAAACGACCTTGATTGAGTCGTTTGTACTACAACTACCTAGTTATCTTGCAAGTATTTTTAAGTGTTTTTATCCCTAATTTTGCAGGTGGTAAAAATATCTATCAGTACTTCCCTGAATTTCGGGCTTTAAACCTGGAATTGCCTGAGGGAGTAGCTCCTGCTCGAATTCTGGTAGAGGCTCTAGCTACCAGGCACTCAACTTTCTCTCGCCTCTACTTCTTCAAGATCTGCAGAACTAGAACTGACTTTGAATGGGGTGCCTCTGTGCTTAGGAGGTATCATTGGTTCTTAGACAATTTTTTCCAAGATTCATTAGGGGCGGATGCCAGCAGATTCTGCAAGGAAAAGTTCATAAGCTGCATCCAACAAAGAGATTTAGCCTGGTGAGTAAGGAGTGGAGGTCTACCACCTAAACTTTTGTGGTAGACAACTAGGATTTAGGTATGTTATCTCAATTTCTTTCTTTGATTTAGTTCAGTGTGGAACTTCTTGTCGCCTCGATCCTCTTCTGAGGTCACGTTTCAGGCAAGCAGGCGCAACCTGGAAGTGATGAACCATCATCAACTTTGAGTGTACTGCTCTATTTACCACTTGGTGGGAAGCTAAGTGGTCAAACAAATATGATGGGGACATCATAAAAGCTTATGACAGGTTATTCGGGCAAGTTTTCTTCAAGTCTTTCCCTAAAAAGGAAGAATTTAATAGTTGGAAGGAGGCTATCAACGAGAAAAAACCAACTCCTGTTGATAAGTAACTCACCTTTCTACTCTCTTCCTTTGATTATATGATCTTTATCAATGTTAATCTTGTTTTCTTCATTTTGTAGCTCAAGGCAATCCTAACGAAGCAATCCTTGGGCAAGAAGAAGAAAATGTTACTGATGCCCTGATCTTACAAGAAGCCACCGCTGAAGCTACTAGGCAATGGGCAAGCCCGAGCCAAACTCTTGGAGAAGCTGAAAACATCTATGAGATGTTTAGTGGATCGGAGATAAAGGCTGAACCTGAGGTAGAAACTAGAACATCTCGTTGAGCCAATCTTAAAGTGGTTGAGTCATCTGATTTAGAGCTCGAGAAGAGGTCTAAAGCTAGGCATGATGTTCCTGCCCCCAGAGCTACTCCAACCAGGAAAAGAACAAGGTCACAGATTTCTCAAACTGCTCAATCTCTTATTGCTCTTCCAGCTGAAGTAGGCAGGAAGAAACAAAAGTCTACCAGTAAGTACTCAATCCTTAAATTTTACCACTCTACTAACTTCTCATAGATATCAAACTCATTGCATTTTTCCTTATGATTAAGATTGTTGCTAGTAAGAAGCTTGACTTTCCTCTTAAGGAAATGAAGGCCAGTGAGGAAGGGCAACAAATTGACAAGGAAGTTTTGTCCAAGATTTTGGAGGAACTGAAGGTAATCACTATTCGAACACTCAATATCTATTTCCTCTTCAATTTTTAACCCTCATATACTAACTCCAATTGTTTTTATTTTATTTTATTTTATTAAAAGCAAGCTTCCAAGGCAGAAGGAATCTCCCAGGAAAAACCCTCTTCACCTCCAGCCCGACCTGTACATGTTTCTCCTCCTCGAGTCAAGCCTTCAGAGGTACATTCTTTTTCTCAAAACTTGTTACTTTTCAAATTCTTAAGATCCAATCTCTAACCTAACTTTTGCTATTTTTAGATAAGGAAAAGCACTCCAGCACCTACAACTCAGCAAACACCTACTCCATCTCCCTCTCAAGTTCCTCTAGCCATAGTAGTGACTCCCACTTCTCAATTTAACCCTGCAACTAGAGAGTTGTTTCATTTTGTAGAAAATGATAACACCTCTGTAATTTTCTTCTTTTAGGTGCTTTTCGCTTTAAGATTTCTTTTTTTAGACCTAGTGCTTTAAACTTTGTCTCTATCAGTCTTCACCTTTTCCAGAAGCCGCCAAGTCTCATACACCAGCTATTAAGGAACCAATAGTCCCTGAAATACCAGTCGTTTCAGAGGTGACTAGTCCTAGAGCCTTCCCTGCTTTATCCCCATCAAATCAACCATCTCATCTAAAAGCAACTACATTAGAAAACCTTTCAACCATGGCTCAAGGCTCTACTAAGGTATACTTAACTCAACAACTTGTCCCCTTTCTCTCATTATTTTTTTTTATTTCAGCTTAAGGTTAGCCTTTTAATGTATTCCTTTTGCATCTAATATGTCTCTGGCAAGGGTTCGGGCAAGCTTTCTTAGCCCGCTATGAGCAAAGTGGTTCATCTTTGACCTCCTCGGGCTACTGGAGCTTCCGGGATTCCCATCCCTAGGCCTAGGAAGGTGGTTGCTACCGAATCTTCTTTCTCCTCTACTACTGCTGATGATATTGCCACTACTGCTGCTGCTTCAGGTGGTGCTGGCACCATGCCCCTCTATTGGCTTCTCTCCCAGCCACAGCCTCATTGCCCAAACAAGTTAAAGAATTCGGGCAAATCAGGACTAAGCTAAGATCCCCAATGCACCATTATAAGTCTTAAAACATTCAAGATCAGTGCAAGATTTTCAAAAAATGGATGCAGATGGAATTTTCTGCCTCATTCAGTCTTAGGACACTTCAAGATGCTGAGAAAGCTCTAACTGAGTTGTATCAGTCCAAGCAAATGACCAAGGTGCAATATGAGTCCTTCCTCTCATTCTTTGAGAATTTGAGGGCTTTGAGGAATCATCATCTTAGGCCTGAGAGGCAGGCCAATCGAGTGAGGTGCTACAAAGATAAGCATGCTCGGACTTCCACTAACCTTCAGCAGCTTATAAAAAAGGGGTCGGCCATGGATGATAGGATAATGGTGGTGGCAAAAGAAATTCAAAAATTGGAGGAACAACTTTTTGCTTTAAAGGATGAGCAAATAACCCTCTTCAACAAACTTTACAAGAAAATAAATGAGGTGAAGAAAGTGAACCAGGAGATGGAAGAATTAGAAGCTTAACTAGCCAACAGCAACATAGCTCTAAAAGAGCCAAGTTGCATCTTCACCATAATGCAGACTTATATTTCTAGAATAGCTACTCTGGCCAAGGATGTAAATTTGTGAAACAAATCTTAGCTTCTGTATTTTCACAATCATTAAATAAAAAGACTTTCCATTGTTCTGCTACTTTATTTGCTCATTTATAATTGCTTGTCATTTTACCCAAAAGCAAATTTTTATTTTTTTATTTTTTTAAATATGCAAGGAATCTCTGGAAAACCACTTTATGACAACTTCATCAATATAGCAGTCTCTAACATCCCAAAGAGTTGGGTGATACTTCTTCAGGAACTTAACATTCACTACTACAGTATTAGCTTTAGGTGGTGGATATTAGAAAAATCTTGTCAGATAAATTATATCCGACACATCATTTAATTAGTGGTGGATATTAGAAAAATCATGTCGGTTATATCCGACATAAAATCCTGGCGGATATTTAGTGGCAGATATCAAAAAAATAATGTCAGTTATAACCGACAGTATTTTTTAATCCTTTTTTTTTTTGAATATTTTTTACAGATTCTGGCGGTTTTTAAGGTAATGGTGATGGTTATAACCGACATAAATTGACTCTTTTATTATTTTACTTTCTGGTGGTTATTATTTTAGTATTCTGGTGGTTATAACCGACAGAAATGAAAATTTTATTATTTTAAAATGTTATATTGATTAAAAATAAATAAATAAACACATATTTTAAATATATTTTTTTCACTCTTGTCCCTAAAGTCTAATGAACCCAATTCCCACGAGCCATAAATTTTCTAAGAGAATAATAACAACAGACTACAATCTGAAGCACTATCATTTTTGTAATAAGGATTATGCTCCCTCACAGGCAAGCAACAAGATACAAAGAAATTCAAACAATTTCTTTCAATGCGTCACAAAGCACATTGTCTAGCACATAAACACACATGAACATCTAGTGTACTTTATCATGTCTGATTTTATTATTTTAAAATGTTATATTGGTTAAAAATAAATAAATAAATAAACACATGTTTTAAATATATTTTTTTTCACTCATGGCCCGGTAGGATATAACCGACACGAACAAAACAAAATCTTGGATGGCCGCAAGAATAATCTTTGAATGTTTTTTTTTTTTTTTTTTGCCATTTTTAACACATGCTATCTCAGAGTTTATACAAATGTATTTGACTGTTGGATCGTTGAAACTAGTTTCGTAGAATGCATATCCTATCAAATTAATAGATTTAACAAACACTTAAGAGTTAATGTTATACTTCCATTAAGTATAAAATAAGATTTATCCACTAGTGTAAATATTTTAAATTGAAGATCAAATTCATTCATTGCATTCTTATATGATCGAGGAGTGTAGCTGCAAAAATTCATCAAAATCGGAGTTAAAATAACCGTTAAATTGTGATTTTTCATTTATAACCATCGAAAACTTTTGTTATGTTACCTAATCTCTAAATGTTTGTTATTTGCGATTTTTTACGTATGCGATCTCAAAGTGTGTACAAACAAGTTTGACAGTTAGATCGTTGAAAAACATTTTGTAGAATGTGTATCGCATCAAAACGGTAGATTAAACCGACACTTAGAGTTAATGTTATACTTCCCCATCAAGTATAAAATAAGATTTTGTAGTATCCACTAGTGTAAATATTTTAAATTGAAGATCGAATTCATTCAATGCATTCTTATAGGGTCGATGAGTGTAGCTGTAAAAATCATCAAAATCGGGGCTAAAATAACCGTTAAATTATAATTTTTCGTTTATAACTGTAAAAAACTTTTGTTTTGTTACCTAATATATGAATGTTTGTTTTTTGTAATTTTTTACGTATGTTATATTGAAGTGTGTACAATCAAGTTTGACGGTTAGATCATTGAAAAAAGTTTCGAAGAATGTGTATCGCGTCAAAACGGTAGATTAAATAAACATTTAAGAGTTAATGTCAAACTTCCATTAAGTATAAAATAAGATTTTGTGGTATCCACTAGTGCAATAAATTAAAGATCAAATTTATTCATTGCTTTCTTATAGGGTCGAGGAGTGTAGCTGTAAAAAATCATTAAAATCGGAGCTAAAATAACCATTAAATTGTGATTTTTCGTTTATAACCGTCGAAAACTTTTGTTCCGTTACATAATCTCTGAATATTTATTTTTTACCATTTTTTACGTATGCAATCTCGGAGTGTGTACAAATAAGTTTGACAGTTGGATCGTTGAAAAAAGTTTCGTAGAATACATATCACGTCAAAACGGTAAATTAAACAAACACTTAGAGTTAATATTATACTTCAATTATTAAGTATAAAATAAGATTTTATGGTATCCACTAGTGTAAATATTTTAAATTGAAGATCGAATTCATTCAATGCATTCTTATAGGGTCGATGAGTGTAGCTGTAAAAATCATCAAAATCGGAGCTAAAATAACCGTTAAATTATAATTTTTCGTTTATAACCGTAAAAAACTTTTGTTTTGTTACCTAATATATGAATGTTTGTTTTTTGTGATTTTTTACGTATGTTATATTGGAGTGTGTACAATCAAGTTTGATGGTTAGATCATTGAAAAAAGTTTCGAAGAATGTGTATCGCATCAAAACGGTAGATTAAATAAACATTTAAGAGTTAATGTCATACTTCCATTAAGTATAAAATAAGATTTTGTGGTATCCACTAGTGCAATAAATTGAAGATCAAATTTATTCATTGCTTTCTTATAGGGTCGAGGAGTGTAGCTGTAAAAAATCATTAAAATCAGAGCTAAAATAACCATTAAATTGTGATTTTTCGTTTATAACCGTCGAAAACTTTTGTTCCATTACGTAATCTCTGAATATTTCTTTTTTACCATTTTTTACGTATGCAATATCGGAGTGTGTACAAATAAGTTTGACAGTTGGATCGTTGAAAAAAGTTTCGTAGAATGCATATCACATCAAAACGGTAAATTAAACAAACACTTAGAGTTAATATTATACTTCCATTAAGTATAAAATAAGATTTTGTGGTATCCACTAGTGTAAATATTTTAAATTGAAGATCGAATTCGTTCATTGCATTCTTATAGGGCCGTGGAGTGTAGCCGTAAAAAAAAATCAAAATTGGAGCTAAAATAACCGTTAAATTGTGATTTTTCGTTTATAACCGTTGAAAACTTTTGTTCCGTTACCTAATCTCTTAATGTTTTTTTTTTATTGCAATTTTTTACATATGCGATCTCGTAGTATCTACAAACAAGTTTGACGGTCAGATCATTGAAACTAGTTTCGTAAAATGCATATCTCCGTTAAATTTGCCTAAATTTTGAAGTGTGAGAAAAGTAATATGTGCTAAATTTTTATTTATGTTTTTCAAGTATTGATTAGATAATATTTAGTTTGTGTGATGACATTTTCATTGTACAATTATCTTTTTGTTTCTTTATTTCATATTTTACATGGGTTATTATCTATTAAACCAAACAATTATTTATTTAATTTTTAAAAATGCATTATATTTAAATACATATTATTTATTTATTTATTAAACCAAACAGTAATTATTTTATTTTTTTAAATCGTAATAAAATTTTGGGAGAGAATTTTGGGGGGATTTTTGCCGCCATTTTTTTTCTATCGGTTATAACCTACAGTAATGAAAATTTTCTGTCGGTTTATATTTTAAAAAATGTTTATGTCGGTTTTAATCGACAGTAATAAAAATTTTCCAACTTAAAACCCCTTCATCTTTTCATTTGCGCCGATGCCTTCTCCCTTTTCTCCTCCTCACATTTCCTTCACTTCTCTTGTGAAAACCTGTTTTTGGTTAGGTTTGTGTGAAGTTTTAAGATCAGAAAATGGGTTCCTTCCCCACTTCCAACAGCCGACGTTCTTTTTTTTTCTTCAAATATCATAATGACCTTTTTGTCTTTTCAACAGCACCATTATTACTTTTTATTAAATCTCTATCACTTCTTCTCTCATGTCCCATCCTCCCAATTTTATTTTATTTTTTCTCCCCATCAACCAGTTCTCTTCCCTCACATCTTTTTCTCTCTCTGACACACACCTCACTTTCCCGTGCGCTCTCCCCTCCCTCACGTTAGTCATTCTCAGCCACTTAATCTTTCTTTATTTTATCTCTCTTTCCCTCAAACTTTTTCATTTCATCTGCACGCACAGAGAGCAACGTAGAGAAGCAGGGAAAGAGGCCAAGAGTATGAATAAAAGCAAAGGCTCTCGTTTGTTATCATGCAAATGAGTTAGTTAGTATTCATGTAAGCTTAAGTTATGGAGATTTTTAGATAGGTTGTCTTGTCAAAGCTCGAATTATCAAGGTGAGTGGGATCTTACATCTCTTCTCTTCTTTTCTGCTCTCTCCTCATTTCCTTCTCCCTCCCCCCTCCCTTCCCCCTTTTCTCCTAATTATCTATTTCTTTGATTAAAGTGATGTAGGCTACGAAGAGAAGCGGCATAATTTGATTCGGAGAATCGATTTCACTTGGGCTGTGGAGAATGACGAGAACAAGAAGTAGAAGAAGAGCTCGAAAGAGAGCGCGATGACGCAGTGGCAATGGCAAAGCATAGTGGAGAACTTACAGCTAGCGCACTAAGAGCTCTCTGTTATCATAGATCTCATCAACACTGTAAGTATTTCGATTTTCTTTTGATTTCGAGGAGAGATTCATTTGAATGAGCAATGCTTGCTGTGATTGAGTGATTCTAATGAAATGTGAATGTATGCAGGTAGAAACAAACGATGCTGTAACAATTGCTAGCATGACGCGTCCTAAGCCGCTTCCTAATGAAGCTATGTCTAATTTTGATGTGAATATGGAAAGTACAATGAATGCAGGGGATATGATGCAAAAAGTGGTTGTTTATATTTTTTTTTTTATTAGTAGTAGATTTTCTATCGATTTTATCCAACAAGAAGGCTTTTATTTATTCTTATTAATAAATTATGTTAGTTATATCTGACAGAAATGCTGACAGAAGTTCTGTCAGTTTTAGTATTTTCTGTTGGTTTTAGCTGACAGAAATTCTCTTATTTATTCATTATTAACATATTTTCTGTCGGTTATATCCGACACAATTTCTATCGGTTTTAGAGTATATTCTGTCGGAAAATTCATTTCTTGACGCTGGCAATTCTGTTGCTTATTATATCCGTCACCGCATCCATTTTCTGTTACATTTTGCTTAAAATCCGACAGTAATATACGTTTTTTTATCTGTTTTTGGACCGCCAGCTATAGATAATTTTGTAGTAGTGATTGATTGAATGTTTCTGTGGATCTTCTTCTAGATCTGCCAAGTAATATGCCCCCTTATCTAATACTTTGATAATCATAAAGTGGTATTCCCAAGTAGGACTCCACTTTCCAAATCCTTTGACTTGTGCTCCCAATGGTAGAACTATTTTCCACACCAACTCTCCCTCTTCAAAAGACTTCAATTTTACCCTTTTATTATAAGCTCGAGCAACAACTCTTTTTCCTTCTTGAATCTTGTCCAGGGCCTCAATGCGGGCAACATCCAAATCTTTTATCCCTTGACATATGGCCTGTATAAAATTTCACTGTGTAGATCAAATTGGTTCTGTATTCTCAAAGAGCTTACATTGATTTTCATAGGAATCACTGCATCTTACCCGAATGTTAATGCATAAGGAGTAGTTCATCCTGCCCTTTTTGAAGTTCTATAAGCCCAAAGAGTATCTCTTAATTTCTTATGCCATTTCTCTGGGCTATCTACAACCATTCTCTTGGTGATATTGATTCAAATTTTGTTGCTAGCCTTTGCTTGACCATTATACTAGGGGTAATAGGGGCTGGATTGGATCATTTTTAACTTGAACTTCTTCGCAAACTCTTCTACATCTTTTGAAATGAATGATGGTCCTCTGTTTGTGACAATGACTTCAGGCACCCTATATCTATGTAGGATCTTGATCTCAATAAATTTCTTGATAGTAGTTGAATTGATGGTTTTTATAGCTGAAGCTTCCACCCATTTGGTAAAGTAATCAGTTGCCACAATTATAAAGGTGTGCCCTTTACTGGAAGCTGGATATATTTTCCTGATGAAATCCATAGCCCATCATCTAAAAGCCCATGACTTCATAACTGGATTCAAAGGCACTGATGGGGTATATTGTAGATGACCATGTCTCTGACATTCTTCACATCCTCTAGCATAAGCTTTACAATCTTTTTCCATATTAGGCCAAAAATAACCATATCTTCTTAGCAACCATCTCATTTGTATTCCTTCTTGGTGAGCTCCACAAATTCCCTTATGTATCTCAGCCATCACTCTTATTGACTATTATAAACCTAAGCATTTTAACAGAAGCCCATCTGGGGTTTTTCTCAACAGAATTCCTTCTCATAGAACAAACTTAGTTGTCTGTTGTCTGGTTTTCTTGCAAGTAGGGAGAAAAGGATTTCTTAAATACTGAATGAT
Organism: Pyrus communis; assembly: GCF_963583255.1. Taxonomy (NCBI): domain Eukaryota; kingdom Viridiplantae; phylum Streptophyta; class Magnoliopsida; order Rosales; family Rosaceae; genus Pyrus; species Pyrus communis. The sequence goes on from NC_084806.1 coordinate 11,528,826, forward strand.
GGATGACCTCCAATCTTCTATCTTAGGCTCTTCTGTCATTACATCTAAACTGAATCCTCTTTCAAAGATATAATGAAGGCTTCTTGATTGTATCTTCACTTTTATTTCAGGTGCTTCTCCCTAGTCCTGTCCTCCGGATGCTAGTCGTGCCATCTTATTTGTAGCCAAATTCAATTCCCTATGAATATGATTAATTGTGACTTCACTTCCCCAATATGCCAATAATTGAGTAGCAGCCATGTAATACACTGCCATTGTGATATGTCTGCACTTGTATTCTCCATTTAATTAATTAATCACTAACTCTGAATCTCCAAATACCTCTAATTCTTTTGGCTTTAATTTTATCATAATCTTTAAGCCAATGATTAATGCTTCATATTCTACTCTGTTGTTGGTGATAACTTCATAATCCAAGAAAAATGAATAACAATGGTGAGCACCTTGTGGATTAACGATGACTATCCCTAAGCCTGCAGCCCACTGTGTGCGTGAGCCATCAAAATATAGCTTCCATGGAGTGATCTGGAGACTGAATACCTTTTTTATCTTTTGTTGGACCCAAGCCTCTTTGCTTCAGCCTCATTCTCTTAGTGGAAACCATATACTTGCAACTGCCAAAGTATCAAGAATATTAATCAACTCTTCTTCTGGCTCTTGGTGTTCTGTCAAAAAGTCTGCAATTACTTGCCCCTTCGTAGCCATTTAAAGCACATATTGGAAACTGAACTTTGATAATGGCAGAATTCATTTGCCAATTCTCCCAGTCAACATAGGTTTGGACATGTATTTGATCACATCAGTCTTAGCAATTATGTGAGTATGGCAAGGCAGCATGTAATGTCTCAACTTGCTAGCAATGAAATACAAAGTTAAACATAGCTTTTCAACAGGGGTGTATCTTGTTTCTACCTCAGTAAAGGTTCTACTGAGATAGTACACTGCTTGTTCCTTCCCTTCTTCATTATTTTGAGCTAATAAAGTCCATATGGACTTCTCAAATGCTGAAATGTAGAGCTTTAAAGGTTTACCCCTTTAGGGAGGCATGAGCACCGGAAGGGATATCATGTAGGTTTTTACTTTATCAAAGGCTTCTTGATGTTGAGGGCCCCACTTAAAATTTTCTTGATTCATTAGCCTTAGCAAATGAGATAGGGGTTGGATCTTGCCCACCATGTTAGCAATGAATCTCCTCAAGAAATTAATTTTTCCAAGCAATCTTTGCAATTGTACTTTGTTGGTAGGTGCAAATGACTCTATTATGGCTTTGGCTTTATTCTTATCCACTTCCATGTCTCTTTGATGAACTAAGAACCCTAAAAAGTTGCCCGATCCAACTCCAAAGGCACATTTTCTAGGATTCATTTTCAATTTGTGGGTTCTCATTCTTAGTAAAGCTTGTCTAAGATCCTCTAAGTGTTGCTTTTCAGTTTTAGACTTCACCACAATGTCATCAATGTATACATTCATGTTATGCCAGATGAGGTCATGAAAGATAGCATTCATTGCCCTTTGATATGTAGCACCCACATTTTTCAACCCAAAGGGCATCACAACATATTACATATTCATAAGTCCCTACGTGTCCAGGACACCTGAATGCAATCTTATGTATGTCCTCTTTAGCCATTTTTATCTGATTATATCCAGCATTTTCATCCATGAAAGATAACACATTGTGTTTTATGACTGCATCAATGGATAGGTCAATTGTAGGGGGTAGTCATCTACTTTATACTTTATACTTTATGCTTTGTAGGTAAATTACAAAAGTATCTACTTCATACTTGTCTTACCATCATCTGTTCCATTTCTTATATTTGTTTGACAATCATTATAGGTAAATTATTTTGCATGTATACATAAGACACATTTTGTTATTATCATTATATCTATGTGAAATAAATTACCTATATTTTTAAGTAGAATATAGGTAATTAGTTAACTTTGAATCAATTGGCTAAAAACATCCTTTTATTTTGTAGGTAAATAATTTTGCATGTATTATTACATATACTAGGCACATTTGTTATTATTATGTGTTTTTTGCAATCAATCAACATTCATTTATTATGTAGGTAAATTATTTTGCATGTATTATTACATATGTTAGGGACGTTTTGATAATATTATATATATGCGTATGCAAAAAGCTTAATTAACTTTTGAATCAAACAGTATTTATTTATTTATTTTGTAGGTAAATTATTTTGCATGTATTATTTTACCTGAAACTTATATTGTTATTTTATATATGTAAAATATTGGTAATTTTGAATAAAATAACATTTGTATATTTGTGAAAAATACCAATTTACCTGTTACACTTATTTGAAAAGGAAAAAAAATGCGCATTTTTACATAAATGTGGAAACAACTATATAAGGAATCAAAACTCTATTATCATGTAACTTTTGTTATTAATATGTTGACATCATGACACTAAAATTTTCCTTTTCCAAATCTACATAAACATTTCAAAACGTTTAATTGAATGAAATAATATAAAATAAATGTAGATAACAAGTAATAGACCCAAAGTCAATGATATTAGGGGTAATTTAGACATACAAAAATACCAATTTTGCCAAGTCATACTTAATTAGAGATATTGCTTAGTTAGAGCCTAGTCAATGGGCTTTTATTAGAAAATTTTACAATGGTGGGTTTTAGTTAATGAAAATTGAATTCCAAGGGGTATACTCATATTTTCAGTATTTTTTATTTATAGCCCAAGTAGAAATCCCGACAACCCTTGCCAAAAACTGTGTTTTATTGCTCTTTGTTAGAAAAAGTTGCAAGGAAATTATGATATTCTTCTAAGAAGCACATTGACAATTAGGTTGAGGTGCATGTATCTCGCTCTCTTTAAGGATATGCAGGCCCACTGCAGTTGAGAGATCCATGAACCGATGCAAGAGTATATCATTTGACTTGACATCCCCTCCAAGAGATAACAACACAATTGAATCATTGTGTGACTTAAACCTATATGCACAAAAGGAAGAGTTCAAAGCTCCACTACATGAACACTCTTCTTTGGCTAGTAAGTAAAAACAAAAAGACAGAAGAAAAGAGAATAATTGATGTAGAAGAAATTAGGTAGTAGGATAATAAATAAAAATTTGATGAAAAAAATGCTACTAATTATAGGTTTAAACCAACCTTAGCGAATAGAGTAAGAAACACAAATTAACAATAAAAGAGTTACAAAAGATACATAAAATGAAAGGTTAAAAGATTACATTTTAATTTTCCAATTACAACAAATAATGACAATCATCTTAATTTCCCACTAACAATAAATAGTGACAATTATAAGTAACTTGATATTAAAAATGCATCAACTCTCTCTCTCTCTCATTCAATCATGGCTACGCTTTTCTGAGTTGTACACAGAAGCTTTTATATCACTTGCTAACGACAGCAAACGAGACCAACCCTAATACCCAAATACAGATACAAGACTACAAAAACTTGGTGCTCAAGCCGTAAAAATAAAGGGTAATGCTAGGGAAACTAAATTTGTAGATAAAATTTTGTAAACTAAATGACATAAAAATTGATAATTGGGTTACTACTTAAGTGTTGATTAACGTGCTTATTTTTAATTGATGACACATCATTTAGTTTGCAAATTTAATCTAAAAATTTAATATGGTTAGTATTACTCAAAAAAAAATGCCACCGCCAGCAAACAGACATCGAAGAACAAACAAAATTGACCTAAATTTCCAAGAAACTACGGATCGAAAACAAGTAGAAACAAGTTGCCAAAACGAATTAAAAGAGTACAAGAGTCAAGAGGGGATTATAGATTTTTCTTTTTCTTTTGGAATAGGGTTGGAAATGTGGGGTTTGATTGATTCAAGTTGACCAAGACAGCGTTCTTGGCAGGTTTCTTTTCTTTTCAGATACTTGCAATTGTTTTTTGTTTCATGTGAGGCATTATCTTCATTCAACACTGCAGGTGTCCATAGGAACTTGTGGTTGGCATTGCGTTTTTTAATCTAAAAGTCCCATCATATACTAGCAAGCCAATTTCATTGCATGTCCTCTGCTTCGAAGATGATAGGATTGGGCATGCATGGTTCACTCAATAATTGCCTTGTACTTTAGAGGACCATGGATTATATTTGTTTTTTAGGCCTACCACTTCAATCAAGAAAACATAAAAAAGGAAACACAATAAAAGATCGGATGTCACATTAATTGATATTTCTCTTTACGACATTCGACCAACTAACGATATTCATGTTACGACAGCAAAAAGTTTGTTACCAGGCCGACAACCTAAAATACAAAACACGCCATTTTGGTAAAACCCTAGCTCTAGCGCACTGTAAATTGATATTTCAAACATGTATATTGTGGTTCATGTCACTTTACAACTTGCAAGTTCAAACAAACTTGTTGATTAAAAGTGGAGGGATCGGAATAAACCAGAAAAATTGGAAAGAAACCTAATTAAAAACACGATCAGAAGAATGAAAAGGAAAAAGAAAAACCCGTGAACATTTAATTGTGATAGCAGTGGCATGACAACCCTCACACTACCGTAGAGTGGACTGTCCTTTTATGCGTACCCGACTATATGACAACTTAAGATTCTAAGCAAATAGATAGCTGCCACATTTGTCTGTTCTTTCTATTGTCCTTGTTTAGCACAAATTAACGGATGAGTTGAATGGACGGTGTTAGGCATCGTTGAAGACAACGGGAATGTGTTTACCATTCCAATCAAACTTAACTTTTTCTTCCATTAGAAATCGACTAAAGTATAACAAGATAGAAGGAATAGTGCTACGTTCACGATCTTAACTTCGTTTTGTCTTTCTGAGAAAACAGAAAAACAAAAAAAAAAAAAACAAAAAAAAACAAAAAAACAAAACAAAAGGTTTGTGCATACCATTCACTTGGTAAACCCTAGACTGGTGTAGCTATGTCTTCAAAGTTCAAACATTCAGTTGCTTAAAGTCTTTGATCAAAAGAGTAGAGGTTTGATGATGTCAAGTAAGGCATAGGTTTGTATATATAGAGAGTATATATGGACACCATAAAGTTTTTTTAATACTATCTCCTAAGTTTTATGATATAACAATATAAAATATATTAAAGAACGGAGAGTTTGAGAATAAGATGTAATAAATTGTATTGAAACTGTGATTTACAAGGTTCAACTATAAAACCTTACTTATAAATGAAAAAGAATATCACCATATTTCTAATAAACATAACGATTCAGTTAATATCAACACTATAAAAACATTTAGTAACCACACAATCAGAATTTTAAGTAACACCAATTAAATTAATTAACTACTAGCAATCCCATGATATTTAATCCCATAATATTACTCTTCCACAATTTTTAGATTCGATTATTCATTCTCCAGAAATATCAAAAAGTATGACCAATTTTCCCCTTTCCTTTATGTAAAATATTTGTTGTACTAAAAAATATGATCAATTGCCACTTAGTACTACGGTCTAGTGGTATTCCTCTTCACTTGTAACTGAGAGATCTTAGGTTTGATTCTCGCCAAAGGCAAGTTTAAACCATATTATTACTAGCCCATTGTGAGACTAAGTCGCCCCTCCTCCTAATGTAGATAATATCATTTGTTTAAATATATATATATATATATATATATATATATATATATATATTTGGCCAATTGGCCTCTCTAGGCTTTTCATCTAAAAAGCAAATTGCATTTGCCGTTTTGGCACCCTCTCATTGACATACATGAAAAATTAAGCCCCAACTCTTTCTCCCCTTTAATAAAGTTGATTTTAACCCTCATTATGGCGTTGCAATGAAGCTTAAGTGAAACGTGATTTTCTTACTTAATATGTCTTTAAATTTTAATTTTCTTTTTGAGAAGATAAATTATTTTGCTAAGTATCAACAAATGAAATAGATTGCAGAAAAGTCACAAAGAATTTTGAGTGCAAAATATTTGAAATTCTCTTTTAACATAAGAGGTGGTGAGTGAGTGCCTGTGCTGAGTGGGTATAAAGGCCAATCCATATTAATTATATATAAAACTGCATAGTTGGAATTTGGAATCATTTTTGCATGAAACGACAAGGGTTCTTGGATAGACGACCCTACCAATTACAGCAGCTTTCCTTGCTGTCCCTTTAATTTCAAAGATTCCCAATTGTAATTTGGCAATTAGGAATAGGTTAGTTCCAAAATCTAATCACAGCTCAAAGCTAGATGTTAAAATTTGTCAATTACAGCATATTTACTTCCATCAAATAAAGAGGTTTATGTGTGTCCCTTCCATGCATGCAAGTTGCAGGTTCTTTCACCTTTGGATCTGTTGTCCAAGAAGGTTATTGGTCATGATTCTATACTTGATAGGGTAGAAGGGATAATCTTAAGAACCTTATTCAACCGTGCTAATGATGTGTGCATCTTACAATAGATTCTACATACATAAATATATAGTTGTTCACCTTTCCTAGATAATTATGAGTCGATATATATGCTAGGATGAATTACGCGCATGCGTACAAGTTGATTATGTTCATGTGAGTGATTAGTTACTGATACGTTGAGTATCATGGTAAATTTCTCACAAATATGTAACAACAAACACACATATACTTGAGATTATTCAAAATATAGCTCAATATATTCAGATTTATCAATCTAAATAATGGGTCGAACTTGATTATTTAAATTTAATGATTTTACGTATTAAGTTGACCTATACTTTTATAGAGTCGTTCAACAATTATCTCATTTTTAATCAGATATCATTGTTTTATGTGACCTTAACGTATTCGGTTTTTGTGTGCACTTGAAAATCTTCACGAAAATTGTACATTAATTACACAACCAGTACAGATTTTAATTAATATCTTTAATTTTCATGTCAATCATATCTAATTCCTTTGAACTTTGTAATTGGATTTAGTTTTAGCGAGAATTAAAGATAAGAACTCTCACTTATAAGTGAAGAGTAATACCATTAGATCGTAATACTAAATGGTTACGTATACTCAATTTTAGAAATTAGAATATGGATGGAAGAACCAAATGCGCACACATCTCTTCTTCTTTTCTTTTTTTTTCGGGAAATTCCCAACTCCCAATCGCATATATACCATAGGAAATTAGCAATATACATGTAAAATAAAAAGAGCAACTCATCTCCTCCCACGGTGTAAAAACGGTACACAATCTAAAAGGTCAAAAAAAACACCACTCTCTACTTACTCTCATATATTTACTTCACACACGAGAATTTAATGGGCCCTAATATATGGACCCCCACAGCCTATTTAGCAATTCATGATTGATGACGATTTGACGCAGGCACACCGTGGTTCGTACGGACAAACGAACTGTAAGAAAGCACTTCAAAGCAGCCAGCACGGATTTCCAAAATGCTTCCAACTTTACCGCCACCCAAAGATGTAAAGGTACTTTCAACGGAACCGGGTTGCTTCTAGATCTAATAAAATTGAGCCTAGTGAGCATGTGTTTCGAATTGTTAAAATTTGATCAAACAGTTATAAACAGGAAATTCTCTAAAAATTATAATAATTGTAACCGTTTGATTAAATTTCAACGATCTGGATTGCATGCTCAGCAGGTCCAGTATATATGGATCTGGAGGGGATCCGGCTACCTTTCAACTTAACCACCGGACAGTGACAGCAACGTTTCTAACTATATTTTTCTTCTTAAGATTTTTTTCCTTTTTACTGCAGAGATGGCCGACCAGATTAGAGCGATAATGGAGATTCTACGTTTAGGCCAAGGCCTACTTCCTCTAGTTACCGTGTTGCGGCAGCCATTGTCGGCATAGACGTGGAAAGAATTGCGGTGGCTTGATGACGGCCTCTGTCGGAAGAATGGAGGGAATTGGGTCCAAAAGGAACTTATCCACCATCCGCGTGGCGGGTGTTGCCACGAATTTTTCCCATGCTTGATCCGCCTCCCCTTGGTGCTTTAAGAACGCCTCCGTGGCATCAAGGCGGTGCATGTTCCAACCCCGCCGAGCTTGCAGCCGGCGGATCTTTTGCAATTGGCGATACGCCAAAATGCAAGTATTTTCTTTGATTTTAGAAATTGCTGCTTGAAGAAGCCTCTCTTGGGTTTCATCATCGTTACTACCACTCGCTTCGCAGTGTAAATACTCATGCATTTCAGGCACGCCTATGGCTTGCCTGATTCCATGCGTATATTCTGCTTCAGTTGTAGAGTCAAACATTTTCCTCACCTCGTCCACCAAACCCACCTTCACCATCCGATCCACTCTCTTCGACACGAAAGAGTGGAGCACATGGATGGCCACATCAACCCAAAGAAAGCAACACTCGTACTTCATTCGAAACTCCGAGTGTTTATCCACCAAGGCTTCAATGTACGAATTCGAACCACCCGCAATGATAGGCAGTCTGTCACGCTCCAAGATGGATTCGATGGCCAACGACGCATGGTGCTTGAAATCATTGGCAGTAAAATTTGAGTTGGGATCGACTTTGCCTATCAAATGGTGAGGTATGCCTTTACACTCTTCCTCGGTGACTTTGTTGGTGACGATGTCCAAGCCTTTGTAGACTTGCATTTTGTCCGAGTTTATAATCTCCGCCGGATAATGCATTGCGAGGTCTATGGCAAGCCGGGACTTCCCAGTCCCGGTGGCTCCCATTACGATCACAACCTTATCTTTTCTCCTGAAAAATGGATCCATGTTGATGTTGGTAAGCGCGGGGCCATGGAAGTTCACCATCGGCTGTACTACTTGTTTGAAGGCAGACATGAGAATTCTCATTTTGTTATTAATTGAAACCTGCAAGGTTGACCCATAAACACAGGTGAGAATTCACTTCATGGAAACATTATATTCAAAGTTACACATGTAACGCAGTCCTCACAACAAAACCGACAAAATATCCCACATAGCTTTTTGGACCACGTTACCTTCAATTACAATAAACGCGGCGAATTGTTGGATAAAAAATGGCTTGCAAAAACTTCTTGATGTAGAGTATTAAAGAAAGATGAGAGAGCCACCGAGAGATGCAAGCCACTGGGGTTAGCCTACTGGCAAGGTAGTTAGGGTGATCGATCGGTAGAATGAATGGTGATGGTTATACAGATGGGTTTTCTCTCTAGGTATATCTTGTACTAGCTTCCCATTTAAAAAATAAAAAAAAAACGGTTGCGGAGGAAAACTGTGGGTTTTCTGAGAAAATGAAGTTTTTGAAGCTGAATGATCACTGCCTAAGCAGAAGAGATGAGAGCTTGGGGATTTTATAGTGGTAGGAGAAAACTAAAGCAACGAAGGGTTGTATAGGGTTTTCTTATGACTTCAATGGAGTGAAAAACACATGTAGATTTTTGGTGAATTGTCCTGGGCAGAAGTATTGTCTTATAGTGTGGATTTACAGTCTTTGAATATTCTTTAATTGAAAAATAAGAAGGGCTTCAGAGCATTTTTAATGGAGTCCCTATAACTGTATATTCCCTAAATATAGAGACAAATGACTTCTAATGAGCTAGAATTGAAATCCTCAAAATATCTCAATACATTAAGGACTCGCCGGATATCTCAAAAGAATTTTCAAATATAATAACTATATATAAGGACGTAAATAGTAGACTCTATATTAATTTTGAGTGGGAAATGATGCTGCTCTTCTTTTTTTTTTCCTTTTTTTTTGAACCCACCCAAGTGGGGCAACTTTTCATTTGCCTTTTTTTTTTAATTCTTGAAAAATCAATGGAGATAGTTTTTAATTTTTATCAATGGTTATCGTATTTTAATGAAATGAATAATAATTTTTTTAATATTTTAGTTCCTATATTTAGGGATTATACTCTAAGGAATTACCATATTAGACAATATTCTTTTAGAGACTCCAATATTCCTCTAAAGCTCTTAAATGAGTCCTTAAGATGATGGTGGGAATCCCTAAGTAGAGACTGCCATTAGAAATGCTCTTAGCATTTTTTTTTTTTTTTTTTGGACAACAAAGATGCTCTTAGCGTTTGGAGGGACCATATAGAAAGAATTGATCGACACCAAGTTTTTTGGGTTTCATATACCAACAATTAAATGGGCCTCTTGTGCTAATTAGGAAGAGAAAAACTTGTGTGGGGCTTAGATTGAAACTAGACTTTACTGAGTGACACTACAATCCACTCAAAACTCGCCATGTGACTAGTCTTAAATATAATCTTTTATCATTCTTTTATATTTAAAATTTTCATAATTATTTTTTGTACTAATAATATATATTAATCTAATGTTTCTTCATTTTTTTCTTCTTTCCCCCTATTTTTTCTCTTCCCAAATTCCCCTCCACTTTGGTTTGCCATAGGTCTTCAGTACGCTCTCCCACTTCTTTCTCTTCCAATTTTGTTTCTTGCTTTCCTTCAAAAAAAATTATGCACCCACTCCAATTTTATCATGAAAAGCAACTAAGAATCTGTAAGTTTCTTTTCGTTCTTTATAGAACTTGACATGAATAACCCACATATTAGGGTTTTTTTTCTTAATTATATTTGGTAAAGATGTACTTTCTTGCAAATAGAAAGCTGCTACGATCCAAAGTGACGGATAACAAATAGGTTATGAAAAAACTAACTCAATAATCTGGAGTGTGCACTTTTGTATTTATAGAGAGAAGAGAAACAGTGAGGGAATAAGAAAGATTTGTGTTAGAGAGAGAGGAGAGAAACAGTGGGGGCAAAGAAAGCAAAGAAGTTTTGTGAAGAAAAAAGTGCAGAATTTCATAAAACGCAAGAACCACAACTGGGAGAGAGAGAAGGACAAAACAACGTGGAGGGAAATTTGGGAAGAAAAAAAAAAGGAAAGAAGGAAAAAAGAAAAAAAAAGGAGGGGGGGGGGAAGAAGGAAAAAAAACATTAGATTGATGTATATACATATATATATATATATATATAATTTATTAATTAGTAAAAAAATAATTATGAGACTTTTAAATATAAAAGAATGATAAAAGATTATATATTTAAGACTTGCCATGTGACAAGTTTTGAATGGATTGTAATGTCACTCAACAAAGTTCAGTGACAAGCCAAGCCTCACACAAGTTTTTCTCAATTAGGAGGGCATGATCTGTTAATTTCATGGAAATTAAGTGTAATTAAGAGTGACATGATCTGTTAATTACATGAAAATGTGTACGTAGGTAGCTAGCTAGGCTACAAATTAATCGTCATTTTAATGTGTTAAAGAGGAGCCACCTGTACAATAATATAATTAAAAGTATAAATAATATTAGTCAACTCAAAGTAGGAGGAAGTGATGTGGTTCAGGGTATGATTCCCTAATGCATACACCAGTTGTTAAGTGATTAACTTTTATTAATTTGGGTTTAGGTTCTAATTCTATACTTATTCTCCATAAAATAAAAATTAAGAACACGTATGCATCACCAACGGTGTAAAATATTGGGTGGGAATGGGATAGTTGTATCAGGAAAGCAGTGGGCAAAACGAATTTTTCTTTACGGTTTTGATATCAATATAAAAAAATTTAGAATGTGTTAGAAGGGTAAAAGTGTTAGCCTTATGTTTCTGATAATTCACTCTTTAATCACTGTCCTTTGATTCCCAGTAAAATTATTATTCCTTCGAGAAACAATGTTACATAATAGTAGGAGAAGTAAGAAAAAAGAACCAAATTAACTAGTCCCTCGAGTCATCTGATTTCTTTTTTATTTATAAGTATTTGATTACGGATTTAAAATTAAAATCTCTCTTCTTGTTCCTATTGATAAAAGAAACACGGTTACGTTATTATAAAGGAAACACCAATTCATTACTCAAATGTAATCTTATTACAACTGAAATGAAAATACATTTCCCAATAAGAAACACCATACATTATTTGATAAAGATCAGATGGGGATGGGGAGTTGACTGAAGATCAAGTCGAAAGGCGTAAGTTAGATTAAAATAATAAAATTTTGTATATTTTGGTTTGGGCGTCTGACTTGGGCCTGTACTGCTTCACTTCGGCGAAAATGGGGACACAAACTCAACTCTTTGCCGTAATATATTAAGATTTTATTAAGATTTTAAGATTTACGGATGTTTTTCGTATTTTATTATTTCTTTTTTATATTACTTTTTGGATTCATAGGGCTTCTAAGATTAAGTTACATTATACATAGGCCGTTCAGGCATCAAGATTGATATCTTATCAATTATTCAATATTAAACATTCAGGTTTTCTCATACTTTTTTATGAATTCCACTGTTCTTGTTCTTATCAATTATCTTCTCTTTGTCAAGATGGGTCGTTTATTATACAAAATTATTAATTATTACAAACTAATTAAAAGAAAGTATATTAAAATGAAAGAAGGAAGAAAACTTGAAAAAAAAAAAATAATTCGTATAAAGAAGTTGAGAAGAAGACGAGAATATGTACGTGGGCATTACATACAAGATGTGCATGCGCTTAATTTTCATATATTTTAACAAAAGATAATATGCGAATTAAATTTTGATCTAGTCTTTCAATTTGATTGGAGGAAGATCGATAAAGAAATGCTAGATCCGATATTGGTTGCTGGGGAATAAGTTCAATTGGAATACAAGAAATTTGAAGAACTAATTTAATTCGATTGGTTGTTAAAACCAACCAAAAATACAATTTTTAAGTGGATAAAATGTTGTCTCACAGTTTAGCGTTTGCATGAGCTGTTGCTTGGATGTTGATTACAATTGTCATTTTCTTGTCCTTCTAATTTTTTTTATGTAAAAGATATGATATTTCTTGTTGAATGACATGAAACTGAGGAGAGTTAAGAGTGATGTTGAACTACATAAACAAAAATAAAAAATTCAAAGCCGATTCAATTAAATTTACGATGTGAAACATAAAAACTGATGTAGAATAGATGGTTGAGAAGATTGAAGAGCAGCTTGAATGATGCAAAGTTGGCAACAAGGCTTATGGGATGTAGGTATGGTAGATCGGTGTCAGAATCATGCATAATACATGTCGTTTGGAAGAGAATGACGCGAGGACCAATACACATTGGCTTGGCTTGTGAATCAGGGGTAAATTTGGCCAAATTCCTTCTTTACCATCCCAAAACAACGTTTTAAATTTTGGGATACTTCTGGAACTTTGTTAACCCTTTCTTTTATTTCCTCCTTGAATGTTAAGTCCTACTAGGGTTTGCCTTATGTTTTGGACGTATAAATACACCTCTTTGGTGTTGGTGTTGAAGATCAAGTCGATTCTAGGGTTTCTTAGAGGATTCTAGGTTGTGATATATCATTCTATTTTTCTTATTATATCTCGCCGCGTCAACAAAATATTGGTACCCTACAATATAAAAATAAAAAAATAAAAAAAGGGAGAGTTCCGAACCCCGAATGTAGTAGTTGAACAATCAAAACTCAATCCACCTAAGAAAATACGGAGGCTTCTCAAACCACATGCAAAATAAACCGAGCTCAAGTGATATGTCACTCCATCTGTATTGTACCACAACGATTGGATTAAGTATTCTTTAAACTAATGAGTTTTAATAATCTAATGACACTATATATGATTAGTCATTGCCAACAATGGTTGTGGGCTCCTCATCACATTAGAAAGCCAAAAGCTTATTTGACATGTCTCAATGCATCAATGTTTTGTTGAAGTTTAGAGTGATTTTTTTTTTTTTTTTTTTTTTTTAATAATACAAGCGAAGGGGAGTCAGGATCTTAGAACTTCAAATGCTCATAACCAATTGAAATCGGTAAATTTGATAACATTTAGAGAGAGAGAGAATTAAGGAAGCAGCGAAGAAATTGTGTACAACTGTTAACTTAAGTTCGATTTCTGTTCTTTTCACCAGGTCTTTGTGGGTACGCCAAACAGAACCTTTAGGAATCATAAGGCCATGGAAAAGCAGGAGAATATTAATTAGTACTCATCATAGTGTGTGAAATTGAGAATATAAAAAGCTGTAAAATCTTGCTAAGCTAGCTAGTTTGAAAGAAAAAACCATCAGATCACACTTGTACTGGCCGTGTTATTAACTTATTATATACACTCACAGACAGTTATATATCAATACGATTTGGTCGTTACCGGTTGAAATGCACTTTGACCATTAACTGTTGGCTGTGTTGACAATATTATACAAATCTAGCTCGATATATGATATATGCCCTTTTGCTTCAACTCATGCAACTCTTTTGTTAAACTACTGTACGTACTATGCATGCATAGATACACTATTTCCTTATTTAGAACTTATTTTTTGGACCCTTTCTTTTTTAGTGGAGCACTATAGTTTTTTCTCTTCTATGGTGAAGTTCATATACTCCTAAATATGTCTGTTTGCAAGGTTTTTATGATACAAGTGATTAAGATTATTTATTCTCGCGTGTAATGTAAAAGTTGTGTTTGATTCTCCTTTTTTTATGATATAGTGTATATTAGTGTTATCTTGTCACACTAGCTTAGATTCTTTTATATGATTTGTTAATCCAACATGAAACGACACAAATTAACAAGTTCCACTATGTCATGTAGTAAAACGAGCAATTTCTGTTATATATGTGAACAAAACTGCTAGCACCCAAACCAATAGGACATAATACAACATTAATAATCATTAAAAAGAGAATAATCAACATTATCTGAAGTACCAACTTGTTAAATAATCTAATTAAAGGTTGTAGAACAAATTGTCAAACAATTAATTAATAAGCTTCGATCTTGATGTCTAGAGTTGGAGTCGATCGAGAGCATGAGAGAGTCTTCCATTTCTTCGAATATTCAAACTAATCAACATACAAAGCTAATCTTTGATTCCTAATCTTTATTCAAGCGTGACTAATAGTTTTGTTTTTCCTTTTCATCAACAGAGCTAGCGCGATTAATAGTCTTCGGATTAACATTTCTTTTCAACATTTGGTGGGTTTATGTGTCGATGATATATATTGTTATCGTACTTTTGTTAGTATAACACCGAAACCCTAATTAGTCATAACCTAAATATTTTGGAACAACATTGATCTGGCCGTAAATGTAACACACACACACACACAAAAGTTTAGTTTTAACCAATGTTAATTTGCTTGTAATTCTCTTATACGTATATCATCGTATATTTACAATTTTGCATGTGCAATATATACACACATGATGAAAAAGAGAGAGAGAGAGAGAGCGCACTACAAATAAGTAAATATTTCCTTCTACATATCCATCAAAAGACATTTTTTTTTCACTTAGATTTAACTTTTGATTTGGAGTATAGTTTCTGTATTTTGAGGAATCACGATAGCTGTTGCACCCAAAATATGAAGAGACTCGGGAGCAATCATAAGCAAGCTTTACACAAATACACTTTATATAATAGAATCCACATAATATATAATACAACAATGTTTGGCTATTTAAGAATGAATAGAGAAACTCCTACTCAAAATTTTTGGTGTTCAAATTACAGAGTTTTGTGGTTATGATTAGAACCGTTCATCACTTTATGAAAATCATCTCTGTAAATGAATTAAAACTAAGATTATTTAGTCAATCTATTCTTCGGGATAAAATTTCAAGTACGAACTTTGCCCGACGAAATCATGTATGGCAAAACCTTTAACCACGAAATCCTTATTTAGTCGGAAATCTTTTCGTTTGAAAAGGTAGCTTTTTTTTGTAATAATCATATCTCTAAAAAAAAGTAGCATAGTTAAGGGAGTACTAACTAGAAGAGTAGTTGAGTGGGACTTGCTCCCAACTTGGATTGAGCTCCAAAACCATACTTACTAAGACAAATTAAAAGATAGGCATGTGATTAATAACCATTCAAGTGATTTCCATCCTCAAGTTGGTGGGGTTTGGATTTATTGGCTGAATATGCACCAAGTTATTCATACCATATGGCAGCAAAATCTACAAATTATGGCTACGGTTATTTTCAAAACTTCATGATTACTTGTGCCACATTAGTAGGAAAACTTTTAGAGTTGTCAAAACCAGGTTGGGGAAAAATAGTTTGACAAGATATTGAAGCAATAAGTCATGGGTGCCCAATATTAGATTATGAAAAACTACCGAATTGGTTCTTTTTGTATGCATCACGATTCACCAATATTCATTGGTTTTGCGTGTAACTGAATTTTCATATTAGAGGCCTCATTGCGCAAGGCCTCTGCATAAGTGTATTTCAAAGGGTTAGGTCTAAGAATGGGTAGGTAAATGTCAATATAAACGAGGTAGTATGTATATATGTGTATATATAACCTTCTCCCACGTTAGAAACAGAAGTATCATTAGACTAATAGTTAACTGGCGAATAGAGTGAATATCACATAATTACTAGGAGATAAACTAAAATAAGCAACTAGAATGCTAGAAACCACATAGTTGGTGTTAGAACTGCTAGAATGCTAGAAATATAAGCAACTAGAATGCTAGAAATATAAACCTTGTTTGTCATCCCATCTAGACAGAGAAAACCTTTGTAGTTGTCTGCATATCCCAAAAATGTACAAGTTGTTGTTTTGAGTTGTAGTTTTGAGTTGTTATAAGGTTTTAATAAAGGATAACAGGCATATCCAAATACTTTGAGATGTGTAAGAGTTGGAGGTTTACCAATTAAGAACTTGTAAGGGGATTGCATTTTTAAAGAAATACAAGGCATTTTGTTTATCAAATAAATGGATGTTGAACAAGCAAAAAACCAGAACTTGGATGGAAGTGTAGCTGTTTGCAATAATCCGACGGCAGTTTCTAGAATGTGCATGTGTTTCCTTTCTGCCAATCCATTTTGCTCTAGAGTGTATGGGCAAGATTTTTGATGCAAAATGTCTTCGGATGCTAGAAAGTGTTGAAATTGATGACTTGTATATTCACCACCACCATCACTTTGGAAGGTTTTAATATGGGTAAAAAATTGGGTACTTAAGAATGCATGAAACTTAACAAATATTTAAAATATTTTTGCTTTATTTCTCATTGGAAAAATCCATGTGTATCGAGTACATTCATCAATAAAACTAGCATAGTACCTATACCCTTCAAAAGACAACATAGGGGCAGGTCCCCATACATCACTATGAATCACCTCTGATGGGGTTACAAACTTATTTCAGGAAAAGAAAAAGCCAATTTTGTAAATTTGCCTTTCAAACAAGGAGTACAAATGGTTTGACAAGTATCTGTGGATGCAAAAGCTTTGGTGTGTTGCAACATTGCAGAAGTGACTGTATTTAAGGGATGCCCTAATCGTTGATGCCATAAGCTTGTAGTAACTGGTTTGGCTAGATAGCATGCATGTAATGTGGATGATGCAAGTAGTGTCTTCTGTAGAGATTTAAACGGAATGGGGTAATAGCCAGCTTTACACAGTCCCTCGAGTAGAATTTTCCTTGTGATTTTGTCTTGAACCTAAAAGGAAATCTCATCACATATGAATCTACATTTGTTATCCTTGCAGAGTTGATATATGGATAATAAGTGTTGTGATAGTTTAGGAACATGCAACACATTTTCAATGTAAAGGTATGACTAGGAGCTTGCAGTGTAGATGTACCAATACTAGAAATTGTCAAACCTGCACCACTCGCAGTGGTTATTGTATTTGTGCCTTGATATTGAGTAGCCAAATCAAGATTTGCAAGCTCTAAAGTCATATGAGATGTGGCACCAGTATCCACAACCCAAAACTATTCAAATGGTGTAGAAGGATTGTGACCTGCTTGCATCGCGGTGAGATTAACTGAGGGTGGTCTTCTTTGGTATGCAAAGTTGTTTCTGTGATAGCAATGAGTAACAAAGTGCCCAAACTTCCAACATATTTGACATTGAATAGCTGCTTCATGTCTAGCCGTTGGTATATTATGCCTTTGAAAACAATCTGCAACCACTTGACCTTTTTTGTTGCAGATTTGACAAGTAGGAATCTCATTTGGATGATCAGGGCAGGTGTGTTGAAAAACTTTTGGAGCTCCAAGAATTCTAAGACTAGAATTGTATGCTGGAGAGTGAAATATGGGACCATTGTTATACTGAAACCTACCTCTTCTTTGTCCTCTATAGTTTGTCCCTTTGTATCCCCCAGAAGAAAATGAATTGCCATAATTGCCAATTATGGGACCATTGTTATACTGAAACTTACCTCTTCCTTGTCCTCTATAGTTTGTCCCTTGGTATCCCCCAGAAGAAAATGAATTGCCATAATTGCCATTAAAATTTCCAGAGCCATATTGAGAAGATGACCCTTGTCCAGAGTTATATCCATTAGAAGTAGATCCTCCATTGAGACTGTAGCCTTGGCTCGAAGACCCTATGTCAAATCCCTGAGAATAAGATGAACTGTGATCAAGACTAAGAGCTTTTCCTTTTTCAGACTGAGTGCTTGCAACCATTGCAGTTCCAAAAGAGGAAGACTTACAAGACTATCCAATTATAGCTTCTTCAGCAAGAAGCTATGATCGAAATTCTTTCAAGGAAATCCCAGTTTCTCTTCCTCTAATAACACACCAAAATGTATTATAATCAGTAGACAACCCTTTTAGAGCAAGGATGATTATATCATCATTGTCAAATAGAACACTGGCTGCAGCAAAATGGTCTCTGGCATCTTTGATTTTTTGTAGATAGATAGATATTGAATCAAACCCTTTTTGTATGTTCTGAAGCTCTGTCTTCATTTGAAAAATTGTAGCCTTTGTAACCATATAAAACCGTTCTTTGAGATTTGTCCACATTGCATGAGAACTAGTACTGCCAAGAACATAAGAAATCGCAATAGATGACAATGTAGCTATGAGACACTATATAAGAGCACAATCATGCATTTTCCAAACCTGATAGGCATCTGTTTCAACTCCTTCAAGATTCGCCTTATCAAGAACCGTGGAGGACATTGCTTGGATCCATTAACAAAACTAAGAATTCCATGACTGTCTAGCAGAAGATTGATTTGAAAACTCTATACAAGATAGTTTGAGTCATCCAATTTGACTGTAATAGAAGATGACACAGTAGAGATGAGACTTGTAATGGGCGATTGCACAATTTGCAAATTGAGCGGCGGTAACCATTGTTGTAACATCAAGAAATTTCTTTACTTCGAACTTTTATTGAACAGTTGGTGGGCAACTATTTAGGAGTCAAGTATCTTAAGAACTGGGATTTTGATGAACCCAGAAAACACACAAAATCAACAAATAAGAGGGTTGAGAGAAAGAAATATATGTATCAGATAGTATGCGGAAGCTTTGGATTCACCTATGGCAATGATACTATGTTAGAACTACAGAAATCTTGAAGAAAAGATACAGAAAGCAGAAGAAAGAAGAGAGAATTAGAGAGAGAATCAGGCTGAGAAAGAGAGAAAGAAAGATGATTGTATTTTTTTCAGTATGTAATTTTCACTGTTTACAAAAACTGTTAAATCTCGTTACAAAGCTTTCTCTCTAAGCTAAGAACTAACTGCCTAACTACCTTATAACAGACTATGCAATCTCTTGACAAGTGTCATTCATTTTTGTCATAGATTTATCTGTCACTCAGATGTTGGTTTTCTTCATTTCACTACCCTTACAGTTGGACTATGTCATAACCATTAGTCTTCAAGTTTATTTCTTTCTAGGACTTGAAGTTTAATTGAAATAACCAATAGTGAAACAAGGATCGACAATGAAAGAGGAGAAGGGAGAGTCAGTCTTCCTTAAAATGAGAAGAAAAAAAAAGGACAATTATGCCATTCGGAAGAAGTCTTCGACAAAAGGAAAGCATGTTACAATTAAGTAGAGAGGTTGGATTCTTATCTCATTCCATTTTAGTGGCTCATAACAAGCTTTCCTCGTAAGATATGCATGGATTATTGTCCATTGATTTTCTTCAAATTCATTTGATCCAACGGTAAAAAATTAAGAGAAGTATGTAATAAGTAAAAATAAGTGTGTAGATAGCATCATCATTTTCAAATCTCAAAATAGTTTTCAAGACCAATTTCGCATCATGAAGCATTAATATGAAAACGTGAGCTTTTAAAATGGAACAAATTTTATTGGGTGTGCCCTAGTCTCACATTTTAGCGTTTTCAATTTTATCTTGTATTGAGCTGTTCTATTTAGGTCTTGCTTATGTTGCTAGAATTTTTTTTATTTTGGGCCACTACATCTTGTAATATTCCATATTAAATTGAAAAGATAATATTTTCTGGCACATTTTTTTCCCGGTTGAATATTTTTAAACAAATAATATTATCTGCACTAAGGGTGAGAGGTAGGCTAAATCTCACAATGGACTAGCAATAATGTGGTTCAAATTCGCTTTTGACGATAATTGAACCTAAAAACTCTCGCATATAAATGAAGAGGAATACCACTATACTGTAGTACTAAGTGGCTTTTTCACAGTTGAATTAATTAGATAAGATTTAATTAAATTTTAACCATATTTTAATATGAAATAATGCGCAGGAGAGCAATCCTCTTGAATGAAATGTCACAATTTTCAAAAACAAAGTACAAAGAACACAAATAACCCATACCACTTGGGCCTTCTTGTTTATCTTCTTAAGCCCATATACATTTTTTTTTTTTCAAAAGAAGGGGGAAAAGGCCCATATTTCACAATACACGCGCTCGCACTCTAGAAGCGCGTGTGTGTCTATAACTTGCCACGTCATCCGCGAGAGTAGTTGGCAGGGACGGAGAGGCCGCCAACCGTGACCATCTCTGATGCAGATTTGCAGACTATTCAATCTCTCTCAGTCTCTCTTGTCAAATCTTCACCTGAAATTTGCATTCAAATACGAAATTAAATTAAAAATAAAAATGTTATTTAATCGGAGCGCCTGATTCTGACATGAATCGCTCACTGTCTGCGTCGTCTTCGTCTTCTTCTTCGTCGTCTTCCTCCGGTTCTTGGTTCTCCGGCGTAGTCCGGGGCCGGTCCGACCGGGCCGGGTCTGTCAAGATGGGAGCAGACTCCATTTCGGGCGGTTCCGGCGACCATTCCGGTCCCGTTGTGCGGAAGAATCAGTTCCGGGGTGTGCTCTTCAAGTACGGCCCCAAACCTATTCAGGTCTGTCAATTTCTTATGCCAATTAATGCTTCTTGTTTCTGGATTTTTCTGCATTGTGTTTGAATTTTGAGTGGCGATTGAGTTGTGAGAGCCCGATCTCTGTTTGGAAGTTGATAATTTGAAATAATTGGGGTAATTGGTGCCATTTCGATGTCAAAAAATGTAAATTTTAACTTTTTGGTGGTCTGAATTATGTTAATGGGGTGTTGGGAAGATTGAAATTTGGTGGATAAAATATTTTTTTGAGCAGTTGTCAATTACTGAGATTGGTATTTCGAAGGAATGGGGTTAATTGGTGCCATTTTGCTGTCGAAAACTGTGCAATTTTTAGCTGTTAGATAGTATGAAATTATGTTAATGGGTGTTGGGAAGATTTGAATTTGGTGGGTAAAGTTTTTGTTGAGCAGTTTCCAATTACTGAGATTGGTAGTTTGAAAGAGTGGGGTAATATGGTGCCATTTTGCTGTCGAAAGATGCAATTGTTAACTGTTAGCTAATCTGAATTATGTTATTGGGATGTTGGGATGTTGGGAAGATTTGAATTTGGTGCATAAAGTTTATGCCAATTACTGAGATTGGGATTTGAGGTGAAATGCTGGAGCTTGGGTGGGAACTTAGAAAGTCAGGATGGATTTTGATAACATGCAAAAGATAGATGTGAAGTAGTTCACTGGCAGCTACTGAGAGAGAACAGCATTTAAAAAATGATAGGATTTTCAAAATCATTTGTTTGGATGCTATTTATCTACAGAAACTAAGAGGAGAAATTACGTGGTTCTGTGGTTTGAAGATTCAGTTGTGTCTTCTCTATCGATTGTACCTGTATCCTTTTAGTTCAATCGAAGCCATTGCTCTCCATAAAAAATGTTGGAAGGTTCAGTGAGCTGCATCAAGAGCACAAGTTTCATGCATATTGGTTTAACTTGGTAACATTTTGCAAGAGTAAACTTGTAAACTAGATTTCTCTTTAAACTTTAAATTGCTCATAGAATTAACTAATTAAGTACTTTGGATTTTGGGGTAAAGTCCACCGTTCAAACAGAAAAAGTTACCATCTTAGTATATAGGCTAGTTCAACCAGTATGGAATTTTTTTTCTTTTCTTTTCCAGTGCATGTATTATATGTCATTCTGTTCTGATAAATCCTCTATTTTCATTGAATATAAATTATAAAGTTCTTGCTGTTTGTTATTGGTGTCAAGTATAGCTTAGTCACAGTTATTGTGCTTGCCTTAGGAGTCTATTTTTTATTATGCTTATACATTAATTTCCTTGATGCAGGTTGCATTTAAAACAGGTGATTATAGACAGCAAGTCATTTTTATTGGTGGACTGACTGATGGTTTTCTGGCAACAGAGTATGTAACATTGCTTGTTAACTTTTCATTTGAAGTGATATTTTGTCTTACATCACCAACGCTTGTTTATGTGACTAGATTTCAGCCTATATATGATTTTCACTCAGAGCAGTTTTCTTCATTCAATAAACGGAAGTTCACTGCACAATGTTGCGAGGTGCTTAAAGAAAATTTTAATAATGTGTCATTCCTTTCATTTCTTTCTTTTATGTGATTTACAGATACTTGGAACCTCTTGCAATTGCTTTGGACAAGGAGAAATGGTCACTTGTTCAACCTCTCTTGTCATCTTCATACAGTGGATATGGCACTTCCAGCTTGAAACAAGTAACTTAACTCAACTAATCCCTTGCTTTTTTATATAGGTTCTTGATTCATGCCTGTTTCCTATGTTTTTAGGTACAATAGGGTAAAACATACCCTTGCAAGTTGCACGACAGTTTTAAGTGTATTGTATCATTATGGTTTTAAGGATCCATGGTGACTTGCCTGGACCTTTTCATCAAGTTTAGCCTGTTTAGGTTATTACATGTTTAAGCTTTCTATTTTTAAGTGGGCTAAGTTGGCCTGGAAAAGTGAACTTTGGTTGTTCAACTTTTTTTCTAAATATTCATATATATATATATATATTATATATACATATTTTTCTCTCTATTTTTAGGGTTTGGGTGCTGAAGTTACAAATATTACTGCTTTTACTTATAAGATATTGTCGCCTTATGTATTGAAGGATGCAATTGAACTTGATCAGCTGATCAGTCACTTTATAAACAAAGAAGATTCCGAGGGTGTGGTACTGCTTGGCCATAGTACTGGCTGTCAGGTTTGTGTTGATTGCATTTAGACTTGAGCTTCTGAAGTTAACGAGAGCACTCATCGTTATCACTTTTTGAGGCATATAATTAGAATTCCATATTTTTGTTCCGACTCTAGGATATTGTACATTATATGCGCACAAATGCTGCATGCTCCCGAGCGGTTCGTGCTGCCATTTTGCAGGTACTACACTTCCCTTAATTTGGTTCTTTTGGTCATGTTGAAATGAAAATTTGAATGCAAATAAGTTCAAACTGCTAGATGTGAAGCACCTCGTTCAGACTTTGTGTTAAAGATATCATCTTGCCATTTGGGTGTTAAGCTGGCTCCCTTGTTACTTGTCACCAAATTATCAGTTATAGATTGTAGTTGATTGGAAATATGTTAAGAGATTTGTACTCACAAGATCGTAGTTTTCATCAAAGAAAAATTTTGTCTAATTCATATTATGTCAACATCGTGTTGAGCCATCTTTTATTTGATGTCTGATGACTCAATGATTGATGTAAAGTCCTTAAATCTTTCTTGCGGCAATATCTTCTATCCTTGTCTGTATGAAGTTATGAACCTATACTTGAATCTATGGTCATAATGCCAATTAAATGTCAGGCCCCAGTCAGTGATCGGGAATACAGAGCAACTCTTCCTGAAACAGCTGCTATGATTGACTTGGCTTCAACCATGATTACTGAAGGACGTGGTTCAGAATTAATGCCAAGTGCAGCTGATCCAGGAGCCCCAATAACCGCCTATCGGTGGGTATACACCCATATTATCATCATCCGTAGTAATAAGATATGAAAGTATTACCAGTTTTGAAATGAGCTTTATTAGAAAGAATAGGCTTCAAAATACATAGAGGCTTGCAATGGGTTGCACCATGACATTAAGATCATCTTGCTGCTCAGCAATCAAATACCATATTGCCTTTCATTAGTGCTATTCGTCTTCGTCTAAAGAAACAAATGCCTCGCAGGTATCACTCCCTTTGTGCATACAACGGGGATGATGACATGTTTAGTTCTGACCTTACTGATGACCAGCTGAGGCTGAGACTCGGGCACATGACTAACACACCCTGCCAGGTAGAGTATCCCTTATTTTATTTTCTTATTTGCAAGGAAGAGTGTTTCTAAAGTAACTTAATTTGATTTGAAGTAAACCTTTAGGCAAGATGTTAACGACTTTAGATAAGAACACAATTAAAGTAATTTCAGAATAATATAATTATATATTTTTGTTAGGAAAGTACTTAATCATAGATTTTTTAGAGGGGACGATAGGAAAAAGGATAAGAAATATAAGAAGACAAAGGTAGAATTGCATTGCTTCAGGATTCCAACATAAAAATGGCAAATGAGCCTCTTGGTTGTTATCTCTAGTGACAAGCATAAGTTTTGTTTACCTTTTATATAAGAACGATGCTACTTTCTGGTTTAGTGTATGGAATACAAATTAAATTACTCATATTTCTTTTGTAGGTTATATTTTCCATGGCTGATGAATATGTGCCAGACTATGTTGACAAGAAAGCACTGGTTCAAAGGTTAAGATATAGAAACTTTTGCTTATTTTACGTGCATTTTTTATATGACATTTTGTGTTGTTAAGAACCTCACGAAAGTAGTACAAACAAATTAATACTCTTGCTGGTTAATAATGCGTTTAAAACAGACTTCTCCTGTGGTGTTTCCGTGTGCATGTGCACACTGTATCTGTCTCTGTCCGTGCGCAAGGGATTAATCTCTGATCCGATTAAATAATTGTACTGCTATTTGTGGATCTCATGCAGATTGTGCAAAGCTTTGGGTGGTGCTGAGAAAGTTGAAATCGAATACGGGAATCACTCCCTGTCCAACAGAGTTGATGAAGCTGTCCATGCCATCATCGATTTTGTTAAAAGAGATGGACCGAAAGGCTGGGATGATCCATGGCATTAGTTGTAGTGCGCTGCTCTGTTTTCCTATTTTCATTTCTAAAGTTCTTTCGTTTATTCTATTCTCGTTGATTTCTTGTCTTCAATTTTCTGAGCTTTTCCAGTTTCTTCTTCTTCTTTTCGATCTTGTTTCACTCACATTGTTGAAATTGCATTGATAGAGAGAACATTACCGTTTTCTGTGAACTTGTCAAGAAAGAAAACATAGAAAATCACATTTTTTTGCACTATTGTCTGGCTTTAGCAGTCTGGAATCAAATTAGGGCTGTCTTCTTGTTTACACACATTTGATCGTTTCTTCCTATGAAAGAATATCGTCATTTACGAGTCGGAGTCATAGGACACTGCTGCTGTTGTGGCTGTTGAAGCAGTGTGAGTCTAGTGTCTACCGTTTATAACATGTCTTTTAGCTGTGGGAGTTTGGTGATTTCTGCCGGCGGCCTTTCTTGTTAATATGTGTTTTTGAGTCTTGACAATGATATTTGAGGTTAAGATTTAGGTTAAGTCACACTGTAGGTCAATCCTAACGAAGTATTGAACTCTTCATCTACGTGAATCGTAACTTGGTACATCTCCCTAACAAGTAGAGTGGAATAACATCTCCCTAACAAGTAGGGTGAACATGTTTTGTTATTGACATATTATTTAGGATGATATCGACGGGTCATTGATAATGATATTAACATCTATTAACAAAGACTAAATATCATGTTATATGGCATAAGTATACCGTGCTAATAAAATAAAGATACGTATAACTTTTGTGTATTATCCTTATTTTACATAACGATTTTGTGCTGTGTAAGTTGTTCGCGAAGAACAACGGACAAAACGAGTGATAAGGTGGAATCGGGTGGTTGGTAGATAGCTGGTGGGGTTGGCACCCACCCATTTGTGTGCTCATAAATTTGGTTTGAAGAAAGGTCAAATTTCACCACTTCTAAACGATTTTGGATTGAAAAAGTTAGGGGTGGAAAAAATTCCCAAAAATCCCGAACCAAACCGAAAAAATTCCGATCCCAAACCAAAAATTTCTCAAACCGAAATTCCCGAAATTTTTGGGATGCTATCCCGAACCTATCCCAAAATTTCGGTATGGGATTCGGGATTGGCTTCTCAATATTTCGGGAATCCCATACCGAACCGAAAATATATAATATTAATTATTATATATATATTATTCTTTTATAATTGATGCTAGTAGTTTTTAATTCATGCTCTGCAACCTGGAATGCCCTACACCTTGCATATTTTTCATGTTTTGTTTGATATTCATGTGGATTTTATTATTGCTGTTGCCATGGCTGATGATTTTAGAAGGCTTGATTCTTTTGTCTCTCAACATATTGCAAAAAGGGTTTAATTAATTCGAATTTTGACTATGATAAAAACAGTCTGGCATGCCAGTGTTCAATTAAATGGTAGTGTGGATGAAATGAAATTCCTAGTTCATGAATGTGTTCTTGAATTATATATTTGAAGAACAATTCATAATTTCATATTTCAATTTGGGATTCCCGATATGTCCCAAAATCCCGAAAATATTTCAGGATTCCCGAAATTTGGGATTCCCGAAAATTTGGTTTGGGATTGGTCTTCAAATTCTCGTACTGAAAAATTTTGGTTTGGGATTCGGGATACTAGTTTCGGTATGGTATCCCATACCGAACCACCCCTAGAAAAAGATCATGGATTCTTGGAATGCCCTAAATTGAATTTGAAAAAAAAATTAAAAGCATACACTTTCACACTGATTCAGCTATCTTCTCTCCTGGAGAAAGAAGTGTTATTTACACGTCTTTTTTTTATTTATCATACATGCTGAGTTAATTTTTGTCATTAGATCATTTTTAATTTATTCAGTCTGATAATCAGATATTAAGATGAATGTAAAATGAAAAGTGTAGATAACATCATTCGAAAGAAACAAAAAAAGAAAAGCCATTCTATCAAAGCTCAACACACTTCAAACATTTTGGCTTTTTGTCCTTTTGCCCTTTTGCCCTTTTGCCCTTTTGCCCTTTTGCCCTTTTGCTCCACCACCGCTGCCCACCACCGCCCCACCCCACTCCCATCATCTTCTTTGACATTTAGGTTTACCACATAGAGTAGGATTTTTTTACCCTCTTTTTTTCCTTCTCCTTCCCTCGCTTTCTATTTCAACGGTCACGATTAAGCCACATTAATAGCTTATATTAATTTTTTATAGAAAGAGTAAGAAAAAATAGAGAATGTAAGAGAAGAGAATGAAAGATGATAAATAGAGGATGGAAGAAATTCCTAGAACTTGCCACATGGCTTGCTCCTTCATTGGCTGGCGCACCATCACTTCACCAGTGCTGCCATTTAACACAATTGCCAACTGTTATCCCAAACCCAAATGTACGCATGAAAGGATTCAGCGGTGGGTGACCGACGACCATTGAATTAAATCCAACCGTCAAATATTTACTAATGCTGAAGGATTGTAAGTACTTAAGAAAAATTGCAAACAATACAAACGCGAAAGGCAACCGCGGCATAAAAGAAAAAAAGGAAAATTGCCAATTGTTAGACCAAATGTTGGGCTTTTTTTTTTTTTTTTTTCAAAA
This sequence comes from Pyrus communis, assembly GCF_963583255.1. Taxonomy (NCBI): domain Eukaryota; kingdom Viridiplantae; phylum Streptophyta; class Magnoliopsida; order Rosales; family Rosaceae; genus Pyrus; species Pyrus communis. The sequence continues at coordinate 11,556,583 of NC_084806.1, forward strand.
ATAGAGAAACATTGATAAAACATTGTTTAAATAGACAGATTACAAAGTATGTAGTCCTAGAAAAGACCGATATTAAAATAAAATAAAAAATTGAATCTGTTTTATGGGGCTTTTCATTTCATTATTTGGCATCCCATTCTTACGAACCTGCTTACCTAAGCCCTCTTTTGGAATAGATTAATTATAATTACAAGGTCACGAGGAAAAGAAAAGACCCCAAACTAAAGGGAACAGATTCAACCCAAAGAAAAACTAAACGATACAAAAATACAACAAAAGCCAACTGAAAAAACGGCCAAACACCAACCAACAGCTTAATCAAAGACAATAACTCATAAACAAATAAAAAGTTTTGGAAACTTTCATGAAAAAAGCTTGGATTAAGTTTATCTTAATAAAAAATCATGCTATAACTTTATTTATTGAAAAAAACTTAGATTTTAATATAAAAAAACTCTTAAATTTTAATAAAAATGACAAACGAAAAAAAAAAACTTAAATTTTAATGAAAAAGATATCATTTTAATATTTTAAAAAAGAAAAAAACTGACGCACGAACCTGCGCGCCCTCACACAAACTGTTTATGAAATTTACTACATTGTTTATAAAACTTAATGGCACTACACTTTTTATGAAACTTACAACAATGTTTATGAAACTTAACGGTACTACACTTTTTATGAAATTTAACGGTACAACATTGTTTATGAAACTTAACGATATTGCATTGTTTATGAAACTTAACGATAGATGCTCGTCCCAAATTTTCAAGTTCTTTCACCAAACTGCAATAAAAAGATTAAAAAAATGATAGAGATCAACGTCCACGTCGTTAAAGTCATGCATGGCTAATAGCTCAATATCATTACTAGAAAAATGGGTGATCAGTCCAACGATGTTGTCAGTGATGTTGCCCCACCCCTACCCCCAACCATCGCAACCCACACCTGATCGACTCCCTCCTAACCATACTGCCTCAGATGTGGTTCTGAATCGAACGGAACCCACTTCAATTTGAAATTCTAATTTTAGAGGAATAAAATATGCTTGAATTATGTCAAAGGGTTATGCAACTGAAGGATTGGTTGGGTGCTCTTTGCATGAGCCTTTAATTAGGTTTTTTTTTTTTTTTGTTTTGTTTTTTTGTTTTCTTTCTCTTGTCCTTATTATTAAATAAAGTTATAGGATGGTTTTTTTTAATTAAAATTCAAATTTTGAAACTTTTTTCATTAGTTTTCCTAAAAGTTTTTTAGCCAAATAGTCTTTGATATTGTCATAACTCTTCATTTTGATCCCTGACTTTGAAAATTAATAGAAGTGGTCCGTGAGTTTGCCCACCGTCAATCATTTTGGTTTTTTCATAAAAAATCTTCGTTAAATAGAAAAGCAAGTGGAATGATTGATTGGACAAAATACCCTCAATTTAATAGAGATTTTTTACAAAATGACTAAAATGATTAACCGTGGACAAGCTTATGGACCCCTTCTATCGAATTTAATATCAGGGAACAAACTAAAGAGTGATGCCAATTTCTGTGACAAAAACACCAAATGCAAATCCAAAACAAATCACAAAAATATAAACTAATTATAAATAAAAACACAACAAAACCAAAAGGGCGAAACAAGTATCAAAAGAAAGCCGCGTAATTAGCAGCTAATTAAACGGACAATGCAAAAGGGATATCATATGAAGATCCCAAAAGATATCGATCTCAGAAGGAAGTTGTTCTTCCGTTGCCCCAAAAGATATCTATCTCAGAAGGAAGCTGTTCTTCCATTATTCATCAAAGAAATACAAGTGAAGTGGTTTAGGGTTTGGACTGCAGAGAGGAGAGGCTGCATTCGAATCCGCCGCTGCATGTCCGGCGATGTTCATCGTCTTCGTCACCGTCAGATCAACCGCACAAGGAGGAAATTGAGTCACATGATCAAGTGAGTTTTCTTATTAATTTCCCACGTAATGCATGCATGTGCTAATTATTGATTAAAATTCACGTAATATGAAATAAATGAATTAAAATTCGTTTTTTCATTATCTTTGTATTCTCTTTACTATTTTGTTGAATATATTTTATTGGGATAGGATTAAATTAAGGATAAATATTTTTACAAATATTTTTACATTCTTTTTAAGCTTTTTGATTACATAACATTCAATGGTTCTTATTTATTCATTAAATGACATTAAATGACATGAATGCTTATGTCGATTTTAACTAATATAAAAGATAAAATAAAACTGAAAAAAAAAACATAAAAAAAAAAAAATATATATATATATATATATATAATGTGTGTGCGCGCGCGTATACAATGTTGAGGGATTGCAAGGTTTCCCAAGTAGAGAATTTTCGAGCAGTACTAGTTGTGGGAATTGACAGAAACCAACAGCCATCCAGAAATCCCTCATCAGGCTTTCTCTTATGGAAGGTGAAGTTTGAATAATTCTCAGGATGCAAAAACATCATGAACCTGACATGTACAACACTGTTTATGAAACTTAACGGTACAACACTGTTTATGAAACTTAACGATACTACACTGTTTATGAAACTTAACGATAGATGCTCGTCCTAGATTTTCAAGTTCTTTCACCAAACTGCAATAAAAAGATTTAAAAAAAAAAATGATAAAGATCAATGTCCACGTCGTTAAAGTCATGCATGGCTAATAGCTCAATACCATTACTAGAAAAATGGGTGATCAATCCAACGATGTTGTCAGTGATGTTGCCCCACCCCTACCCCCAACCATCCCAACCCACACCTGACCAACTCCCTTCCAACCATACCCCCTCAGATGTGGTTCTGAATCGAACGAAACCCACTTCAATTTGAAATTCTAATTTTAGAGGAATAAAATATGCTTGGATTAGGTCAAGGGGTTGTGCAACTGAAGGATTGGTTGGGTGCTCTTTGCATGTGCCTTTAGTTAGGTTTTTTTTTTTTGCTTTTTGTTTTTGGTCTTTTGATTTCTTTCTCTTGTCCTTATTATTAAATAAAGTTATAGGATGGTTCTTTTTTTTATTAAAACTCAAAATTTTGAAGTCATTTTCATTAGTTTTCCTAAAAAAATTTTAGCCAAATAGTCTTTGATATTGTCATAACTCTTTATTTTGATCCCTGACTTTGAAAATTAATATAAGTGGTTCCTAAGTTTGTCTACCGTCAATCATTTTGGATTTAGGGTTTGAACTGCAGAGAGGAGAGGCTGCATTCGAATTAATAGAAGTGGTTTAGGGTTTAGGGTTTGAACTGCACAGAGGAAAGGTTGCATTCGAATTAATAGAAGTGATCCCTGACTTTAAAAATTAATAAAAATGGTTTAGGGTTTGAACTGCAGAGATGAGAGGCTACATTCGAATCCGCCGCTGCATGTCCGGCGATGTTCATCGTCTTCGTCACCGTAAGATCAACCGCACAAGGAGGAAATTGAGCCACATGATCAAGTGAGTTTTCTTATTAATTTCCCACGCAATCCATGCATGTGCTAATTATTGATTAAAATTCACGTAATATGAAATAAATGAATTAAAATTCGCTTTTTCATTATCTTTGTATTATCTTTACTATTTTCTTGAATATATTTTATTGGGATAGGATCAAAGGATAAATATTTTTACAAATACTTTTATACTCTTTTTAAGCCTTTTAATTACATGACATCCAATGGTTCTTATTTATTCATTAAATGACATGGATGCTTATGTCGATTTTAACTAATATTAAAGATAAAATAAAACTGAAAAAAAAAAAACATAAAAATATATATCTGTGTGTGTGCGTATACAATGTTGAGGGATTGCAAGGTTTTCCAAGCAGAGAATTTTCGAGTAGTACTAGTTGTGGGAATTGACAGAAAACTGGCAACCATCCAGGAATCCCTCATCAGGCTTTCTCTTTCTTATGGAAGGTGAAGTTTGAATAATTCTCAGGATGCAAAAACAGCATGAACCTGACATGTACTACAGGCATGGTGGCACTGTGCCGCTCCAATATCTGATGCAAGATTATTTTGAACGTAAAAATCTTATGTTTGAAGTAATTCATTTCACTTTCGATGGAAATAGGATCAAGGAAGATCAAACTCCTAAACAGCGCGAAATTAAAACTAAAATTAGAAAGGGAAGAAACTTTAACTAAAATTGGTTCTACCATCTCCATTTTGATCAAAACTTGGATTCAGACTTTGAACCCTAATAAAAAAAATCATTAACTGATTTTTTTTTTTTTTTCCAGACTTGGTACAACTAGGGTTTCTTCCTTTTTTTTAATTTTAGTTTTAATTTTCTAGATTTTATGTTTTTTTTTCAGTTTTATTTTATCTTTAATATTATTTAAAATCCACATAAGCATCTATGTCATTTAATGAATAAATAAGAACCATTAGATGTTATGTAATCAAAATGCTTAAAAAAATATAAAAGTATTTATAAAAATATTTGTCCTTTCATTGTATCTCATATTTTAGATATATTTATCATTAAAAATTTGTTGATTGCTTTTCAAGGTTGGCTTAGAGATTGCGTTATCACATAACTGTTTATTCTGGTTTGTCAGTATATAATACAATGGCGTTCCAATTAGTTTACAAGTTCAAGTTACGAGAAATACTTTCCTTTTAAGGATTAATTCTGCAATAAATCAATTAAATTAATTTTTAGGGTGCGTTTGTTGTACTAAACTATCTCGGACTGGACTAACTTTGTGGACTAAATTGGACTGGCTTAGATTAGACTAAGCCAAACTAAGTTAGTGAAGCGTTTAATGCAGTGTCAGACTAAAAACATAATAATTAATAAATTAGAATATTATAATATTTAATATATATCTAATAATATTTTATTATGAATTCAAGCTTCTCCTTCTAAAAATTCTGAACACTCTTCAACGGTTCTACCTCTCTCTAGAGAGTACTTTCTTCCTCTTTGGTTTCATCGCCATTATTTCCTTTCCTCCCATCTTTTTTCCTTCAAAATGCGTCAAAGTTCAATTTCATTTTTTTTTTTTTTTTTGCAAAACACTTCAAAACCATTTTCCTGCAAAATCATCCCCAAAGCTACTCTCTGTGAAATCTCGTTCCTGAATTTCATTGTTATAATCTATGTATTTGTATTATTGAGATTTTATATTATTTCTCGAGAATTTATTTTAAATTGTTTGAATTTAGATTTTAACTAAACTAGTTACAAAGTTTGAAGTTTGAAAATTAATTGCTTAAAGAAAGCCGTTTGCGAGTTCGAATTATAACGGTATAGTTACGGACATTTGAAGTTGTCTTACTAAACTATAAATTTTAAATCGATTAAACTTCCACAAGGAAGAAGGCTTATCAATTTAAGCAAAAATAAGAGGACCAATCAAATAAAAAAGTTGGGCCAGGGGCCCGCCCGCCGGGAGGGGGGGTGGGGGTGGGTTCTGGAAAAAAAAAAAATGGGGCTGCTGCTAACCCATTTTGGGGGCGAATTGGACCCGTTAACCCACTAACTTGACCTGCTTGTATCTCCTTCATCCGAGCTCCCTTTTTGGTGATTTTGGTGTTCATGGAAAGCTCTTGACGAGGCCTACATCTCTGTAGGGTTAGATTTCCCATTTTCTTTTCCATCTTTGCAGTTCAAAGCCACAAAGCCCATGAGTTTTCCAACGGTTTTATCATTTTTCCTGTGATTCCGGCAACCCTTTCCTTCGAGTGAGGTATGATACTTCATCTACTCTTCATAATCTTCAAGTTGATATGCTTAATTTGTGCTTTCGTATTCATTTTAGAGTTAGGTGTTTAGAACCCTAGAAATCTGATTTTCTTCGGTGAATTTGGACGGTTTCCAGTTAGAATTTATCATCAGCCTAGTTGTGAAAAGTGTTTCCTTTGTTGAGCTCTAGCTACCATGTAAATTTGAACTCATTTAGTTAATATTGGAAAATTCGGGGTTTCTAAACCCTCCACCTTGACTACCACCGCGTGTGGCGATGTGTGGGACCATCCACGAGTGTTGTCTAGGTACCAAATCCTTCTAGTGACCCTGTGAATCTATGTCTAGCTCGGTTTCCTAAAATTCCATTGTTTGGTGTGGTGATCAAATTAGACTGCCACTTGTTTGGGTGATTGACGATAGTTCGACCGTTGGATTGTCACCAAACCTCAATGCATTATAGAACATTATATTTAGTTAAAATTAGTATTAATGGAAGTTCTGTGAGGCTTTGCGGCTTATCTCGGTGAGTGACTTTAACATATGTAATATGGTTATTACCTTAATTTTCTTATATTGGTATCATCTGTGAATATGACTTGGTTTTATAATGTGATTTCTATTGAAATGTGATTATATATATATATTTAGCCATAGAACTATGTTTATTAAACATGATTTGGCTTGTGTCCTGATGATGATAGTGATATGTGATTTGACATGCATATTTGAAAGGTGGATGATTTGCATAGATGGTATGATATGATGAAATGTGAGTGACTTTAATGCATGTGAATATGAAATGGTTTTATAATTATGTTTCCTATAAATTGTTAATTTTTATATTTAGTCATCGATGTCGTTTTATGAAGTGGGATTTGACATGCATATTGGAAATATGGTTTGTTTTGTATGATTGGCTTGATTTGATGAACGGTGAGGGCTAGTGGTGGACTGTTAACCCATTGGCATGGGGTTTGTTGCTTCAAACCGTGTTTCACCCCTCGTTCCATTATTTCATTTCTTGTTTCGTTGAGCCTTTATAACTTGAGTAACTTGATTCATGTGTTGTTCATTGATTGGTTGTTATGCATTGTGCTCCACAATTCCATTGAGTGATGGTCCGGAATCCCTCCTACTCTACTCCACAATTCCGTTGAGTGATGGTTCGAAATCGTATCTTGGTTTGGGTTTCGTTGAGTGATGGTCCGGAATCCTTCCTACTCCACTCTGCGATTCCGTTGAGTGATGGTTCGAAATCGTATCCTAGTTTGGATTCCGTTGATTGATGGTCTGAAATTCCTCTTACTTGGTGTTTGGTTCCATTGAATGGTCTGAAGCCTGATGTTGATGGATTTCGTTGAGTGATCCGAAATCGCATCATTTGATTTGCGGGTTCCTTGGATTTGTGTTCAGCTTCAGAGTTGTAGGCTTCAGCCGAACTGTGTTGCACTAGCCTTGCATTTTGGTGTATTGTGTTTTATTGATGATGTGAAAGTGGAATTATGTTGATTGTGATTGTGGGCACTATGAGTAGATTTGTTGATCAATATGGCTAGAGAATATGATTGTGCTTCGTTGTTTGTTCTTTGAAATATTGCATGATATGCATTGTAGTAAATTGTTGAGATATAGCGATTTATGTAATGAATATTCGAGTGTAGTGAAATAATGAACTACGAACGGCTTGATCCTTATTTAGGGTATGTAGGTAGTCTAATAAGGATGTTAGATGCAGCCATAAAGTCTACGAAGAAATATTGAGCAGTTGGATCTTAAGTTGTGTTTTGCCATTATCCGGTGACGGGGTATGTTAGAGACATGGGTATTTGGTGACGTCACGTGTCGATCCTGGACGTATGTCAGGATCGGGGCGTGACACTCTCCTCCCTCTCCGTTTCTCCATCTCTTTTTATCTCCAAAGCTACTCTCTCCCCTTCTCTATCCATTTTTATCTGAAATTTTATGGGAAAAATAAAAATTATCTGGGAGATTTCTAGGAAGTTTCGGGACCAAGGAAGAATTTTTCTATTGAGATTGTTATTGTTATTGTCTTGCTTTTTCTTTTCGAATTTTGGTGGCTGGATTTTGAGATTTAGGTTGTGAGTGGGATTGGGTTTCAGATCCGGGCATGGGTGGGCAAACAGAGTTGCCCAGAAGCATGCTTGCAGACTTGCAATGCATACATCGTATGCAGTTCTGGAAATGGGACTAACAATTCCATGGTTTTTAAGGGGTTTCGCTAAGACCGGCTAATCCCATGGTTAGTCGAGGCAAGTGGAGTTTAGTGTCATTAACGTTGGTCCCAATGGGTAACAAACAGGGGACTGGACTAACACTTAGTCCAGTCCAGTCCAATGAGAATTAGCAAGGGCAAACAAATGTGCCCTTAGTGTTTAACAAATTAATATTTCATGAATTAGTGTTTGATCCCTAAACTATTTAGGATTTGGTTGATTTTTCACATGGTTAATATTTGAAGACAAACACACAAATAGGATCATTGTGTAAAAATACATTTTAGAAAACAAAGCTAAGAAAAATAGATTAAGAAAGTTCAAATACAAGTGTTTGCTGGTTATTTAGGCCGGCGTTATGACGTGGAAATCCACCGGGGTTTTTTGCTCCTGCTCAACGATCAATGGTTCAATTTCTCAATGGGTGGTGCTATCTATATCCCTATTTTTACTTTTCACACATTATTTTTAATTTTTTATCTCAAATAAAATGAATTGAAAAAAAATTAACAAACGTGCGTATAAAATAAAAATTAATATGTGAATATTACTATTCTTTCTCGATTTTGGCCTTTTTATTTTTTATATTTTTTTGCATCACAACCACTCGAACATCTACACGTGATTCCAGGTGGCATGATATCCCAAACCACCGTCACCATGCACAATCAATATTTTTATCATTAATCATAATGCATTAATTGACATAAATACCCTTATCTCACACCCGCCAACGCTCCTTCCAGTAGGTCACCCTGTCGGCTGTCGGTGACCCACTGCTCATCAACCGCACCGCCATCTTCATCCAAATCCAAGGGTATTTTCGTCCATAAAAATTGAGACTGACTTGCCCTCCTACTCCTTACCAGTTTCCTACTAATAATTTGGTATGTCATTACAGGTATTTAAAGCTATTATATTTAAGTTTTATAATTATCTGAATATTTTATTTTTAATCTCAGCAGTCACTTCTATATCATTCAATTTTACGTAATACTGTTAAATATTTTAAAAGTGTGCCAATTATCTAACTTTTCAGAAATCAGGGACTATGAAAAGTTTAAATATATGTGTTTTTTGCATAGCTTATAAATTATAAAGCTAATGTTAAGCAGCGTGGATTTGTAGACAAAACCTTTAAACTAAATGATATATTATTAATAAAAATAAACACATTCATCTACAAATTTAGTCCCCTCACATTCCTCAAATTATAAACAGCTACCATTAGAAACAAAATAGAAAGAGGACTCCTCTTTCCTTCTTCTTCCATGAGTAGGACTCCAGCAACCAGAAATAGGAGAGAGAGAGAGAGAGAGAGAGAGCTGCATTCAAGTTCACAGATTGATTCTCTCTGTTTTCAGAATTTAAGGAGCAGAAAAAAAGGAAAATTTAACATTGTACTACTGCAACCTCAGACCAAGTGAGTTTTTTTTTTTTTTTTTTTTTTTTTCCCCTGTATTATTATATGCGCGCACTGCCTCGAACAAATCGAGAAAAGCACATTCCTTGTCGTCAAAGTAAACAGCTTTTTACCATCTGGGTTTGGTTTTTTAGTGTATTGTTGTTAATGTTGTTTTTGTTGATGCAGTCTGTGAGAAATGCCGGAGAAGGGGCTGAGCTGGCCGTCTTCGCAGCCGTGGACGGGGAGTCAAAGGTTCGGTCATGTGCTTCAATGGCGAGTTGGGTTGTTAACGGCGGTGGTTATCGTCGGAATGGTGGTGGTTTGGAGCGTCGATGCCACAACTATGCAGAGCTTCGTCGAAGCTACGAGGTCCCGCCAAGCTTACCTCACTACAAAGGTTAGTGCTTTAGCTAATCTCGCCCAAACCCATCAAAATCTCGACTTTAAATCCTTCCACATTGCGGTTAACCAGACCCAGAACCAGACCAAGATAACCCCGAATCAAACCAATACGACCCAGAACCAGATCAAGACGACCCAGAACCAAACCAATGCGACCCAGAGGCAAATCAATGCGACCCAGTTCAAAACCCACTTGGATTTTCAAAAGCCAGTAAATTTTTCCCAATCTGAACCAATTTCTGCCCATAATCCAACTGGGGTTTCTCTAAAATCAGGAAGTATGAGTTGGGTTGCAGCTGGATTGGAGCCTAATTTAACAAAGAATCTTCTGGCTCGGTGGCTTGCTCCGGGAGGAGAGCCCTGTAAAGATTCTAAAACAGTAGAAATTTCAATTCTTGATTTGGACGGTAGGGATCTGATCGAGTTATCAGCCGGTGAAATGTATGAGTTTCAGTTTCTGGCATTGGGGGAGGATAAGAACCCTAGATGTTTGGGTGGGGATTACTTCGAAACCGATCTTTCTGGGGATTCATGGAAATCTAGGCCTCTGGTGAGAGACTTTGGCAATGGTTCTTATTCTGTTAAGCTTCAAGTTCATCAGGATTTTGTGGGGTTGTACAATTTTACTGTTATTTTACTCTTTAGGCATTTTGAGGGTCTTAGATTTTCACCAGCTAGGTTTGCGTATGATCGAGAGCTGCGAAAGATTCCGATCAGGTTTGTAAAAGGCTCGGCGAAGTTGCCTGAGCTGCGTACTTGCGAAGAGTCCGATTTTGGGAGAGAGATTTGGGCTGGAAGGTGGACTAGGCATGGGAAGAACGATGACTGTGAAATCAGTAATGATGGTCGATATCGCTGTTTAGCTCCGAATTATCCTTGCCAAGGTCCATGGTGCAATGGTTCATTGGGGGTGTTGGAGAGTAATGGTTGGGTTTACTCCACACATTGTTCGTTTAGATTGTTTTCGGCTGATAATGCTTGGAATTGCATGAGCAACCGGTGGATTTTCTTTTGGGGCGACTCCAATCACGTAGACTCAATACGGAACATTCTCAATTTTATCTTGGATCGGCCTGATATACCCTCAGTTCCTAGACGGTTTGATATGAACTTTTCAAACCCGAAAGACCCTTCACAGACGGTTCGAATCACAAGCATTTTCAATGGTCATTGGAACGAGACACAAAATTACCAAGGATTGAATTCTCTGAAAGATGAAGGATTTAGGAACTTATTAAAGACGTACTTCTCTGAACAGACGGTTCCAGATACTATCATCATGAACTCTGGATTACACGACGGTGTATTTTGGTCCAACATAAGATCATTCTCTAATGGGGCAAGCTATGCAGCAACATTTTGGGTGGAAATTATGGAGTCGATAAGGCAGAGAGGATTGACGGTGCCAAAAGTCTTTTACCGGACAACAATAGCCACTGGTGGGTATGCACGAACTCTGGCATATAACCCTAGTAAAATGGAGGCATTCAATTGGGTATTGTTAGAGAAATTGAAGGAAGCCGGGCTCCTCGCCGGTGTAATTGACAATTTCGACATGACCTTCCCATGGCATTATGATAATCGGTGCAACGATGGGGTGCACTATGGCCGAGCTCCTGTAAAGATGAAGTGGAGAGATGGCGAAATCGGGCACCATTATTTTGTAGACCTTATGTTGGATCATATACTGCTGAATGCACTCTGTGCAGGAAGGCAAGCTTCTGCAAACATGTGAAGCAACTTCAAATTTTGCTGCGATTTTAGAACACGAGATTCCCCAAATGCAGGTTTTTTCTGGTGCTTGAAGGCAAAGTATGAGGGTGATGCATTCGTATTGTTCATTAGATTGAGCTTTTAGCATTCTTTATTTGTTTTGTCTATATATAGTTACATATGGTGTTAGACCACGTTTGTACATCATTAGAGAATTTTGTATTTCAAGTAATTAAAGTTTAAGCCTCCTAAAGCCAAGTTATCGTTCAATATCAGGATATTTCGAGCTTGTTTGGTATCCTTCTTATATCTAATTTTTGTCTATCCAAATTTCTTCGGATTTTAAGTGCTCGAAGTCGCAAAATAATTTTTGGCTATCCAAATTTCTTCGGATTTAAGTGCTCAAAGTCGCAAAATATTAAATACTCCGGAGTACTATAGATTTTTCGGTAAATTAGTTTCTATTTAAGTTTTGAATTTGGTATGTGGTTCTGATGACACTAATTTGAAATCAATCCTAAAATTTAAGGAGCCAAGCAGTGTTTAGTCTCTAAACCACACAGATTACGTCCTCAAATCAATTTCTTTTCTGATTCTAATCAAGACGCAAATGAGATATGAATGAATCGGATGAAAGTTGAATGGCAGCATTGATGAACCAAGCAGTGAGCTGCATTAATTGGTTCTTGAAAGGTTTGATTGGTTTAGCTTGATTTGGTCAAGTTTTAATGGTAATCAAGACAGTCGCCTACTCAAACAGGCTTCAGTGGTCCGTGCGGGAATAATAATATGCTTAACTTGATTCATAAATTGGTGAGAATATCGATCCTACATCGGAGAAAGATAGAAGTTGTACGTACTTATAAATAATTGGGTTACTCTCTATATTATCTCTTGGTTTTATGATGGAAACTCAACTTTCTTCATGGTATAAGAGCAGGTTGTCCTGCATGTGAAGCCTAACGGTCACACGTACTCCACATTGCTCAATTTGTGTTGTTCATGTGTTTGGCTTTAAAATTCACTACATATTAAGGGGGCGTGTTGACCCTAAGTCACCTAGGATGTGGGTCCATATGCTAGGCTTTAAAATTCACCGCATGTGAAGGGTATGTTGAGAATATCAATTCCACATTGGTGAAAGAATGAACTTTGCATATGCTTATAAATAATTAGTTACTTCTTATATTACCAATTAAATTTATAATGAAACCTCAACTTTCTTCATTAATATTCCAGTCTTAATAACTTACATTTGCATTGAGTCATTTCTAGAGAATATTTTGATATCGAAAAATGATTTTCACACACATTTTTTCTTATATCAATGGCGTAGCCACATAATGTTGGTCTGGTCACTCAAATTAATCGTTGTAGCCCACCCAATCTAAACCTATTTGCACCAAACTCACATATAGTCAATGTAGCAAGAGACACCAAGCCCAATCCCGCTGGTAAGAAAAATTAAATAGGACTCATCAATGATAATTCTTGCTCCACCCTTGACTTTTGCCCACCTATATTTATTCTTTCCTTTGATTTGTGAATATTAGAAAAAATAGGAGTGTGAAGATTGCTTTCTTTGGCGTTTGCCTTTCTATGGATTATCCATATGACACATCCCGATCTCGATATCCTTCAAACATCATGATGGGCACATGCTAACCGACATTCGAGGATGACGAAGTCATTATAACATGCATGCAAGTTATGAAGAAAGAACGAACGTAAATAAAATATGTAAATTTAAATATAATGAAATATGCAAATACGGGAACGTGTTCAGAACATACAACTAATCAAAAATACTATGAAAAGAATATTATATAACAATGAGATTACAAAGAAAGGGGTCCTACACCAAGCGGATGACTCGAAGCTACTGATACGGGAATGCTTCAACGTTGTAGTAGTACGCCTCAATCTTAAGTCCTGAAGGGAGCACAAAATAAAAAGAGGAGTGGACCAAAGTTTATAATAATAATAAGAAGAAAACTCAATTTTCTTTTTGAAAATACTAACCCCCCCGTTTTGAAAACACATATAGTACTACTTAGTATGTTTTCTAAAAACCCTAACATGCCATGATAACCTTCGTAAAACATTTATATATAAAGCAATGCTAAAAAAGGGTAATATAGTCGCCCGAAGGCAAATCCATAAAACCTCCGTAAGTCATAAAATAGTGTACTTAACTAGGGGTATCATAGTCACCCCAAGGCATATTCATCACCCGATAGTGAGTTGTACGACTTTGGGTTACGCTAGTGAAGAAACATGGTGGGCCATCACCCGAATGTGAAGTTGTACGACTCTGGGTTACGCCAGATAAGAAAAGGTACATAAGACACCGACACTGGTTTCACCAATGAAGCTGGGAGTATGTCATAAATATCTCACTACTTATCAACTGTGTCCTATGGCCATAGACAGATACATACTCATGTTGTGTATATGTGTTGTATGATTACCAACTAAGTAAGCACAAAAAGCATAAACATATTCTTTCCAAATCATATCATCGGAGCTCAATAGCTCAAACATCATATCATAAATCCATAAGAGCGTTTTAGCTCAAATCATCATCATAAATCACATTCATGAGCATATTCATAAAGCGTAATTCCAATAATTCATAACGTTTTATAAAACGTAAATTCGATAAATCATAAATATATTTCATGAAACGTAAAATTAGGAAATCATGCTTTTCATGAATGCAATCCTAGCATTTTAATAAAATCATGCAATTTGAGAAATGGTCCACTCACTAATACTTCATCACTGAAGAGAAAACTGGATCGCCACTAACAAACGCACCTAAGCACATAAAAGGAACAATTAGTAAAGCCCTACTAAAATGATTGAATTTTGGAAAATGGAGCGCGAATTTGGAATCAGGGTGTCGAAATACCCTAAAAAGGGTATCGGGCAAATTTCATAAAAAGTCAACGGAAAAGTCAACCGAAACGCTAAGTCGGTCAACTACGTTAAAACTTCAAAATTTCACCAAACGGATGCTAAAAACAGATTCAGGACATCAAAATTACTCTAGGAGGATTCTCAAGAAAATTTTGTAAAAGTCAACGCAAGGAATATTCCAAATCCAATTAGGAACCGATCGAGTCAGATCTGGGTTTGGATCTGGTTCACTGGTTGGGTCCCAGGGCAACGGGTTAAAGGGTCTGGTCAACAGGTTCTTGGTTATTGGGTCGGGTCGGGTCAACCTAATCTCTATCGTAGGTTTTCGCGAAGAAGAAAATCGAAATTTTAAAGGCTCCGTTAAGGGTTAAAACTTAGCTAAAACTAGTAATCCAATATACCAATTTGAAGCCCAGGAAATAAGGAATCGAAATATACCATTAGAGTTCTTTGCCATGGCCGGAGTTGGCTTAAAAATGGCTTGCAAGGCCGCAGTTCTTGCCGAAAAACAGGGTAAGCCTTCCCAGAGCTATTTCTGCATCCCATCTCCACCAAATCAGACATTCATGGCATAAATTCGATTGTACACAACGAAAGGAAGAAGAAAGAGGGTGACCCGAGGCTTATTTAGTCGGAGATGGTGGAAACTTGTCGGATTCAATGGGGCCCATGTCTCAATTCGAGCCCAGCATTTCATCTGAGGTTCTTAGACTCGAGTAGAAGTAAAAAAAGGGTGAGGTGATGGTGGTGGTGCTCGCCAAAGTGGCGAGTTGGTGGTGCCGCTGTTAGTGTTACAGAGAAGAGGAAAGGGACTGGAGAGATAAGGGAAAGATATAAGTGAGGGGAAGAGAAGAGAGAAAGTTGGGAGTTTGGGGGGAGGAAGGACACGGGGCAAGAGAGGATGAGAGTTTGAGTGGGATATGGGTCCCACATGGCATAAAAGACAAGCCCATAAAAGACAAACATAAAATATCTCCCGAATGTGAAATTATCAATTTACCCTCAACATTCTGAAAGTCGTAAAATCCTTGTTCTAACTCTAAATTTAATTCCTCTTGCGCCCATGCGTTCGTGGCAACGAGCATTACAAGAATACGCTAAGGAAATGAGTCTTACGCGACATGACATGATGGTCAACAAAAGTCACCGTTTTTTGCCTCAATGGGCATTCTGGTATCGCACTTACAATTATGAAAACCGTAAAATTAGGGACGAGCTATTACACCATAGTTTTATGATCCTTAAACTCAAAGCAAAATCATATTTAAATGAAAAAAATTGACATTTTTAAAAGGCTACATCTGTGTGATTGATTTCCAAGTCATAAGATCCGTTTGGTGGGTTAGATGGGATAGGTTGTGATCAATTAAAATGGACTTGAGTCTAGTATGTTGTTTGCTATGTCAAAATGTGATATGGACAGGATTTGACAAGATAGGTTTGAATCCACAATAAAGTGAGTTATCTAACTTATTCTTATACATAGGTTATAAGTCCTGCCTTACAAGTTCATGCCAATCCAATCCTATACTTAAAGCTCAATCTCATCCAACCCACCAAACATTGCCCTAAAGGATTTTGATCAAGTTAATAAGGAATACGTCACAAAATATTAGATAGAATTCGAAAACCTATATGAGCATTAGAAAAACGTGTGAGAGAATTGCAAATCTCTATTTGAAAGGAATCATTTACAAATCCGTCCGACATGCATTTATAATGCTCATATGGTGTATTTCTAATTGTTAACGCGGTCATTTTAGGCTCTTACAACAGTGCAAGCCCAAGAAGGAGCTCGACAAAGGCCCAGGAAATAAGAGAAGACCAAGGCCCAAAGTAAGAGGGGAAAACCAAGACCTTAGGAGTTAAGAGGAGACAACTCTTTAGCACATGATATACCATGTCTGGAGTGCTAGGAAAACGTGCTAGGCAGCAGTGCTAGACATGAGTGTTAGGAAAATGTGCTAGAGAAGGGTGCTTTACCAGGACCACTAGAAGGGTGCTTTTTCGAGACCACCAGAAGGTGCTCTACTGGGACCTCCAGAAAGTGCTCTAATTAGACCACCAAACCAAGGTGCTTTAATTAGAACACCAAAGTGTGAGGAAGACCATCTCTTTACCGAGACCACCAGAAATAATTAGACCATCTAACCAAGGTGCTCTAATTAGACCACCAGACTAAAGTGTTCTAATTAGAACACCATAGTGCTAGGAAGACCATCTCTCTACCAGAACACAGTGCTCTACGGACGACCAGTACGATGACCAAGATCAGATATTTATTAGACTAGATATGTTAGTTGGCATATTTAATAGGGTGGTTAGGGAAATGCCACACCACCTTTGTTTTTTTAGTACAACGACATATTTTACACTAAGGGAAGAAGGAGTTCGGCTAAACCACACAATGAGCAACCTAATTTTGTATCGAATTCGCCATCTACTATATTTGAACCTAAGACCTCTTAGTGAAGAGGAATACCACCAGAACATAGTACTGAGTGGCAGAGAAAAGAGGGAGCTTTGAGCCATTTTTATGTAATTTTAAGCAAATATATAGACAGACTAGAGTGGATGTAATCCCGTTTATAGGTAAACCACTATATATTCTTGTGTTCATTTTTAGCCCAGTATTTACAGACTAGAATGGATGTAATCCCGTTTATAGGTAAACCACTATATATTCTTGTGTTCATTTTTAGTCGAGTATTTAACAGTTCATGTCCCAAGCCGACCAAGGGCTAAGTATCTTTCATTGTTTCATTCAGAATCTGTGACTGTCCATCGGGATTCGTTTGGATTTGGCCTGTTTGTAATTCATCCCTAACTAACTTGACGTAATTACCTTGAAATTTAACTTATCCAACCTTGCTCTCCATTGTTAAGTTTGGTTAACCATTTTCTGAGCCCATGGTCCAATGAAAAGAAATTCAAGATTAATTGAGTCATGAAATGCATAAGAAACCCAAAGCAAGCAGCCATCATTGAGCAAAAACTATCCAGCCCATCTACATACAGATTGGGTTTGTCAAGTTTGAAACAACTTTCAGCCGCAGTTGTTTTTATTTTTTTAGTTTATTGCTTGTTTGCTAAGAATTTTAATTTGTCTTTTGACTTTTTTCTTCATTTTCTTCTATGCTACAGTGTGTACACACACACACACACACACACACGAGCCAAATGAAAAATTAAAGACGAATGAATGGAAGTGGTGGTGGTGGGAGGGAGGAGGAAAAATTTAAAGGAGGCTATATGAAAACAAAATCCATTAAAATTCCTCAAATCTCAGTTAAATACACCCTCAACCAATTTAGCTCATTTTCTCTCTACCTTGTCGTCTTTCTCCAACCCTCTGCTCTATCTCTTGATGTTCCTTATGGTAACTGGGTACAAGCCTGATATGCCATTCACAATGGTCATCTATATGCTTGATGCACTACGAGACCAATATTGTTCTAAAGAGGATGATGAATAGGTTTTGGAACCTAAAATTTTATACTCAAGTGCAATTGATGCTTTGTTGTACTTAGCTTAGTGCACGAGGTTGAACACCTCTTTAACTGTGAATATTTTAGCAAGATACATTCATGCACCTACACGTAGACACTAGAAAGGTGTAAAAGATGTTCTACGATATCTAAGTGGTATTATGGATTTGGGTTTGTTTTATCCCTACTCAACCATGAGTGGAGTTGTCATCCTTCTCGGTCCTCGAGTTGATTCTTGCTCTGTTGGTTATGTTGATACTGGACAGTTATATGACCCGCATGAGGCAAGACCCTAAACGGGTTACGTTTTTATAGTTGGTGGAACTGCAATATCTTGGAGGTCTACTAAGCAAACTTTAGTTGTTACCTCTTCGAAGCATACTGAGATACTCACCCTCATAGCGCTCGTGAGTGTACATGGTTCAAAGTCGTTGTCAAGCATAGTCGAAGCACTTGTGGATTGTCATCTGTATTGATGTCCCAATAATGATATTTGAGGATAATTGTACATGGATAGACTAGATTTAGAAAGGATATATCAAGGGAGACCATACCAAGCACATTGCGTTGAAGTTCTTCTTCTCTCATCAGCAACAAGGGCATCAGAAGATCAAAATCAAGCGAATTCGTTCCAATGACAACCTTGCCGATCTCTTTACCGAGTCATTACCAAAGTTCAGTTTTCTGAAGCTAGTCTGAGAATTTGGAATGCATAAACTGTCTGAATTATACCGCTTGTAGTCTAATTAAAGATTTTGTTAAACTCAGGATAAGTATCATTTAGATACCTGGTTGACCTTAATGTATTCTTTTCCCTTAGTTCATTAGTTCAGGAGCATTTCTTCCATTGTATTTGCTAACCTGACAAGGTTTTCTTGAGCAAGGCACCTATCCTAAGTTGGTCATACTCTGATGTGAGCATTAATCGCCACTTGTTTTCTTTAAGCTTCGACTTTGCACTTCTCACTTTTTCCCCGAAGCTTTAAATTTTGTCCTGTTTTACGTTTTACCATTATTAAGTTTTTGTGAATATTATCAGTTTTCTTGAATAATATTAACTACAAGACTCCCTCAGTGTGTAACAACAAAATCATAAGACTACCAAATAAAACAACCAATTGCAACCCATAAAAAGGAGAAAGAACAAAAAAAGGCAATTACGAACCAATTGAGCCCCATTTCTCTCTCTTGCCGTCCCTCTCCTACCCTCACGGCCTCACTCTCTTGATTTTCCTTCAACACCCTTTTCATTTTACACGCAACAAAACATGAAACCATCGCCATCATCCACGTTACATCATTCAGAGTTACATAAATCACAAGATTTCAATACACCCAAAAAATACTCAATACATTCAGAAGCAAACCCCAACCCACCTACCATTTTAATCTCCCCACAAGTAACTCCAGGAAAACTCCATCAACACACACCAAATTATACAAAAAATATTAATTAAATAATTAATTTTATCAACACATTTTCTACGACTTTCTGTGCCCTCCTGCAGCCTGCTGATCTCGGAAGATTTCTCCATCAAATCACGCAGATAAGATAAGAAGGCAAGAAAACAAAAACAGTGGGTGCCCGGAAAAGAACGAGGCAGGAAGCCCGCATCTTTTTGGAGCCGAATCAAATCTGGCAAACCTTGAGGGGTTGAGGCCTCGCTTGTCGTTGAAGCAACCTATTTACAACGACGACGACGAGGAGTGCAGGCCTTGGCGTCGGAGATTTTCCATGGCGTTCACTTGGGCTTCTGCTCTCAGGATCACTCTCCTCCTCCTCCTTCTGGCCGCCGTTGCCACTGCTTGTTTTACTCTCCCTATTGAAAAGGTTCGGTTTTTCTTATCTGGGTCGGTTTTGTTTTCGTGTTTTGATAGCTTAATCTGTGAGTTTCTTCCTTATGGGTTTTGTTTTCCGTTTAGTTTTCGGTATGGGGTTTCGATAATTGGATGATTTTGCTTGTGCGTTTTGATTGATTTTGTGATGTTTGATTGGGTATGCATCTTTTTGTTGATTGGATTATTGGGTAGGTCTTACATTTCGAATTGGTGGAAATTTTGGATTTTGCTGCAGCTGTGTTGATTTTTTTCCCACTAGAACTATTCTTTGGTGCTTTACATTTTTCTGAAATTGAGGGTAAAATTTGAATGAAATATAGGGAGGAGCCCAATTTGAATGGGATTGCGTTTTCAAGCATGCCGAAAATGCTGAACTCAATTTGATTGTTTGTTATTTTCTAACTAGGTTCTTATCACTTGAATAGTGACATGGATATCTTTGTTGCTCGTTAGTCTATCTACAATTGCAGTTTCCTTTTCGTTTGAAATGTGACAATGCAGTACGACTTCTCTTGCTAAATTGCATTAATTCTGTCAGCTGCAATAGGAGGTCTTTTTGTGGATCACTTCCTTGAGACCTTTTCGTACCTCAATTATTTGGCAAAGATGCTGATACCGAAGTCTCTTATTCGAATATGGTCATGTTTGTTGATTGATAAAGTAACTGGTATCTGCAGATTTTGAAGGACTTCTTATTATGGGTTGAGCATGATCTTGGTCCTTGGGGTCCCCTTGTGCTGTAAGTAAATTTTAGGACTTTAATTTTGTTTCTATTTCTACCATTTTTTTTTTTCTGGGTTTTGACTCTGACTAATAATAATGTGCATGTCTCATTTTGATTGCTGTCATAATTTTAATCATAATGCTTAGTCACAGAAACAGATTGCTGACAGGTTAAATTGTCCACAAACATGAGTTACTGGTTAAACAGTGATAGACTGCCTCTGTTTGCCCTTTCAACTTATATTTCTTTGGGTAACATGCAGGGCTATTGCATACATCCCACTAACAGTTTTGGCAGTACCAGCTTCAGTACTTACTGTAAGCATTTGTCCGATGCCTTAGCAATTGTTGTTACTGCACTGTAATTCTTGTCGAATAATGATCTAGCATATGCTTTGCCTACTTCACTTAAAGTTTTCTTTTACTGTTATATTCTGCAATATCCAGTCATGGTCTAGAGGGGAAAAGAGAGGAGAAAACTTCAAGAAAGAATTTTTTTTAAATTTTTTTTATTAATGGTTCAGCTCGGTGGTGGTTATCTTTTTGGCCTACCTGTTGGCTTTGTTGCTGACTCAATTGGAGCCACTATAGGTGCGGGGGCTGCTTTCCTTCTTGGAAGAACGGTAAGTTTCCATTCTAAGCTCTTGTTGTTTAGAAAAATTTCCTGGTGTTTAAGTTCTGAAAAAAAAAAAGATAATATATAATTGCATTTGTGTGTGTGTGTGTGTTTGTGTGTGTGAATATATAATTGCATTTGTGTGTGCGCGCGTGCGTGTGCTCCCATTGGTCATAAATATAGTATGTATGCTTTCTTTATCTTATTCTTAAATTCCCACACAGATTGGGAGATCATTTGTTGTTTCCAGATTGAAGGATTATCCTCAGTTCCGGGCAGTTGCCATTGCAATTCGGAGATCCGGATTTAAGGTTTGTGTGATTCATATTTTACCTTCAAAAAATGAATTAACATTTTCAGTGTGCACATTTAATGGCGTTTCCACGTGCATCTTACCTTATTAATTTACCCTAATTTAATTTTTTACAAATGGTAAACAATGAAGCATGGAAGTAGTGAAATGGCTACAGCGTAGAATGAACATTATCTATAGTAGAATGTAAATAGATGCTGATATTACTTGTTTCATTCTTTCTGCAGATTGTTTTGTTGCTTCGTCTTGTGCCCTTGCTCCCCTTCAACATGCTAAATTACCTCCTCTCTGTGACTCCTGTTCCAATAGGACAATACATGCTGGCTTCCTGGATAGGGATGATGGTATTTTCTTCACCCTCAACTTTTATGTGATTCCATCCCAACATCTTGCTATACTATGTTCCGTTCTAATCACAAGTAACGGACACAATGTTTTTCTTTTTAAAATGCATAATGGGATATTGTCATAGTTTATCATCGCTTTTCTTTCGATATATATGTTGATCAAGATGGTTGTCTTAGTGTATCTTTACAAGAATATAATTGTATGCTTGACTAGCATGCTTTGTTCACGTTGTGAAGTTAGCATTTACCCCTTTCAGTTACTCCACATGTTATAATTTGAGCTTGAAACATGCTTACCCATTCATCCATCATGACTTCTTGTGGTCCATCAATTACACTCAATTGTGAAAATGGTTCAGCATCTTTTAGACATCGGTCATATCAATTTAACGTATTAGAGGGAGAGTTGCACTGTGTTAAAAGGTGGTCTGTATATTCATGAATTTGTGAATTTAATATGTGATGCATATGCACACTTCCATCTGTCTCAAGCTGATGTCAGTCTTTTGTTTAGACAATATATAAGTTCTGAACGTAACATATAGTCATATATTGGTAAATACGTGTGTAAGTTCTGATTAGGGAACTTGTGTACGAATGCAAAATACATGTGCTCTTTAGGTCCCTACCAGGCTGAGTAATATTAATTGTTTTATCAACTGCTATTTTTTGTTGCAACGTAGTTTCAGAGGACAACTGGACAAGTTTCCTGAGCAGGCTTCAAACTTAAAACTTTATGTTAAAGAGAGATCTTTATCATAGGGGGAGATTTTTTGTTTCACTTCGATGTTCATGTGTTCGATGTTGGTTCTGTTACAGCCAATAACACTTGCGCTAGTATATGTTGGAACAACTCTTAAGGATCTTTCTGATGTGACGCATGGATGGGGTGAATTTTCAAAGACCCGTTGGGTAAGAGCTACCTCATCTTTTATCTGTTCTGGACTGCTTGTAATTTTTTAATTTGTTCAAATGATCTCTCCTCAACATTGTTTACTGAGATTTAGTATCTGGTGCATGTTGCGAGCATCATGTCCCAAAAGGGTGTATCGTAACTGTTTGTTATGGACATATAAGCTCTTAGAGAGCACAATTTATAGATTTTGAATTAGGCTTTGGGATTTGTATAGCATTGTTTCTTCATTTTCTTTATCTCTGACATATGTTCTCTCTCTTATATTTTGTATGCAGGCTTTTATCATACTGGGCCTTGTAGTCTCCGGTAAGTTGCAGCATCTGGCAAGCACACACTACTTGTTTTTTTTCAGCCAACCTTCTCTTCTTTTTCTTCTTAGTATAGTGGGAGCATCGGAACTACCATGCTTGATAAAAATGTTTGGGTACTGTCATAGCATGAAGCTTAAGATAAAAATGACGTGTCAATGAAACAAAGAAGAAAGAAATAAGCAGCGAAACGGGAAAAAGATGATTTTTGAACTTTGGCACACTCTAAGTAGGAATGCCGGTGCTGTTGGATTTACAAGTGTGTTGAATGGCCAAGGGGGGGAAATAATGGGAACGGGAAATATTTAAATCACTCGTGAAATTTGTAATGTTAGCATTTTTTACATGTGTGGTAGTCATTTATTAATTGCAGTTAAACAAAGCATTTTGATATTTCCCCAAAAGAAGATTATGGACCAGGTGAAATTGCTACTACTGGAAAGGGGCTAATAAGCAAAACTTGGTTATACATTGTACTACAATTGAAGTTTCTGTCCATATATTGAAGCTTTGAAGTATTCTGTTTTCTTTTTATTTGGCTTGTTTGCAGTGATTTCAATGATTTGTGTTACAAGAGTTGCCAAGGCCGCTTTGGATAAAGCTTTGGCTGAAAATGAGGATATTGATAACATCGATATCATACCAGAGTTACCTGTTGTCTCCGAAGCACCAGTGCATCTCAACCAGCCGCTTTTAATCAAGATAGATGCGCCTGACGACCATCATGAGAAATGAAATCCACGCTCTCTGTAAATTCCTCCTCCTTTCAAAGTGTTATGCTCAATTAATACTGCAGCATCAGATAGTCATCAATTTGATCCCTGTACAGTCTCCCATCCTTTAGATTTTGTAATTTGGAACAAATATGGCTCAACTTGACCATTAAGAATGAATTATTTGAGTCTAACTTTTGTCCTTTTCAACATGAAATGAAAGATTAAAGAAATCTATTTGCTCCCTATAAGTCTAGTATTTATACAGAAGATTTGTTGTGCCCTGGTTGTCCTCTTGGACAGTTGGTCGAAATACGAGTTGCTTTTACCATTGTTTTATTATAAATTTTCTTTCTGTGACGAATCGACGGTTGGATTTGCCCTGGTGTCAAGGTAATGTATCTGTTGAATATGATGTTGTGAGTGGAGAATAGTCTGAAATTTGAAGATTTGGTTTGGCAAGAAATGAAGAAATTGATCCACCTGCCACAAAATTAGGCTTTGTGTTCTACCAGCACAAACACCCACCCCCAAAAGTCAAGGGAGGATTCTTGTATATCACACATGTATACATCTCCGTCACCCTTTAGCACTTCTGAAGTGAGTCACGTGATGAGGGCTATAAGGTGATGGCGTTATATATCTCCGGCCACGCTCGAGTTTCCGCCAGGGGCCATGGCCCATGAGAGAAGTTCCAATCTGCTTGTGGTCCAAATTACCAGGGTTTGATTTATGCTGATGGATAGGAATTGGAGTGATTGTGGGAAGCAAAAGGTGATAGCTTTGAAACTTGAACAGGAGTGAGTGAATCAAAAGATAAGTTGGAATAACCAAATGGAAAGCAACATCATATACAAATGAGACCTCATCATTAAGCTTGGCGTGCAGTGTGGGTGCCATCTCTCTCTTTCTCCCTCCCAAACAAAGGAAAAAAGCAGTAAAAAGCAGTCTTTACCATTTTTAATTAATTTTCTGTCTCCACGCTTTCTTGTGTTGAAATTTTGGCCCTTTGAGACCCTACCACTTCCTTAATGCAAGGGCCAACAATATTCTATCATGTCACATGTTCCCCTAAGGAAAAATTATAGTTGTAACTAGGATATAATCACTTGTTATAAATCTAAGTCTTAACTAAATATCAATAACCTATTGATCATATATCAACGACCGATCAAATGTTGACGAAATAGTGATCTTATATTGACACACTGATTATTTTAGCAATCGCGATTTGAAAAATAACCCATTTTGCCCATTTCATATTCATATTTCCCACTTTGAAAGTTAATCTCAATAAACTTATATTATAATATGTGAACTGGTTATACCAGGCGGTTGTATTCTAGTACCACCAAACTAATCACAGCCATCCATTCAAGAATATGAGAAAGTATGTCATGAATTGACTTTATGGGGGTCATTACACAGGTTATATATGGACTTAAAGATGTCAAATATGAGTGGAGTGAATCTTCTGCAACACAAAAAACCCAAAAAATGCATGTTGTCTTTAAGTCCAAGGTGGCCAAAGTCACCAAACATTTCAAGTCACTCCAATCAAAAATGCCCAGATTTGGTATCTTCCCAACTGGTGGCTGCTTTGATGGATGCAGGGATCACACGCAGCAATCCTCAGGATTTGGAACTAGGGTTTGGAACCTGAGTGACAAGCCTGTGGAGCTGCAGATAAGAGTTGGGTCCATACTAAAAAAAGTTCACACTTTGAAACCAGGCTGCTCAAAGAGGCTGAAATGCAAGCGCATATACAAGGCCTACATGCCTGGCGGAGAGAGTGGCGGCAGCGGCGGTGGTGGCATGAAGGGCTTGCTGTATTACTACGACGAGACCTGCCACCCTTACGTTTGGATTCATGACACTGGTGGTGATACTTTGAGGATGGTCAAGCAACAATATATCAGCCTTGAGGACCTCAGGGACTCTTGTGAGATCAGGATTTTCAGGGATCATCAGAAAGGCTGCGTTTTGGTTCGGAAGAAACCGAGGCCGGATTTTTGCTGATGGGATTGGTTTTGATTTTGCTATCTGTTTTTGTTAGTCTGTAATGTTATGTGTTTGTATTGGCATTGTTAAAGCATGCTAATCTTTCACGTCTTTTGATTTTTTTTTTCCCTCGTTGGAGGGTTAATTTGTATGTTTTATTGTGCGTGATTGAAGAATTCAGATATTTTATGGTCAAATTATGAAGAAATGTGTAAGTAGCAGTAGCACCAAGATGTATACTGAATGAAATTGTTGCAGGTTTGGATATGGTTTTTCTTAATGTGGAGTTTGGTCATTGAGAAAAATAAAAAGGGAGAAGAAGAGAAAACGGAAAAAAAAAATGAAAAATGAAAAACGAAATGGTACTGAAGGCTTTCTTGTTGTTGAATTGTGTTGTGGGGGGAGGGGGCTGGATGATTTACTGTTTTGAATACAATAAAAATCATGTATGTCATCGGTGATGCCATTGAGACAATATATTGATTGCAAGAAAGTTTACCTAGTGGCGATGTTATGATACTGCATAGGTGCTGGCTTTGAACCGAAATTAGTTGGTTAACATGTTGATTGTGTAGTGTGTTTTTAGTATTTATTTTGTTGCTGGATTCTTTTTGTCATCAGGACTCGAAACCATATTTTGTTATAAAATCAAAATGAAATCGTTGAACAAGGCAGTTTTAGTTGTTTAATTACACTAGAGTGTATAAATATATGAAAGGTATGAATATGGCAAACAATATCATTCTTATGTACTACCAATTAACGCAAGTCATTCAAATGCAATCATCAATAAAACAAGCTTCTTCTTCCCACTTTTAGTCCGTGAACACCAGGATGTAAAACAAGGCAACTATCCCACTCGAACTGGAGTACCAACTAAGAACACACGGGACTAGCAATGCATTGGACAAAGGCAAAGATGGCTCGGAGGAAAAGATCCTTGACGTGGAACCTGTAATGGTATACCATTTGTATTGGGGAATTCTCACATAATCATTTTAATGTCTCACACATTTTTTTTCTTCTTTTTAGCTATTTAATTGAATAAATCGGCTATGAATTTTTTTTTTTAAATACAATTATATATTTAAATTAAGAGGATGAAAGAATAAATTCGTTGCGAAATTACCATTTTCGAGATTCGAACATAAAATCATCTTCAACCGAAAGGACTAAACATAGCTACATCTAGAATTTTAGCCCTGCCTCAATAACTTATTAGTTTTAAGTTTATACTTTAAATTTATTAGTTAATTTAGTTAAATTACCATTGGATGTTTTCAAAGTTAGCCGTTGAATTTGAATCAATTATTCAACTGGAGAGTCGGGTCCAAAAAAAAATGTGCTAAAAGAGGGGCTACATTTTGTAAGCCTGATGCCCCTTTCACCAAATAATGGTATGGTGGACTCTACAAAACTATAGTGTAGTCGGTTGGAGATGAGTTTTTGAGCAAATCAGATCATTTTTTGGCATTTAGACCTTTGGCCTTCTCTATTGGAGATGGTCTAAGATCTCTAACTTACAGGTGAAAAAAAATACTATTAAACCATAATACTAAGTAATAACTACAACCATGATTAAACAAGAGCATGTGAGAGACTTAAAAAGACGTGTGCTTATCATTTCCTTTGCAGACATGATGTGAAGAAGTTACCTTTCCAAAGACCAGTGTCCCGAAGAGCCGATCGCACCATCCATACGCAACCAACACTTCCAACTCGAGTGAGCGGCAACTCGAGCATTGAAAAAAAGGCGCATCATTTTTCACGTACCCACTGCCCTACCTGACTTGCGCATCGGAGAGTGGTTGCCCAACATTGCTACCACAACCACAAGGTGACCTCCGCCACAACTTAAAGGAGCAAGAGAATACCCGAGCTAGAGGCATTGCAGCCTATCTCATTTGGGCTTCAGTGCATTTTGACCCGTCGTTTTGTTGATCTATTTTTATACACAAAATTGAATCGGAATCTTCTTATTTATAAATAAAGTTAAGATTTTAGCACCCCTGAATGGTCTTTAAGCGTTCGTAACTAAAAGATGAGTGCAAAAAAGGCCCATTCGTTTTTTATTTTAATGTCAAAATGTGAGATGAACATAATAGAATATGATAAGTTATAAATCTATAATAGTGTAAGTTATTTAACCTATCGTTTTACATGGGTTACAAGTCTTGTTTTACAAGTCTCTGCCAATCTAATTTTATCCTTAATGTATAATCTTATCCAACCAACCAAATGAGTAAAAGCCTTAAGATCAATCCCTTCACAATCTACAATCGATTCAATTCAACCTTACGAAAAGAAGAATTAAACACATTGATTTCGAGTAAAAAAATGTTGAATTGTAGACCAACTTAAATAAAAGTTTTATTTTAGAAACAAAAAAAAACTCTATATAAAGCCGCAAAGAACCAAAACCGTGACAAATAGTATCGTTTTAACTTTTTTACTCGACAAATAATTTCTCTTCACGCGAACAAAACGCGATCTTGTTCCTTTCTCTTTTCTCCTACAGTCGTCGTCTACAGTACACGGTTCCCATACCAAGTCCTCCACCTAAATCCACCATTTTTCTCCACTCACAATTCACAACCCAAAGCTTTGATCTTGACAAATGGGGATTTCATGGAGCACCAACAGAAGAAGGAACAACTATTACCAAAACCCACCACCACCTCCGCCGCCGCCGCCGCCACGTCAACCCCATTACATCTCAAGTTCTCATCCTTATTACTCATCGGAGCATGCCTCTCTTTCTCCACCTCCACCGCCACCACCTCCTCCTCCTCCACCGCCACCTGGCCCTTTGGTTTCAACTTCTTCTTCTTCCTCCTCCTTTTCATTTTCTTCTAATAACAACTACCCATATGCCAATTCCGCCACACCTTACGCCCCACAAGGACCGCAACCCAGAGCTCCGTACCCCACACACTCTCTCCCTCTCCCACCTCCTCCTCCTTCTCCGCCGCAAACCCATTACTGCTACGGCCACTACAACTCCTGCAACCATGGCAATTCCATGATGGGGCGCTTCAGTTACAATTACAATTACAATTACCAGCAGCCTTATAATTATGGTGCTACTCAGAGTAATGGGTGGCCCGCAATTCGGCCTCCTCCGCCGCCTCCGCCGCCTTACGTTGAGCATCAGAACGCCAAGAAGGTGAAGAACGATGTCAACGTGCATAAGGACACGTTGAGGCTTGAGATTGATGACCTGAACCCTGATCAGCATTTGGTGTCTTTCGTTTTCGATGCCATGTATGATGGGAGGTGAGCAAATTGGGATTCTTTTTGTTGTCCGCTGGTTGTTCGCTTCTTGAATTGGTCTATGTCTTATGTTATGTCTGTGTTTGAAGCTTGTGTCTTGTAATAGATTGTGTGTTTTTGAAATGTGTGTGTTGATTGGTATGTATTCATGCTCAGATGTTGTGGACAAGAAATGGGATGGGGTTTTGATCTCAAAGTTATCGGCATTTAGGACCTGAGAATACTAAAGCCTTTAACCGTATAACCATAAATTTAAGAATTTGAGTTAGCTGAGATGGAATTTTCGTAGCAATTAATTGGGTAGAGGAAGAGGACTGTAATGCTTTTGGATTCATTGCTGCCATATCCATGGAAATGGAGTGCTAGTGTTGCTGCTATGATACTGAACCGGAAAAAATTAGGGGAGGTGGGACAAATTTCTGATATGTGTTCATTTAGAAGGGTAAGGAGACAATACCCTATGAGTTATACAAAACTTGCTTTCATATGCAAGTCTGCAATTACATTGATTATCTAAGCATATGAAATATTAATAAGATGTGGGACTTATGAAGCGATTGTCACTTGATGCTCATATTTGAATCTTTGGATGATGTAATTGCTGATGGACGCCTTAAAAGAAGCTCATGAATTTCGCCTTTTAATATGTTTCCTAGCTTGGGGGATTACAGTGGTAGATATGACCATAAACAAGAAATTAGCTACAGACGTCAATGTTCGTTGGCAAATCAATGATTCGAACAACTTCACATTACGGTTTGAAGTGTAATTTTTTGGTAGAAATTTTTGCTCTGCACCCTGAAGCTCTAGGTTTTTATCTATCTTGAGAAGGTATGGGTCCTCCTTCTCCAAGAGGAAGGTTCCCTATCATATACAAAGGGTTAATTTTCTTGCTTTTGTTTGTTGAACACTGCTCTCAAGAGGAAGCAGAAATATGAAGGGAGATAATTTACTGCAATCACTTGTTGGGCTAGCGTTTTTTCCAGATTACTGCTTTTCATGATAAACTCTGGATTAGGATGTCAAACTACCTTAGATATATTTCATTCTTCCTACAAAAAACAGGGGTCATACTGGCATCTAACTGAACCCTCTCAGATCTGGTTATCTTTACCGAAGTAAGATGAAGCTATGTTGAAACTGTTTCTTAGAGTTTTCGTCAATTATTTCATAGGTTTTGATAAATCATTAAGTAAAGTAATGGTTTTATCTTTGTAATTGAGTCTGCTCTTGTGCATCATTTACTGCAATTGTTTTTTAAATAACTCTTTATTATTTGGTCCACACTGTTTATAGTACCAATAATGCTATAATCCATGTCTTGTTTATCCACATTTCTTTCAGTCTAGAGGTTCATTGAAGTATTATATTTAATTTGCTTTTCAATAGTGCTTGGAAACAACTTTCTTGGATTAGTGCTACTTGTGTTATGCAGAAAACCATGCTGGTAGGTGCTTTAGGTTGTTTGCACTTTTGTCTATATATTTGATGTGATTAGCATTCTTAAGTGATAAGAGTTACCGTCCAAAACTAGCACTAGTGTGAAACATTTGGTGTTATGATTGCTGCATATTCCTGCTGAGCATTTGCGTGTAGCCAGCTAGCATATGTTGTGCATGTATATGGCACTCACCCTATGCATTTTCCCTATATATAGAAAATAAGTGGGTTCCACTTACATCACATGCCTATTGGCCATGGTCATGATTCTCTAACAGTAAAGACCATGGCTAGTTCTCCATGGTTATATGGTAACAGTTTCCATTTTCTTAGCAGTCTTTTTAGGCGATCTTCATTTCTTATGGGCTTTATCATGTTCCTTTTTTCTGATCAAGTCTTCTTATCGACAGCATTACAGTCTTCTACTTTGCCAAGGAAGAGCCAGACTGTAGGTTTGTTCCACTATTTCCTGAAGCATTTATGCCAGTGAGAGTCCCCTTTCAGAAGGGTCTTGGCCAAAAATTTCGCCAGCCCTCAGGAACAGGAATTGATTTAGGCTTCTTTGAGTTGGATGATCTTTCAAAACCATCACCAGGAGAAGATGTATTTCCGCTTGTAATATCTGCTGAAACATGTCTGCCACCTGATTCAACAGATGAGCATATTGTTGGGCCTACCCCAGATACATCCCCTCGTATGCAGATTACTCAAGCTGTGCTGGAAAAGAACAATGGTGACCATTTCCAAGTGAAAGTAATTAGGCAGATACTGTGGATTGATGAAGTTCGGTATGAGCTACGTGAGATATATGGAATAGGAAGCTCGACAGTGGAAAGCTTTGATGACACTGAACCAGGGAAGGAATGCGTGATATGCATGACTGAACCTAAGGACACTGCTGTGTTACCTTGTCGACATATGGTGAGAGTTTGTCTAAGATACATAGAATATGCTGGAGGATCTGCACTTATACCATGCGGTAGAAAATCTGTTGAGACTGATGATCTGGAAGGCTCAAGCCCATTGTGCTCGAGGATGTCTCTTGTGAATAGACTGATCCAGGCAGATGGGCTTGACTCATCCGATCACACATCTATGATAGTCCAACTCCCACACTAGATTTCTGTTAAATTTCGGGTTCTCTTGGTTAGTGGTTAGGAGCAAGAGCATTGGATGGTTGGGTCAGTAACATGCTACCATGGTTTTTGTTTCTTTCTCAAATTTCTAACTGCTGTAGATTTAGTTTCTTTAGATGACGAGAAATATAATTCTTGATTAGAATTCCTTTGTAACTCCTAGAATGTGTATGACAATGCAATTTAGGATACATACCTCAAGCTTTTCACTTTTAAGACTACAGTTGTTTATTCTCACTTCATTTGTTTTTTCCAGTGTATGTGCAGTGACTGTGCAAAAGAATTGCGGGTTCAATCCAATAAATGCCCCATCTGCCGTCAACCCATTGAGGAACTTATAGAGATCAAGATAAATAAAAGTGAGCAATGAAGATACTTGTTTCTCCATACTATGTGGATTGTGGTATGGCTATCGAATTCTTTTATTTGTGTGTTTTCACCTGTTGTATAAAGGGGCATTTTTGTTTTGTTTTGTATATTGTAATTGCTGTGTTGCTTTCTAATATTCATGTGATTATCTTACATAGATGACTGAAATTTGATCCTCAAGAATTAACTTTCTTAACCATTATATATACCCATGGTGTGTGCAAACTGCAAGCTCTTGGTTCCCTTTATAGGCAACTCGTTTAGAACTTGTAAACTAAAAAAATAAGTAAAAGTGCGGGTTTGATTTCCTTGAATGTTTTGTGGAGTACTTATACATTTAAGGAGTCTTCATCTTTTTTTTTTTTTCTTTTTTTTTTTTTTTGAATTTGTTTTTTTTTGAATTTTTTGAGGTTTACAGTATTTAATTAAAAGAGATCAATTTCCATGCTTTTACTTCACAGTCCTCATCATTTTCTTTCCTTGGGGGAGAAGAAGAAAGCGCGGGAGGCATGTGTTTGTTTACTTTCCGCTGCTTTAGTCGATTCTCTATGGTATCTTTACATTCTATATACTTATATCTTTATGTGTACATATGGAATCAAGGAAGAGAATGAAGAACATTCTAGGTTGGGACATCTAGATAGGACAAACATTCTGTGCCTCATGGAAGTACTTTTATTCACTCTGGGATACATCTCAAAAAGAGTCTGGGAGGGAATGTTTCCCGTTGAAGTTAGCGGGAAGGGACAAATTAAGATTCTAAACCTATAAAGCTTAGGTGGGTCAAATTGCATCTTATTGAACATCCCTACTGTATTTGCCCTCAGTACTTTATTTCTTATATGTGTGTTTGTGTGTATTAGGTTCCTTATAGAATCACACCATCTTATTATGTTGTATGTTAGCCTTATTATTCTTTTTAACTTTGTATTTGTTCACTGTTTAGCGTTTGAACAAATTAATCCCGATCGTGTTACTGGTTGATATGTTAGCCACTGAGACCATGGACATCTGAATCCTTCAGACTAGTATAGGAACATACTATATGACCAGTTAGGAGATGTATTTTCTCATGCTGATTCAATTACGTGACCCTCGGCTTTCTTTGGTTTCTTCACTAGTGAATATTCTTTGTGGGTGTGGGTGTGGTATCTCTTGCAAGAGAGGATGCGATTGACTTGTTTTAACAGACGATTCCTTGCATCAACAGCGTCCGATTCTGTATGCCAAAGCTGTCATAGTCTTCCCTTGTTTAACCTCCCTTAACCACACTACAAATTGCTGTTAACATCGCGCTTTTATCCTCCACGCGGTGTGTATGTAATCACCAGCTGTTTCGTTGTTATCGCACAACAGTGTATGCTTTACCCCGTCACGAGGTTTTCTTACACATAAGGGCACCTCTTGTTTTCACTGCTATTTGCCTGCACTGAATGTTAGCTATAACTCCCATATGATTACCTACTTTTCTCTGTATATCCTTTCCTAATGTTGTCTGTGCTGTCCGTTAACCATTGTATATATATTCACTTCTGCAACTTGTTGATATCCTTCCGAAACACTTGCGATCCGAATTGGTTTCCTTTTTAATCTTCTGGTAAAAAAAGAAGAAATCTTGTTACAAACTTCATTAATCACTACCGTCATTGCGTTCGGACTTTTGTTCGAATCTTGTTAGGTTCACATAATCTGCAGGCAAAAATCTAATAAATGACGACCTCAAATCTTCGAATCTCTCTTATCAATCACTATCTGCAGAAGGCCATGTGGTGCTTCATGTGCCACCTTCTGCATAAATGGCAATGGCATTGCTTGGCCGCCCAAGTCATTCCTTATTAAAACCTCCCTCACAAGGAAAAGATGTTATGTCAAGTTCCATACATAGGAGAGAGGCTATAGAGCTACCCACTTTGACATACATTCAAGTTTCAACAAGGTTCTAAAGCTCCCATGCATGTAGTTTAGACCGTTCTGCTTTTTAAGTGCTGCCGTGTTGCCCACCGTCTCTTTGTGTATGGAGGCCAAATGGAAACCTAATTAATAGTTTTCAACTGTTTTTTTTTTTTTTTTTTTTTTTTTTTTGTGGTTTCAGAGAGGCTGTTGGTTATCTCCGGTTGTATATTCACTTGTGTTCGTATATCTATCTCATCGCTACAACCGATTGTAAGATAAATTTTACATGATGAGAGAGAGACATAAGCAGATATACATAATTGGTTATAAATCATATTTTAAATGTAGTTATAGTAAACATACAACTGGAAATAAGGATATGCAACTAGTTACAAAGCAGATCTCAAGTGATGAGATAGATAGACACAAGTGATTAAGAATCAATTACAATCTCCACTGTTTATGAGGAGATTTTATAGTGATTAGTTGCATGATGTGAGAGAGAAAGAGACGAGAATATATTCTGCTTTGATTATGAATCAACTTTGATTTTGCTTAAACTTTAGCCAATCACTAAGTCACCTCAAAAACACAATCAATGTTCCAAAATCAATTTCTCTTGGTTTAAGTCCCTTTTCACACCCGTCCAAATTAACATCTTTTTACTAGTAAAGTTACCACTTCAAAGGGTGAACAGGAAAGCTAAAGGGGAAAAAAGGCACTATGGTTTGTTTATACATCACCTCTCTCACCTCAGGCTTTTAAGGACTTCAATGATTTGTAACCTTACGAAACAAGTGTCCAAAACTCATGAAAAAAATCTACCCAAAACCACAAGCAAGCAAAGCATGATTCATCTGCATCAATGGAGGAGGAGAGGACTTTGCTTGTGGCCCTCAATAGTTGCTTTCTTTTGCCTAATTGCTGCTAAAGTAGGCCATACACATGATCAAAAACACCAAAGGAGCTTTTATTAGTTTCATAACCTGACGTACAGCTTGCTATTTTCCTTTCTAAAATGCTTATGTGACAGCCAATGCTCACAATTTGTTCACCATGGATCACTGCTTTTGTGGAAATTACCAAAATCTTAGGCTGTTTATATTGCAAAAAGCTTCTTTCACTTTTCTTTTCTTTTTCTTTTTTTCCATATTTTCCCACATTTCATAAATAATGGGCCTTACATTGCACCAAACCCTAGCTCAATTGGGAAATTTTCTTCAAGTTGGTGTAGCGACAACTGGCAAACCATTTTGGGGAGAATGAATGATATATGCACAAAAGGATGAACTCTTTTTATTTCCACCATTTGGGAATATGATATCTTTGCTTGGGGGTTTAGAAATAGTATTGTGGAATTAAGCTAGTCTATTTCACATTCTTTTATGTTTTTTTTTATCAGTTAATGGCATTTAAAAAAGAAGATCTAAACTTTTGGCCTGTACCAATTTTACCGGAGCAATTTCGGGTTTTTCTTCGATAGTTCAAGTAATTAGACCTTCTAACAATCTTTACTGTTCAATTTCATAGAATTAATTTTTTCCGTTCATTTCCGGACTACTCTCAAACTATTGAAGAAAATTAGAGCATTTCCGTTCGCTTAGAGCGACCTATGAGCGAGTAGGTGGCTATTCACACGGACAAATCTATTTGGGAACTAAGATAAGGCAGGCGTTTGTTAACTTTTTTTCTTCTTAAAACTCTTACCTTAGATTGTATTATTGAGAAACACCAATTAACAATGTTGGTTTTTTTTTTTTATTGTTTTTTTTTAATAGCTAAAATGATTCTTGAGATTGTCTTAACTCTCCACTTTGGTTGAAAATCGATAGAAGTGGTCCATGAGTTTGTTCACCGTAAATTATTTTGGTCTTTCTGTGAAATATTTATCAGAATTCTAGTTACTATTAACTGAGAGGATCGAAGGAAGATTAAAGAAACCACTCAGGTTGCAGGAAGGTGATATTCTCAAAGATTCAAGATTGTTTGCACTTAAGAGTGTGATTTCCCTTGCTTTGTGCAGTACAACCTTGAATCCTTCTCGTTAACGTTTTGTAATGTTTCCTCCCTCCCTTCAAGACCTCTGACTTCTCTTTTTGCAGGTGAGTGGTTCCCTTTTTTAGGCTTCTTTAGTGAATCTTAGTTACAGCTAAATCTTCCTCTTTCTCCTGGCACAACTGCGACCTTTTCTTTTGGTGTAAGATAAATGAACGCCATTGTTCTCGTGAAGACTGCATCGTATGCTCTTCCTAGAGCACTCCTTGCTCTGGTCAGCTTCCACATGCGATAATTCTGGTAATGCATCTCTTGGCTTTTATTCATTGTTCTCCTGCGTGAGTTAGGAAGTTCACCTCTCTCTTCATTAAATGCGGGCTCTGTTAGGCTTTCACGTGAACTTAAGGCTTTGAGTCTAATTCCTTTTTAACTGACTTAGTTGGCTTGCTAAGGAAAAAGGGAAACTAGGTTTGTTCTCTCTCAAACTCACCTACGTGGACTTCAAAGATTGTGGGCTTGGATCTTTGGGCTCCTAAGCAACCCAAAATCTTCCATATCTTGACCCTGCGTAAGCCCAATAAAATTTCGTAAACATCCACACCATGATTCACTTGGCAAGGCATGGCACGTGGCTTGGGCATATTTTAGCGTGAATAGTAGTTAGCAAAATAGAGCTTGGCGTGATGAATATGCA
The DNA here is from genome assembly GCF_963583255.1 of Pyrus communis. Taxonomy (NCBI): domain Eukaryota; kingdom Viridiplantae; phylum Streptophyta; class Magnoliopsida; order Rosales; family Rosaceae; genus Pyrus; species Pyrus communis. The sequence goes on from NC_084806.1 coordinate 11,593,019, forward strand.
AGGATTTGCATAGGTGTGGCATGATTATACAAACATCTGGTCCGATTATCATTATTTTAATGGCATGGCATGATTGTGAATGTTTTCTCTTCTCAACTCCATGCCTTGTCATGTGTTTAGACTTGATTCAGAGCTTTTACGACAATAGGACCTTGAAACTTAATTGAGTTTGCATATGATATTTTTGGACCTCAACAATTGTCAATGATGATGTATTGTGTGCATTGAGCATACGAGCTCGACTTATGTATCTTCTATGCCAAGCGAAATTTTCAAGACCACACCTATTGAAGTGTATATTTGTCAACTCAAGCTTCTTATGTACACGTGTTAAACCCTTAATATGCAGGAATTGTTTTTTTAAACACAGTTATCAAATCAATACATCATCTAAATTTTCTTTTTTTAAAGAGGTAGAAAGAGTTTATTTATCGATTTAAATATATTTTCTTTTATGGTCGATTTTCCTTTTTAGTCCCCATGTATTTTGACGTAATATTATATTATGAGTATTTTTATTGTACAAGTTGACCAAATTTTCTATAGATGTAAGAAAAGTTTTTAGATAATGTAACCAGTCTCCGAGACGAGAAATTTTTCCAAGTGCCGGGAACACCATGACACATGGTGTTCCCTCACCCATTAGGATTTAGTTTTATTTATTTATTGAAATATAAAATTGAAGGATATCCAAGATGTCAAATCCTAATGTGTGAGCGGCACTTGGAAAAATTTCTCCTCCGAGACAGAGTTGCTCTAGCCGGAAAAGGGTTGGAGACCCCCCATTCTATTTATATTTATTCCAGAACAAGCAGTAGCCTTGCAGATCATCCGACGCGTAACAAAGATCCAACCATCAAGAACATGGATCGACTCTATTTCCATACTTCTTTGCCCTACTCAATAAGAGCGAGGCATATTTTAATGTTGAATTTACGGATGATTTTATTTCCTCTAATTTTCTATAACATTGCATTTGTCAATTTCATCTCACATGTTTTATGTCCCTAGGTTAAGTTTAACGACCTTTATTATTTTGAATATGTCAATAAACCCTAATAACTTGTGTTTTCTTTCAATAATCTTTAGTGAAGGTATATAATTTAGTTCAGTTAGCTGACCAGGTTTTGACATTTGGTTACAGAAGTAATCAATTTTATTATCATTTCTGCAACAAAAGGTCAAAAATTGATCATTCCAACTAATTGACCTATAATCTATTCCCAAAATTTGAGTTTTTCTTAATAAAATGCCTCACAATTTTGTTTGTTTTTTTTCTTTTTCTTTCAACACCTCTCTACATAACCACAAATCGGTGCCCACAGATTGATTCATATCAAAAAGAGTTCACACCGCAGGAGTGTCATTACTCAAAAGTTACTACTCAGAGGCACTGGATTCACCCAGATCCTTAAAAATCCGTTGGATTTTAAAGAGGTGATCTGGTAAATTGCTTCCGCCAAGCTCAAAGTACGAATAGCAGCAGCAAAGTACACAGAGGAGGAGGAGGAGAAATTTTTAATTATTACAGATACACAAGTGGTATATTACGAGTTTAAATAGAAGTGGTGGAAAATTTTATTTTTTAAGTTATTAATTTTTTAGCACACATACCCCATAATTTATATAATTACACGTAATGTATCATTCCGTATACAAGGCACATTGAAAAATCTCTCGATGAGAATGATTGGAGGAATCAGACTGTAACAAAAAAAAACTGTCTAAGCATATATACGAAAGAGAAGGTCGAATATAATGGCATTATTTATTTTACCACCGATATTGGGAGAGGAAAATCTGACACAGTTTTCATTCGTATCTGCTGAAAATAATTAATAATTATCAAAGATTAAATTTAATAGTTGAAACGAAATCTGACCCTCTTCAATTCACCAACGCTATTTAACACTCACCTCCTCATCCTCACTCCTCACTCCTCACTCCTCACTCCTCCATAGTTCTTATGAAAGCCAAGCCAGGAAGCAATTGCTAGCTTCCGAGCCAAGCCAACTTATAGATCAGAAAATACAAATAATAGCAACAAATAATAAAGGCCTGAAAATATAAGAGTGAGAAAACGTCATGGAGGAGGCACCACTCTAGAGTCTCCTTTTCTCTCTCTCTAACCCTGAAATAGAGGAACCAGAGATGCCCATTGAAGTTTAATATCTACCCACCTCTTCTTCTGAGCTTCCTCTCTCTCTCTCTCTCTCTCTCTCTCTGTTTTCTGCAGCGTCTGTTTGATAGATCTATCAGCGACCCTTCTCCGTTTTTACTATTAATTGTAACATTGTGTTAATTTGTTGCATTTGAGCTGTAACTAACTATGAGTAAGGAAGAGTTCTTGAAGATCCAGGTACACTCTCTCACTTCCCTCTTCTTAATTCTTTGCTTCATTTGAACTCAAATGTTCATAACTTCATAAAACTTTTTAAATTTTTTTGACCGTTGTGAATATTTCTTTTTCACTCTGCTGTATTCTTTGGGTTATCTGTACATGCAGAAATGTGTTCTTAAAGTGAACATCCACTGTGATGGATGTAAGCACAAAGTGAAGAAAATCCTGCAGAAAATCGATGGTATCCTCCATTTCACTCCCCCCCCCCCCAGTATTTAATTTAATCACAGAAAATTATTTCTTTCTGCTTAGTGCTTAATCACATTTACCCTTTTGTTTTTGTTCGATACAAATTTTAAAGTTTGCATTTTTCTAAAATTTGTTGGTTAATTTTGAACAGGGGTTTTCACTACCGACATAGATTCAGAGCAGGGAAAGGTGACGGTCTCCGGAAATGTAGACCCTGCTATTCTGATTAAGAAGCTTGCGAAATCCGGCAAACATGCAGAGCTTTGGGGCGCTCCGAAGGCGAACAATAACAACAACCAGAGCAAGCAAAATGACAATGGCAAAGGCGGAAACAACAACAGCGGCAAAGGCGGGCAGAAGGGTGGCGGTGGCGGTGGCGGTAACAGCCAGCCAAAGGGCGGCCAGCAACCCCAGCAGCAACAGCAGAACCAGCAGCTCCAGCAGCAGCAGCTGCAGCAACTCCAGCAACTCCAGCAGCTGCAGCAAATTAAGGGGTTACAAGATCTGAAGCTGGCCCAATTGAAAGGCATGCCAATGCCCCCTAATTTCAAGGACCAGAACCCGAACCCGAACCCGAATCAGAAGGCAGTGAAATTCAACGTGCGGGAGGAAGAGGATTTGAGTGACGATGACCTCGATGACCTCGATGATGATGAATATGACGAGGATGACGATGAGTTTGATTATGACATGAATGAACCCCTTCATCCTCTCACTAAGGGGAAGCCTGTGATGATGGGCAATGGCGGCCAGGGGATGCCGCCGAACATGATGATGGGGAACCATCCGCAGATGATGAATGCCGCAGCCCAAAAGGGTGGTGGTGGGAATGTTGGTGGTCAGAATGGCGGTGGTGCTGCGGGTAATGGGAAAAAGGGCGGCAGCGGTGGGGTTGTGCCTGCTCAGGTGAATATGGGTGGTGGGAACAATGAGGGTAATAATGGAAATGGAGGAAAGAAGGGTGGCGGCGGTGGAAACCAAAACCACAATCAAGGAGGCGGGGGTGGAAAGAATGGAGGCAAAAGTGGAGGCTTTCCGTCGGATGGCAAAAATGGTGGTGGGGGAAATGCCAAGAATGGAAATAGTGGTCAAGCGGGTCCTAATGGGATCATGGACAATGGCAATGGGGGTAAAAAGGGTGGTGGAGGAGGCGGCGGCGGCGGAGGAATGAGTGAAGTTCAAGCTTTGAACAATGCTTTCCAGAACATGGGTGGCCGTCCTCAGGGCATGCCTGGAGGTAATGTGGGACAGATGGGCAACATGAACATGGCAATGGGCCCAATGGGTAGCATGCCTATGGGCCAAATGGGCCAAATGGGCAACATTCCAGCTGTCCAAGGCCTGCCGGCTGGCGCCATGAATGGCGGTGGTGGCGGAGGCGCCGGTGGAGGTGGATACTTCCAAGGAGCTGGGCCTGAGGCCATGCCTGGTAACCCCTACCACCAACAACAATACTTGCAGGCTGTGATGAACCAGCAAAGGGCCATGGGCAATGAGAGGTTCCAACCAATGATGTATGCTAGGCCTCCACCTGCTGTTAACTACATGCCACCCGGCCCACCGCCGCCATACGCATACGCTCCTCCTCCAGCAGGTGAACCATACACTCACTTCTTCAGTGATGAGAACGCCTCAAGTTGCAATGTGATGTGAAAACGGAAAAATTGACTGGAAAAATGGTCCTGCTGCTGCTGATTTGGGTTAATTTGCTGAGTTTGTGGTGGTTCTGGTGGTGGTGATTTCAGTTAATGGTTCCAATGACTAGAAATCCGATGCCATATTATACATGGAAATGTTTTTTTAGCTTTAATTTCTCTCTTTTTCCCATCTATGATCATCTTACCTTTTAATCCTAAGTTAATTAGGGTTTAATTATTAATAGAGAGTATTTATAGATAATATCTTTAAAGTCATTAGGGGAGCAGATGGGGATGTAAGTGGAAGGAGGGGGAGATAGTGTGCTCTCTGCTCTCTCTATTTTTTATGAGGATGTTTATATATGTTTATATAAGTTGCAAAAACAAAAATAAGATGAAAAGAATGGGAAGCCCATCTCTCTGCCCGTTTTCTCTCAATAATTTCCAAGTCCGAAATCCACTCTTTTCTTTTCTTTATTTATCAGAATTTTTTTTAGTTCAAACAATATTTTACGTTAAAATACATTAATCATCGAAACGCAGTAGGTTGAAGAGGAGTAAAAAAACAGTGAATATGGCAAGTGCAATGTGCATTGTTGCTCATTATCCATTTACAAAATTTGCCTGCCCTCCCTGTTTCCTCCAACGTGATTGACATCATGGATGTTTGGGTGGTGGGTCCACCTAAATGAGTAGGGCTAGTGGAAATCTGGACCCACAATCCTCAGCAGTGTTTTTGGTGATGGTGTTTCATGTATGCCTCCTTGCTTACAAAGAAAAAGAAATTATTGATTCTCTCTACACCCTTTCAAAGTTCGTGCTGTTAGAAAAAAAACATGTAATTAGAATATAATAAATAAAACTTTAGTATAAATTAACAATATAGATTGTTTTTTATTTTATTTTGTTCTTTGGGACCCATAAGTAACAATTTTTCCTCACATATGCCATATAATTTTGACATATGTGGGCAAGTTTTCCTTCTACATACATATCAATTCACGTTTACACATTAAAAAAATAGCTGTTGCGGGTAAGAAGTTGAGCAGTGCTCTTTCCTTTACTTTCTGCGGTGAAGTTTTCATTTCATGCGTCTCTTTATGCATTCTTTTTATTTTTGTTCATTAAGTCTCCCTCCTCTAATAGAAAAGGGGTGATTTATGTACTCTCTTTGACCTTCTACACCTCTTTACTTTAATTATGATCCTTGATTTGCTTTGAATTCATGATAACTTTCAACCACAGCATGATCTGTTACCAATATCACCGATATTATTCCAACTTAACCATTTATTGTTGATGTTGAGTTTCACCACAAAGGGTCTATGTGATATAAGAGATGAAAACTTTTATGTATTAATTATATATTATTTTGTCATACGCTTGATGTTGATCTTATCCTCCAACAATTCATTCCAACAGTTGGAGGATAAAATGATTGTGAAAAAAAAAAGAGGATAATAAAACACTTTTTTACTCTTTCTAAATATTTTTGTTTAATCTTGTTTGTTATGTTAATTTGATTTGTTTAATTTTTTTGTTTTTGAACAAACGATATTATTTATACTAAGAGGGAGTGAGTGGGCTTAGCCTTACAATGGACTAGCAATAATATGGTTCAAACTCGCATTTGACGAGAATCAAACCTAAGACCTCTCACTTACAAGTAGAAATAAATATCAGTATACCGTAGTACTAAGTAGCCACAAATAAATAAAGATTTGTTAAGAGGAAAAAGTATTGTGAAAATCAACTAAAAAAGTAGAATAAAATGGAGGTGATTTTGAATTTTGTGTAGATTTGTTAAGATCCTTTCAAAAGTGAAACTGCTGTCATCTCACGTTTTTAACATAATATTTTATAATATTAACAAAAAAATTCACGTTAATCTGTGAAGTAGTAAATAGTTCTATTTTAGAAGTGTCTCTTTAGTATTTCTCTTTCGCATACATTGGGCAAACGAGAAGATGAAGAAACAAAAAACAATGGGGAGCATTATATTGTGCGAGGAAAATGTCTATATTGAACGTACTGTGACATACCATTGACAATGAAAGTGTTGACAAAGACAACCTAACAACTTTGTATTTTAGAAAATCTAAAGGCGTTGACACTTTGGACAGAAATTCAGGTCTGATGAGTGAGTGAGTGACACACTGAAAGAAAGAAGGAAAGAAAGAGCATAAAAAAAATTTACAACGGAGAAGTAGATGAAGGAGAGTGGACCCCACAACACAAACTTGATTTGGATTCGCAACATGATGATGATAATGGAGGAGCTGCTGCTGCTGCTGCAGCATTGCTGGTATACTGTTCCGTCGAGTTCCATCGGTCCACTGTCTAATCAGACAGCGATTGATAGGAAGCTCCGTTGAACCTTCCCAAAAGTACTTCTCTGTTCCCCTCTGCTTACCATCCCCCTCTGTATAATTTAATAAAACTTTGATTAACGAGAAGCACAAGTTTAATTACTAACTAATTGGGTCAAGCTTTGGGTTACTAATTTACTAATTTAGCAGCATAATCAGTAGACTAAAGTCTCTAGTACTAGGATTTTTTTTAAATTTAATTGGCTGCAAGCAATGACTTTTGTTTGATAATTTATTTTAATGGCTTATGAAGGTAAGGGATTTTAATTGAGATTCTACCAAATACGGACTTAAAAAATAAACATGTAAGACTATTATTTTATATGTCAAGGAATTGTTTATGTATTTAACTTTGGAATCAAATTATTAACCTAATTGGTAAGTGGTAGATTCCCGTAGTAGATAAAGCATTCATTTTAACTAACTCGTTTCAAGTTTGAACTTTTTATTTAGTGTAGATTAGAAGTATAATATTGCTTGTTCCAACCGTAGTTTCTTTTGAGTTACATGAGAATGTATGATGGATTGATAGTAGACTGTCAATCAAAATTGCACATTACCAAATTACATCAATAATAATATATATAATTAGCTAATACTGTTTACACGTATTAGACTATTCAGGACACACCCCGATTCAAAAATTGGAACGTTTTGGCCGTCACGTGTCACATTCCGGATCGGGTCCCCACCATATCCCAAGCCAGGATGTGACAATTCATATCGTTGATACTCTCTAATAGAAGTATAAATTACAAATTGCATGAGAAACTCATATATTGTATGTTTAAATAGCATTACTCTATTAAAAAACAATATGATGCGATATATTATTAAACTGCCAATCGAGACTGTACATTCACGTATAATTGCTCAATCAAGATATAACCTTTTTTGTTTGACACTAGATGATTTATTTCTTTGGGTGGTAAATATTTTATGGGGATGCTAAGAACATCCTCACGCAGATTTTCTTATTTATTTTTTCAATCTTCTTTTTTATTCTGCAGTGTGTCTTAATGACCTAACTAATCTAATTTTTAGTTCACACTTTAAGATTAACTCTGTAAAAAAAAAAAAAATTTCAAACAAAATAGAAATTATTTAACTGTTCTATTAATGTAGTCAAAATTTCAATGTTAAATGAGAAACACAATTCTTCTCTTTATTGAATAACCGTTAGATGGCTAAACAATTCCAAACTTAGTTAATTTTTTGTCGAGATAATTATTAAAGGGTGTCCTAAAAAAAGTTCGTATCTTCATATGAAATTGCAAAATAAAATATAGAGAATGCTTGTCTACTCCATAACCTTTAGGATTATTAATTGATTTGCTCCCTAAAACTATCATTTAGTCTTATATTTTACCTCTTGAAATTGGTTTCCTCTCATTTTGCCCCCTTGAAAACTACCATTTTCGTCTCCTTAGTTTCGGTTCACCTATTTTTGTCTATTTGTCAAATAGAAATTAAGTTAGAGGGTAGTAAGGATATTTTACTTTTGACATGGCAGTTCGTCGTAAACTTAGAAAAAGTTTCTAGATATGTAAATTATAGGGTTTGAATTAGAATTGTAAAAAATGGAATTAGATTGCTTTAGCAGACAGCTTAGAGGCAAAGAATTGTGTTAAAAATATGACGTTCATACTTTTCTTCAATTTAACATTTACTTGATTGGACAAAAACAAAGTGAACAATGAGACAAAAATGATAATTTCAAAAAACAAAGTGAGACAAAATCGGTTTTGAAAAGTGTAAGTGAAACTGAATGATAATTTCAAAAGGCAAACCCATTAGCTATTTGGAACTTTGACATCTCCAAAGTCATAAGTGTTTGCTTGCAAGATCAGCCAACGACTTGTGTATCAGGCTCTACGGTTGCACGGGTAACGAGAGACCTAAGCCAAAAATTTAATGCTCGTAGCTCCAGATCCAATATTTCTCAGTCTGATTGGTTAACAAGACTCACATATCCTCCTCTTGGTTTGGACCAATGCAATCCTCAACATGAATGGTCGGGACCCTCTCTCCGAACATCAGAACTAGGGTTACCAATTGTCAATCATGCAAACAGACACGTGGCAGGAGAATGAGGACGTCTTTGACGGGTAGCTGGGGAATCATGCATATACACTCAAATTTCACATGGGATGTTGTATGGCTGCATGCCTGTATAGCAGTATGGGGATGAGGGTTTGGTTTCAGTTTTAGTCGGTTTTCTTTGGATTTATTTGCAAAATTATGCAATATGCATGTAATTCCATGCCAAACGGCACACTCACTCACACAAACCTAACAACTCACTGCAACAATTTCACTTCTCTGTTTTTGCTTCATCAAAATCGTGTTTCTTGTTTCGGCTTATTATATTTTCTACTTTTGCAGACTACTATCGTTTCTTTCTTAGATATTTCACATTATACATCTGTATATATTATGTTATCAAACTGTTCGGATGTAATCACAAGAAAGAAAGCATCTTTGTATACATCACGTTACACATGCATAAAAAGCATATATGTTTTGTTTGTGTGAGTAACAAGAGTTAAACCCTTAGCGATATACTATTTGAAGGAAAGGGATCCTTCCCTTCGTCTTAATTCATCAAGTTCGGGGATTCGAGTCATTGAAATTTGATCAAACGGTTAAAGTTATTATAACTTTTAAAGTGAGCTCCTGTTTGTAGACGTTGGCTCAAATTTCAATGGTCTGGATTCCCGAACTTGATGAATTAAGAGGAACGGATCCAGAGAGGATCCCTTTCCCTATTTGAAAAGCTATAATGAAACGATAAAAAATCTGTAACGCAATTGATTGAAGATAAAGACATCTAATGGAACAATCCACGACTTACAAACTCTTAATAATGCTAATTAAAATTAAGATTGAGAGGATGGATTGACAAACCAAGGTTAACAGTAGGGTTGAGAAGGAGAGGCCCTTTTTCTATTATTTTTGTTCACTTTTCTTCTTTTTTTTGGGGCCCTTAATTTTGACAGAGGAATTGAATTGATAATGATACATGAACTTTCACATGGGTCCTGAATCCTCATCTTATTTTATATATTAATTGGAACTATATATTTAAAACCATGTAACATTCGATGTCCATTAAATAAGGTAGGATACAAGACTCTCTGAAAACCGTGACAAACTTGCCCATTAGGGAAGCAAAAAAATTGGTTCTTTCTGTCAGCATATTGCTCATATTCTTTACTTCTGTCTTCTGCTAATTAGTCATGGATGAACACTAACTTTCAAGGATGGATTTAATCAATCTCATGATCTCGCAAACTTTCAATCCAAATCAACAAAGTTTATTATTTATTTTTTCAATGGAAATTTTTATAATTTATAGGGTCAGATGTCTAGCTAATGATTTATGTAAATTATTATACAATTATTTGGAATTTTCTCATTATTACCCTAAATAATAAATTTTTTTTGGTACTAAATGAGAAATATTAAACAATGTCACCTAACAGTGAAAATGTTCATGAAAATTGCATCTATGATAAGATAAGTGAAAAAAAAAAAAAAAAAAAAAAACAAATGAATGGATATAACAACACTCGTAATGAAACAGGACCAAACCAGCCCGAAGAGACGACAAGAGAGAAACAACATAGTGTTTGATAGACTGACTACATAATGTAATTAGAACTCCCTTCCAAATTTACTGCTATGTAACCAAACAGGGATTAGTCAATGTACATATATAACTTGTATTTTTGTCTACTTCATAACGTTTACATTTTCTAGGGACTAGGTAGATAAGAAAATAAAGGAGCACCATTCCATGTCTATCCCCAATGAATAAAAATCAACCATTTACTCGAGAGCATCGTCTGATGAAATAGTGAAATTTCGAAACGTACGTACATCAACCGCAAAAGGGAAGATACAGTTAAAATTCGACGAGATATAGAGTCAAAAGGTCAAAGAGTGTTAGAAAACCCTAAACCTAGAAGCGCATCGACAACAAATGTGTCTTTGCTGGAAACCATTACCGCCGGTCAGGGTGGTGAGGATTTATTATTTTTTTTTCCTTCTATTTTGAAAGTATTGCAGCACAAAGAAATGAACAAAACATTTAATTAAAAATACTAAAGTAAGATGATATTTAATTAAGAGACTCTTTATCAACTCTCGATTAGTTATTTAAACGCCTAAAAACAATAAATAGTTGCTTCAAGAGACGGCTTTGACATGGAGCTGGGGGATAAAAACTAGAGAAAACATGGTTAGAATGTTAAACATTTAATAACATTACATGTCACTCACTTTTTTCACTCTGTTGTGTTGAAAACAAGATATTTAGAATAAGTTAAAGTAATTAGTATTGTTGGAAATGATATGTCAAACTGACTAATGAAAATAATTTTTAAGGCAATCACTAGCTACTAAATTAACAAAATCTGACTGATGATGTTGTAATTGAGTTTGAACAGAAATCATCATGAATAATCTTAAAAACATCAGGGTGTTTAAGTAATTAAAAAATTAAGGATCTGCCCAATGCATCCAAATAGTGATGGATGGATGTCAGGGATGGGGTTAGGCCACTTTGTTTCGTCAAATCGCCCTAAAGTGCATCACAGACCGGGCCCCGTAAATTGTCTCCAAAATCAACAAAAAAACTCTCCTTTTAAATTACGAAAGCGCAACTTAAGGGAGACAACAAACGCCGTTACATACTTCAATTATTGCGTGCCAGACTCATGCAAACAATTCGTACGTACGCGTGCATAAAAAAATCACTTACTTCAATTTTTTATTAGACTATGTTCATGAGTAATTCAAGATATTTGTTAACAGTGACAATTTGACATTAAACTGAGTGAAAATTATTTTTCTTTATGTCATATTGCATCAACATTCGCTTTCATCAGTATGGTTGTCGTGGAGCAAAGCCTTCCATAATATGCCTCTAGAAAGAGAGAATCTCTTATGTATTCAATGTACAAGTTCAAAATTATATTTTTGTATTAAAAAATTAATCCAAGTACTATTTATTTTACTTTTTATTTTATTCTTATCGTTAAAATTCAGAATTTTTAAACTTTTTTTCATTTGTTTTCCTTAGTTTCTTTGCTTATGAACGGTAGAAACTAAGAGAATATAGAGAAAAAGGATCAAGAAAATTATAACACTCCATTGTGATTGGCTGGTGGCACTGTCAGCTGGTGTCATGTTTATGAGAGATTCTTTCCTCGGGGAGGACTACGGCAGGATCATGCATGTTTAAAAATGTTGTGCAGGATTGGGAACTAATTTGAACTAGTTATCAGAAATTAGAAGTTTTGGTAATTTATTATTTAAAACATCTATTTACAAAATTATGATAAAACAAAGAATTATACGATATGAAATCATCAGAGTAAAACAATATAGGCTGCAAAGTATGAACTCTCAAACACAATGGCGAATGGTCATACACTTTTTAGGAGCCCGATGAACTTCCCTTCATTTCAAATTTTATTGAAACATAAAAAAAATATAAAAGTTACACCTAATTAAGAGAAAACAAAAACTTCATTATAACATTTAATCTAACAAAATGTATTGTTTGACAAAAAAAAAAATAAAAAAAATAAAAAAAAAAGAACAAAAACTTCATTCTATTCATAAAGGCATAAAGGATCTTTTATATCTAACCAAATAAAACAATTCCGAATAATTTCAATGTCTAAATTTATTTTCTTGGCATATATGGGATCATTGAAAAGGCAAATTGAAACAAGTTCTATGGAAAATTAAATATTTGTTTAGGGGCAAATGCTATTGATCGAGGGCGGCGTTGAAATTCAATATGCCTAACCTGTAAAAGTGTGCTAGTCTTCATTGTTGTAAGTAGGCCTGGTGGGGGGTTGTGGTGGTGCCACCATATCCTTCCACTTCCTATGGTGTGAGAAGGTTCATTTGGAGCGGTCCACTTTTTATCCCTCTCCAATTTCCTCTTTCATCCCACGAGTACAACACCATCAACTACCACCAAGCACGCTCATACGTATCAAACATTAAATCGAAGATGCAGTTGTCACATCCTGATCCGGGTCTCTATCACATCTCAAGCTCGACTTCGTCATAACATGATATTATCTGTTTTGGGTTCCGACCATGCTTTCACAGTTTTGTTTCGAAGAACTCACAAGCAACTTCCTAGTGGGTCACCCCATCCAGGGATTGCTCCAGCCCAATCTCGCTTAACTTCGGAGTTCCAATGGAACCTGAAGCCAGTGAGTTCCCAAAAGGTCTTGTGCTAGGTAGAGATGAGAATATACATATAAGGCTTACAGGACGTGTGAAATGGGGTTATTCCCGCTCACTGCGCACCCTCATATTTAGGGACTTTCAGGTTTAAATTTATTCACATATTCCACACCACCATACTTTATGGTTTCGTCACCTTCTAGGTGTCGGCTAGCACATCTCAATTCGGAGTCCTAGTGGACAATCTAGGTCAGGATGTGGAATATGTGAGTAAATTTAAACCTAAAAGTGCCTAAACATGAGAGTGCGTTGTGAGCATGAATGATCTCATTTCACACGTGATGTCAAAGCATAAGAAAAGTACAGTAGAGTGGATTGAAAATCATACCGTCGAAGGTAATCTTCAATACGAAGACTTGCCAGGAATCCTCGTTGATACGAAAACTCTGCTACTAGAACCTGGAGGGATAAAAACAAGAGTGAGTGGGCCTAAATATAAAGCTTTAATAAAGACCTTTTAAACGATATAACCTCTTGTTGTAATACTTGTATAGGTTCTAGAAAATCATACTACATATAAGTATGAAATCAAATGTAAATCAATAGTAAATCCAAGAATATTCCAAGTCACTACATATCGGTAACAACAATATAAATCAAGTGCTCATCAATCTATGATAAGCCACGAGTTGGAGTTGCCTGACGCAACCTGTATGACTCATAAATCAATCCATGATAACACCTGAGTCGGAGTTACCTAATGCAACTTGTACGACTCATAAATCAATTCATGATAACACCTGAGTCGGAGTTGCCTAATGCAACTTGTACGACGATGTCGGCCAGCACATCTCAATTCAGAGTCCTAGTGGACAATCCGAGTCATGTAAGCCAGATGGAATAAATCAATGTAAAATGATATGTCATCCGAAGTCACCTAACATGACCTGTACAGCTGACCCTCATCCATCAATAGTACAATGTCAGCCAGAGTCACTTAACGTGACCTGTACGGCTGACCCTCATCACAACTATACTCACTGCAATTTCTATCATCAATAAGTACTCACCTGAAGCTTACCTGGGCGTCTGCAACATTATGCATATCTATACTAATGCATATACTAAAATGTAATGTAATTGACTTGGCATATACTTGGATTTCCACCGCTTTGAGCATGATTCTTATATACGTATATACTACTATTTTCTGGGATATTATACTATACGGGGTTTACGGTGAGGGGTTATTATATTTGAAAAGTGAAATGTGTTTTCAAAACTTTGTTTTTGCCCACTCACGTTTTCTGTTTTGCGCCCCTCCAGGTTGTAATAGCTGAACGATCGTATCGACAAGGATTCTTGGCAAATCTCAATATAAGTGACTACATCTGAGGGTATAATCCTTACCCACACTCTTGTACTTTACTTATGCTCTGACGACACATGTGAAGTGGGTGCATACCCGTTCACCAGTGCACTCTGGTATTTAGGCACTCTTAGGTTTAAATTTATTGACATTTTCCACATCATTACACCTTAAAAACTGTCAAATCCCCGTTCGGGCCCCCACCACATCCCTAACTTGACTCTGCCATAGCACGATATTGTCCGTTTTGGGCCCCGACCACGCCCTCACAGTTTTGTTTCTGGGAACTCACTAACAACTTTCCAGTGGGTCACCCATCCTGGGATTGCTCCAGCCCAAACTCGCTTAACTTCGGAATTCCAATGGAACCCAAAGCCAGTGAACTCCCAAAATGCCTCGTGGTAGGTAGAGATGGGAATATACATATAAGGCTTATAGGATCCACTCCCCTGGGTGATGTAGGATGTTACAATTCAGCATACTTCCGGCTAGGGATTGGCTCTGATACCAAATTATCACATCCCGGGCCGGGCCCCCACCACATGCCGAGCTTGACTCTACCATAACACAATATTGTCCAGTTTGGGCCTCGACCACGTCCTCACGGTTTTGTTTCTGGGAACTCATGAGCAACTTCCCAGTGGGTCACCCATCCTGGGATTGCTCCAGCCCAATCTCGCTTAATTTCGGAGTTCCAATGGAACCCGAAGCCAGTGAGCTCCCAAATGCCTCGTGCTAGGTAAAGATGAGAATATACATATAAGGCTTACAAGATCCACTCCCCTGGGCGATGTGGGATGTTACAATAATTGTCACATCCCCGCCCAGGTTCCACCACATCCCGGGCTCGACTTCGCCATAGCACGATATTGTCCGCTTTGGGTCCCGACCACGCCCTCATGGTTTTGTTTCTAAGAACTCACAAGCAACTTCCCAATGGATCACCCATCCTAGGATTGCTCTAGCCCAATCTCGCTTAACTTTGGAGTTCCAATGGAACCCAAAGCCAGTGAGCTTCCAAAAGGCCTCGTGTTAGGTAGAGATGAGAATATACATATAAGGCTTACAGGATCCACTCCCCTAGACAATGTGGGATGTTACACAGTAGTATCCAAAATTGGTCGTATAAACTCACAAGCATTTGTCTGGCAGTTCATCACATCAATATTATTTGATGTACTATGCATACAATAAGTTTTAATATTATTGTTCTCTAAGCAACTGCTCAATTTATTGTCATCAAAGCTCCATGTCAGTGTGTGTGCATGACATGATATGCCAAGGATTCATAGATTCTTCGTAAAAATACAGACACTACACTTCCTACTAGAACATCAACAATACACAGATTCTAAAAAGGAAATGCGTATAACATATGTATAAAATACGTATTTATACATCAGTTTATACTTTTACCAACATAGCAAACAATTCGGCGAAATATTTAGTATGCCCATTTTATATCATACGCGCGTTTACAATTCGTGCATAAATTTGAGCGTGGCCAGTTTGTTCATTTTTTTACAAGAGGTATCGTGTAAAGGTGAAATTGAACACACTTTAGATGCTGGAATAAATACTCTATTAACTATTTTATGACACATTTACATGATAGTAATCAAAATCAAAATGCGGATGTGAATTCCAATTACAAGATACTAAATAATTATCAAATATGAGAGAATAAAAAAGATGATGGGACTCACATGA
This sequence comes from Pyrus communis, assembly GCF_963583255.1. Classification (NCBI taxonomy): domain Eukaryota; kingdom Viridiplantae; phylum Streptophyta; class Magnoliopsida; order Rosales; family Rosaceae; genus Pyrus; species Pyrus communis. The sequence goes on from NC_084806.1 coordinate 11,608,907, forward strand.
ATTTTGGAATCCAACTCCAAAATTTGAAGGTATTTGATTCCTTAGATGTAGGTGGGAATTGAATTCCAGATTGTTCGGGAATCGGAATGAATTTTTTCTCCCCATTCTATCCTAACTTATTTCTAAAATTTCAAGATTGCCTTCGCATTAACTGAACTCCACCCACCACTGCCCAGTTTAATATGAAATTTACCATAATATTAGCAATAATTAAAATAAAATAAAATAATTAAATTTCAGTGTGTTTACTATTTGGTGAATAGAGACATTTTAATATTTTTATTCTATTAATTAGTATATAAAATTTAACAAAAAATAGTATATAAAGTAATATTTTTTTAACTAATGACATTTTAGTAAGGAGAAATTAAGTTCTCATCCCTCATTTTGCTACTCCATTGATTAATACCTTATTCCTTTTTAATTTTTTATCAAGGTCCTTGGGTATTAGTAATATCATTAATTATTTCAATAATAAAATATTTTTTATTTCTAAATATATTCATTAAAAATGTTACAATTAGTATATTTATATTTATGGCTAAATTTTTTTATCATATATTTTTATTTTTAGTTTGTACCCCATTTTGAATTTGCAACCCTTTTTTAATTTGTACCAATTTTCTTTATCAGTTTTAATTTGTACCCATATATTTCTTTTTGTGCCCATATTTTTTTTTTAAGTTTTATTTGTATTTGTACCCATATTTTTTTATTTATTTGTACCCATTTTTAATTTTGCTAAATGTACCCATGCTAATTATATGTATTTATTTTATGTTTTAAAATATATCAGTAGTTATTTTTTAAAATATGTTAATAATTATATGGATACATTATTTTCTTGCTATAATTTTTTGAAGAACAATATTACTCTAATATTTATTTTTAAGTATTTATTATATTTTAAAATTTTTATTTGAATTTGTTTAAATTTCTTAATTTGTGGGACATTAAATGTATAAATGCATGAGTTAAATCTTTTAAATGATGTTAAGGACCTTGATCAAAATATTTAAACAAATAAGGATTCAGTTTAACAATTAGGTTGATTAAATACCGGAACCAAAATGAATTATATTGATTTCCTTTCCAATTCAGGCGAATTAGTAAACAGTTTATATGAAATCTATACCAATTTATTCTGATTCTAGAAGATTTTAATAAACAATTTCAACAAAAATCCAATTCTGACTCTTCTTCATTTCAACTCCTTATCAATTCAATTCCTCATATTTTTTTTTACGAATTAATAAACGAACCATAGAGTTACAAACTTGCAATCTTAATACAGTTAATCATCACCATCTAACAAACTATACAGTTAATAGTCACCATCTAACAAACTACACAGTTAATAGTCACCGTCTGTTGCGTGGGGTGACATCACTCGAGTGAAGTGAGAGTCCTATGATTAATAATTAAGTTGAATTGGTTCCCTCTGTTGTTTGGAGGAAGATTTTTTTTTTTTTTTTCTCATTTTTTCTCCTTTTATTTGAACGATCACGATAAATTATGTCCACATCTTATATTATTTTTTTTATAAAAAATAAAATAAAGAATATGAAATGAGAGAATAAAAAAGATGAAAAAAGAATGAGAAATAATCATAATTTTGTTGTTTTCGTATGGTAAACAAAAATTGAAATGAACCATCAGACACCACATCCTCTACAGATGGACCACCATGTGATGTTCCATCACTTTTTTAGATTTTACTGTAGGATTGATTTGATATCTTCACTGCGATGTGATAATATTGTGGCCAAGGATAGTATTTGCAGTCCACACAGTTGTTTTTATATGTGCACATCGCACCACATTGAATAGTCCCGCAGATGGCGGAACCTCATGTATTTCGGATTACTGTTAATCTGATGTGATCTATTTTGGCCAAGACAAAAAAATTACATCACTTTAACGTCTGCATGAATGTTTTTTAAGGTTGTTTAAACAAATATTCTCTTGCATTCAATGTAAAGATGCAAGCATAGGAATTGTGTTTAGATTCTTAACACATTTTGTGTGGTGTTTGAAGACTTTTATGTTGTCCGCCAATCATTTGATAATTAAGATGTGAGAGTTCGTCTTAAAAATTGTTTATGATTAGATCATAGCATAATTTATGAGTTTAGTTTCATAATTCATACCGTTTCACAAATGAAAAGATGTGAACCTTCACATAACTTGTAATAAAAAGTCATTCACATATGCATGATCGAGTAGATCATCGCATAGGTCTTGTATTTAGTTTCATGGCAACACATGTATCCTAGTGGGAGGAAAACTGAAATTGAAATATGTTCAAGTGATTACATTTTTAGAGTAAAAGGAACTTTAATAGGGGTGTAATATTCACAAATCTCATTTTATTTCTCACACATATTTTTAATTTTCAGCCGTCGGATCGGATGAATTGAAGAAGATCAACCGACATAAATTATCAAAGGATGTGTAAGAAGTAAAATAAGTTGTGTGGATAATATACTCCTTTAATAAATAGAAAGGACAAGGATTGTCTGCCCTCCCGTGCTTTCCTATTTGTATGGTCACGGTTAAGCCACATCAACATTTTATATAAAAAAACAATATAAAATGTTGACATGGCTTAACCGTGACCACATAAAACAGGAGAGCACGGGAGGACACCAAAAGTAGAAGAACATACAATCCTTGTCCAAATAGAAAAGCCTCGAAAACACTTAAGACCTCTAGAGTCATACAACATATCATTTCTAGGTATAATTATGATGCACATAACATGTCATGGGTTTATTGTTTTAAAATTATCATAAAATGACAGAATTACTAGTATATGTGTGCAAGTGGAGTTGGAGAAACCACGAGACCACTTTCTAAATTATATGCTGCGTAAAGTCATCAGGATCAATGATAGATATTTAGGTATATTTTAACTCAAGACTTTGGCATGTACCGGATGTCTTCTTTTTATTCCCTTTTAATTTTTATTTTTGTAATGCCTTGATCGGAGTGGGTGTTGTCCCTAGTTTACTACATGTTCGAAAATTGAAGGATTTAGTGCAGCAAGCGCAACTGCAGCGTTTTAGTCAAGCACTCGTCATTCCATGGTACTGTTAGCTATTGGTGAATATGCATAATGCATAGCCCACTTTGGACATAGGGCATGGAATATACAGTTCCTAGGGAAAACGGATTTTCTTGTTTCAATTTATATTTTAAACCTATATATCTTGTTGGGAAATGTGGCTTAGATTGTTGGATTTTGGATCGGTTATGTGGAATTCTTCCTAGAACCCTTTTGACAATTTGGGTAACTATAACTTGCATTTAGGGAGTAAAATCTTTTTTACACAATTATAGAATCACTCTTCGACTATAGTTGGTTCTAACTTAGTGCAAGTTTTTGAAAAACTAAAATTTGGTGCTAATTTTAAGAAGTTCATCTCATTCAGTGAAAATGAGCACAACTAATAAAAAATAGATTTGGATTCTCTATCTTCCTATTTCTCTCCCTTCTCATTCTGTCCCTTTAATCTAGACCATTTAGGGTTGGTTTGCTATTGTTGTGCCTTGAAAAAAAAGTTGATTCTACTGTACTGTGAGAATAAGCAGCTGTAAAATAAAGTAGCAGAGTGTTTGGTAAACTTTTTTGTAAAAATGCTTTTGGAAAAAAAAAAAAAAGCAGTATGATAGTGTTTGGCAAACTTTTATGTAAAACAACTATGACTGTGTGAAATGATCAAAAAGGTATAATACTAGATGTGCTATGACAAGCCACGACGTCGTTCGCTGGTAACCTCTTCACCTTCGTCCTCCTCTCCCTCCTCATCTTCTCCTTCCGCACGGTCATCGAAAATGGCACCCACCTCCTGACCTCCTTCATCGACCGCAACCCTTCTCTCAAATCCCTCATATTCTGCCTTGATCTTGCTGGCGCTGGCAATACCAACCACCGCTTTCCCAGATCTGCAGCCGAGTCCCTTTCTCTGATCTCTCTCCGCTGCCGACACCGCCCATTTCTTCCCCTCACCCGTGTCGGAACCTTAGATGACGATTTCTTCTCCGGCGATGACGACGGCACTCGCTCCCTCTTCGGCCCCAATTAGATCGCCCCAATCCTCATTTTCTCCTCCTCTTCTCACGCCACCTCCAAATTAGGGTTTAATGGAACTTACGGGACTAGGGTTTCTGAAATTGTGCGCTCCAGCCTCACATTCAAGGCTAAGAAATTTACCATTTCTGATGACAGAGCTAGAGGCAGAGATGCCAACGGAGAAAGCAATGAAGGGGGGGAGAAAGGCGGCGATGAAGAAATGGACGATCGAGCTGTCGATTTGCAATTCTTGATCAACGGATTGGAGCTGGATTGCCGGGACGTGGCGACGTTGTTCTTCTTCCTGAAAGTGTGAGGAATCAAGAGAAACTTCGAAAATAAGCCACTTTTTGAAGTTGCTTTTTTGCAGCTTCCACTTTTTAGCTTTTTTTCATTTGAAACTTTGAAAAAAAGCTGGTTTGGGGTGTTTACCAAACACCAAAAACTCTCCCAGCTTTTTTTCATACCAGCTTTTTTTTGAAATCACCTCAACCCCAAACCATACCTTAAAGTTGTGCCGCATATTTAATGAGCTTCGTTTTTTTATTGCTTTTGTTCAACATTATTTCATCTTCTATCCTCATGTCCACACCACCATTTACCCTCCTCCTTCTACACGTCAGCCATGATTGGCTTCTCAAGTTGATCTTGGCGCCGCCGTAGGAGTATTTTATATCGAAAAAAAATTCCAACTATTTGTTTTGAAACCATTTCTGTCTATAAACCTTTACAATTTAAAATATTGTATAATCATTATTATTATAGAACTCGATAGCTATCTCAAAGGTCTCAATGCTGTTGAGAAAGTTGGAGGAATGCTTGGATTGTATTGTCATTCTCATCAATTTGTTCAACAACCCTCACATGCGTTACACAACAAGGAGGAGGGGATGAGAGAGAGTATAGAAATAGGAAGGGATAGAATCCTCCATATATATAAAAGTGGTTAGCTCAATCCAAGTATAGCTCCAAAGACAATGATAATTAATGACATAAACATAACAATCGAAAGATAAAGCATGGTTCAGTTCGTAAAAATATTTTTAATTTTTTCCGTCATTTCAGTTACATGCAAGTTCTTGTATACGCATCATAGTGATTTTGAACCATAAATGTAATGTTAGAATTGCATTTTATTTTTACTTAATCTAGAAGTGATTGTTCTAGCTAGAGAGATGAGTTGGCTTAAGAAACCATGGGTTTCATGACACAAATCCTTGTAATGTCGTATACATGGATTGGAGTTGTGCTACAGAAAGAGAATGATTACCATGAGTTGTCATGAAATATTGATTAAGATTAAGGGCTGGTTTGGTATTACTGTACTTTAAAAAAAAACTGTTTTTGGTGTGCTGTGATAATAAACAGTTGTGAAATAAATCAGCAGAGTATTTAGTAAACTTTTTTGTAAAAGTGCTTTTGAAAAAAGAAAAAAAAAAAAGCAGTATTATAGTGTTTGGTAAACTTTTATGTAAAATAGATGTGAAAAAAAGTCGGTTTTTCAAAGCTGGGTTTTGCAGCTTCTTGTTTTTGGTTTTTTTCACCCAAAACTGTGAAAAAAAACTGAAGCTAAATGTTTACTAAACACAAAAACAGCTTCTAACTTTTTTTTTATACCAATTTTTTTAGAATCATCTTAGTACTAAATCAAGTCTAAAACTGATGATGATAAGCTGTTCATTTGGTGACTTTTTTCAGTCCCGTGGACTGTGTTTTATTCACGTGCCTTTGGATTTCGGGAGATACCATGTTACAAAAGATAAAGATCGACTCCGACTAACTTTCATCAACAAATTTGGAATCGTATCGTATAACAGCCAAGTACGACTATTTTATACTTGGACTCCTATTTCTTTCCCATTTTTTTATTTTTTGAATTTCCTTCTGTGAAAAAAGGACAATGTCGCAATATTTGACAAAAGCTAAAAGCTGGGAAAGGATGGGTAGGGGGTCATAATTATTTTCCCGATTATCTCCTGTGCTTTTGTGCCGGCAGGTCAAATTCTTCCACTCTACTCCATCTACTGTCTCATAAAGTTAAGTTTTTGCTTTTCATAATAATTGCACTTTGAAATGTAGAGGGTTGGTGACCAAAAAGAAAAAGAAACTGCGAGAGCTCTTGACCCAAGTCAAGAAAGTCGGGCTGATTTTGCTGCATGCTCTTGAATTTATTTATTTATTATAAAAATAAATCTAAACTTCATATTAATAAAATATTTTTTATCAACTAAAAGAAGATAAAAATACTATTTAATCTTTTATTACAATAAAATAATTAAGGGCAGTAATTTAATTTTACAAAATAAAATTTTGCTGTTTTTGTTTAAGCATCACTTATATGTGATCTTAACATCTCCAATTTAAAAAAATTAAAAAAAATAATAATTAAACATCTCTCACTGTCTCCCAACTCCTATGTTCTCTCACTCTCTTCCTCTCTCATTCAATTTAAAAATAAAAAATAAAAAGTTTCACACAATTTGTTAAGAGTGATGCTAGAAAAATTTCGTTTTACAAATCACATCTAAATCATCTATCTAATAAGAAAAAGGTTCATAACACAAGCAGGTATCAGTTTTTTTTTTGGAAAGATAATTACAATGTGGTCAGAATGTAGTTTTCCTAATATTTTCTTATCTTATAGTTGAGTAATATTTCGGAATACTTAAAACATGGTCATGTGCTAATTAAAATATATTTGTTTTATTAATATATCTTATATTTGAGACATATCAAACTTATCGTTTACTCTTATTATAACATAAGAAAATAAGTTTAGAAAAAACAAATTTGGCCACCTTAGTATTCATTTCAATAGAGAGCTTTTGGCTTTTTTTTTTTTTTTTTTTTTGTGTGAACAAACTATATTATCTATACTAAGTGGGAAGGGAGTGGGCTAAGCCTTACAATTGGCTAAGCAAAAATGTCATTCGCTTTGGCGAGAATCGAACCTAAGATATCTCATTTACATATAAAGAGAAATATTACTAGACCGAATGCAGTACTAAGTGGCTTTGTTTACTTCTTATTAGTTGTTTTTTTTTTTTTTTTTTTTTTTATTTTTTTATTAAGAATGAGGATCCTAGTTATCCTTAAATCGTGTCCGTTCATCATATTCCGGAAGCCCTTGCAAAGAGGATCCGGAGAGAATTGTCATTCCATTTTTAATTCTGAGGGACTGGTGCGCTAAAGCTCCCACTTTTTAATTCTAAGGGTCCTGGGACTTGCACTCAATATTGATTATATATATAAGGATAAATTACATTTTACTCTCTCAGGTTTAGAGTCGATTGCAACCTCATACAACATCGTTAAAACATTTCTATTTCATACATTTACTTATCATTTTATTTCAATTTCATACATCCGTTAGAAAATCCATTAAGTGATGATGTGGCTAATATGGGATCCACATTTGTGCTGACGTGGCTGCCGAATTTGTGCCAAGTGGCAAAAAAAAAAAATTTCTATGCATTTAAAAAATAATAATTTAATCAGATTATTAAATACTAAAATAATTAATTAAAGAAAAGTTTTTTTTTAAAAAAAAAAAAAAAAAACCCTAAAACCCATGTCTTCCCCATCCCCAGCCGTATTCACCCAAATTCTGCTTTGCCACACGTTATACGATAAACGAATGTGATTGGAGAATTTTCAGGATTCTCACAAAAAAGATATGGCGAGGATCCTCTCTCCTCCCAGAGTAATTGCCTCCCCCCTTTTTGAGATGAGGGTCCATGGGTGCTTGCACACAACATTGATTATATATATATATATATATATATATATATATATATATTATTCAGGAGCTAATCTAGCCTAATCGTTTTATTTAAAGAAACTAAGGCTTTTCTGGTATTGTATTTAAAAAACTTCATAATTTTTTTTAAAACATTTCTTAAAAATATGTTTTAAGAACAATTTTTTAAAGACGCTAAAACTTGTTTGGTATGATATTTAAAATTATTTTTAAATTTTAATAATTAATAAAAAAACACCCTACAACAAATCTCTGTCGAGAATTACTACTAAATTCAATTGGACAAACAGAAGACCCAAAGTGAGGGTCGGGGGAGAGGGAGATGAGAGAGAAAGAGTAGAGAGGGAGGAGAGAGAGATTTGGAGGGGAGGAAAGAAAAATAGAATTTCGATAAAGAGCTAGCAAAAAAACCCAGGACTAAAAGAATAGGAGAGAGAAAGTAATGTATTTCAATCCAAGTTTAAAAACTCATTTTTTGTATTATTTAAAAGTAGACTAATTTTTAATCATATATTCTAAACGAACCAGTGCCAAAACAAATTGATATTATAAGAGATTTACTCCAAAAAGAAGGAAAGAGATCCTCTCCAGATCCCTTCCATCAAATCCATCAAATCAATTAATTCAAGCCCTTAAAATTTGATCCAACGACTACAAACATGAGACCCCTTTAAAAGTTATAATAACTTTAGCCGTTGGATCAAATTTCAAGGGTCCAGATTAGGTGATTTGGTGGATTTGATAGAAGAGATTCGAAAATGATCATTTTCCCAAAAAGAATACGTTTATTTTCTAAATAATTCATAGCATCAGTGGCTAGCGGGAAGGAGGGAAGTACTTACAATGCTTGATAATGATAGTCATTTCTTGGAACAACAAAGTGGCTTGAGTGCCTTAGAGCAACTCCAGCGTGTGAAACCTCCCCCTAGGCAATACACTATGTTATCCACCTAGTGAACAGTAACTACTCTTAATGAACAGTAATCGCCTTTTGCATCTCCACCGTTGCACTTCAATAGCATTGACAATAGGCAATAAAATATTAGTATTTTATTTATTTATAAAATAATACAAAATAATTTTAATTGTAATTTCGGATAAGATTTTTAATCGTTTTCGTTGCGTCATGTGTCATTATCCGAAATATTATTAAATAATACAAAATAATTTTATTTGTAATTTTGGATAAGATTTTTAATCGTTCTCATTGCGCTACTTGTTATAAAATCCGAAAAGACAATTATTGGGGATGGATTTATAGAAAAGTAAAAACAATTTTTTTTAAAAAAAATTCAGATTTGTTTTCAAATTTTTTACAATTTTTTTGAAATTTTTATTCAACTAATTAATCTCTGCCGTTGGATATAAAAAAATTTTGAATTCCAACACTCCAGATTGTGCCACGTGTCATAACGGTAACTTTTCTTAATTTTAAAACTATTTTTTCTTTTATTTTTTTATTTATAAAGCAGATTAATATTAATCGTCGATCTCAGATCGAACAGTTGATATTAAATCAGAATTTTTTTTTTATTACCGTTGTATATCGGATAGTCCATTTTAAAGAGCCGTTGAGATCGAACGCACCGTGGGAAGCCACCTGGCTTCCCAACTGTAACTGAGGCTGATTGCTCTGCGAGCCCCTGGGGTCTAAAACTTGTCTGCTGACATGCCCTCACGCACGGGTGAGGCACACGTGCCTGATAGAAAAAATTTAAAATTGTGACTGACGCCAAGCTGACGTCAGCCCTGCGTCAGGTCCACCTCAGACTCGCAGGCTAAGGATTCCTCATGGGTTTCTTGCTCGAGCCTGACCAATCCCTCAGGCTTCCAACGCTGGAGTGCTTCTGCCTAGCTATGGAGCCCTGTTTGGTCCACCTTCCCCCGAGCACCAGCTGCTCTTATGCACTAGTTGTTGGTGGGTAGATCCAAATTCTTTTATATAAGAATTTATATAATCTCACTGTCAATTATATGTCTTTATATTATTTAATTCTGTTCTAATTAAAAACGTTGAAACATATCTAGAATGGATGTATGATAAGACTGTCAGCTTCTCTCTCTACAACGTGAAAAATTAGATAATATAAAGTAGAGGGACACAAACCCACTTACAGCAGTGTATTCTCGGATGGGATTCTCGGAAGTACTTTTCTGCTTCTAAATATAGAAGTGAAAGGGTAAATGAAGATCATATATACTTTTATATCCCGCGTCACATTGAAATTCAACAATTCAAATCGTTATTTTTCAACTTGTACCTAATAGATCATTCTTGTAAAATAGACATTTAATTGAGTTCACATAAATTGACAAAAAGTATATTATAAGAAACATTGAAATTTCATGGTGACAATTAAATAGGAAAATTATTTCAAATTGAATTGAATTTTTGCAATGATAATCTATGAATCATGACTTATAAAATAAACGATTCGAAAAGTTGAAATTTGATGAAGAATGAATCTCATAACTAATGCTCATTAAAAAAAATAAAAATCTCTTTCCTTGAAAGCAAGCAGGTCAGTTAATAATTCAATCCAATAGTGGTGCGGGAAAGATGGGTTCAAGTGCTCAATTATTCAATCCAACTGGCTATAGAAGCAATTCAGTGCGCCTGCTGTTTCTAGATGTAGATTGCTAACTTTGGACGGGTTGCATGAGTTCAATTATTAATTATTTTGCATTAGAATGTGATGGTCTTGTCTCCTGTACCTTTGTTTTTTTTTTTTTTCTACAAAGAAAAAAATGATAAATTACATTTTATCTTTTCAAGTTTATTTTAGATTTAGAATCGATTTCAATTCTTTACATCTTTAAAATATTTCACTTTCCTACCTCAAGTGTTATTTTATTTCGATATAATACATTCGTTACATTTTTCATCCATTAATCTGTTAAGAGTTGACGAGGTTATCAAATTTATGCCACATGACAAATTTTTTTTATGCATTTAAAATATTAAAATATTTATCCTATTTATAAAAAAAAATAAAAAATCCAGAAACCATTCCTCCCCCACCCCGACCCACTCCCTATCCTCCGGCCCACCCTCATCTCCCCCGCAACCCCCCATCCCACCTTCTCCCTCTCCTCCACTCTGTTCTTCATCGAGGATGCCAGGTTTAGTCTCCGTTCACCGTGCACCATCTAGGCTCGCCTCGCTTCGTTGTCCAAGCTCATGGCTAGGTCCAGGCTCGGCTCGCCGTCCATCGCGCACCGCTCGAACGACTTGGACACCCGAACTGCCTACTCCAACGCCTTGTTCGAACCCTCGACGAAGGCGATTGTGTCCCGGGCCAGCTTGAGTAGAAACGGGCCGAGATCCAGGTTGTCTAGGGAGGCATCGACAAGAATAGGATCCGAGGAAGCGGGTTGGGGCTTTTTGGATCCGGACAGGGACCAGGATGACGGTTTTTTGGTTTTTTTGGGGGGGGGGGGGGGGGGGGGAGGGGTTCTGGAAACCGGGGCGGGTTCGGATTGCTAGGCTGGGGATTCGAGATCGCGATTCGGGGCAGGGCGGAGTCAGGCGGAGGTGGGGGTTGCGGGGAAGGATTTATGGGGTTTTTTTTAATTATTTTTTTATAGGGTAAATACTATAATAATTTAAATGTATAAAAAATTATTTCTTTGCCACGTGGCACAAATGTGGTAGCCACATCAGCTCTTAATTGATCAATGGATGAAAAATGTAACAAATGTATTATACTAAAATAAAATAATACTTAATGTATAAAAGTGAAATGTTTTAAAGATGTTGTAAGAGGTTGCAATAGACCTTAAACCTAAAGTGATAAAATGAAATTTACCCAAGAAAACAGGATATCACATAGCTTTTTTGACCTTTTCTTTTGGTTAGTAACACGACCTAATTAAGTCTTGAATGAAAGAAACAAACCCATTTAACATCACACTACACTAATGTATCTGTTAAGTGCTAACCGTACCAAGACCTTAAATCGTTTACCCTTTTTATCAAATTAAACTTTATTAAGAATAATTAAGAACGTACCATATGACAATTAATAAAACACTAAAGCAGTTGCTTTAATTACATCCACAAAGGCTCTTTTCAGACAAAGCAAGAGAGTTGTCATAATCACGAAAACTCTTTTTTGTGATAGTGAAAAAGTGATCACAATCCGAAAATGAAGATGGTTAACAAATTAGGGAGAAACTTGAAGAAAAATAAAGAGAATTGACCGTAAGCTGTATTACTGTTGAACTTAAAGCTAAAGACAAAAGAGTGCTTCAAATATATTTTTCTCTCTAAGACCACCTTCAATGGTGGGCTAAATGTTAAATTACCCCCCAAACCATCTACAACCCATGCTAAAACATTGGTCTAAATGCCAAATGTTAAAGTTGGGCCAAATACCCCCCAGAATTCACCCCCCCCCCCCCCCCGCGCGACTGGACTCGCTGGCCCAAAGGCCAGTCTCGGCCCGTTCACTAGCCAACGCGCCCCACGAGGAGCGCATGCGGTCCGTTCCCAACAGGGTGGGCCCTGCTGTCAGCGGGTTGTCGGCCACCCAGATCACCTCCAACGGCTACATTTTCAATCCAACGGCTGCGTTTCAAGGACCGTTGGTTGATCCAACGGTCCAGATTCAAATTTGATTTTTTAAAATATGTTATTTTAAAATACATTGAATCCAACGGCTGAGATCAAATATAATCAAATCTAACGGTAAAAAAAAGATCTAACAGCCCAAATTTAAATCTAACGGTTAAAATAATTAAAAGAAATTATTTAACTCAAAATTCACCCAAAAACTCTATAAATACCTATATATTTGTTCAAACATCCACACAAAACTCAAATTTCTCTTAAAATTCTTCTAATTTATCTTTCTACCATTTCTTTCCATTTCCAAATTGTTCAACATGGCAAGAGAGCATATTAGAGGTCGTAATTGGACTTGTGAGGAAGATGTTGCTCTATGTTTGGCATGGATTTCTGTTAGCGAAGATGGTGCAGTTGACACTAATCAAAATAAGAAGGTTTTGTGGGATAAAATCATTGCAAAGTTTCAAGAAAACTGCAATGGTAGCAGGCGGGATGGTGGTGGAGTTTATGATCGGTGGAAGACTATCAACAAAGCATGCACTTTATGGAAGGGAAGCTTGGAGAGAGCCGTGGTTGGCATGGCTAGTGGGAGGAGCGCCATAGAAATTGTGAGTTTTGTTTTTGATATTTTATTTGTCATGTACATAATATTATGTTGCAACTAATTATTTTTATGTATTTTTTGCATAGGGTGACAAAGCAATGGAAATTTACAAGACAAGAGTAACACCAAAAAATCAAGTTTTTAAGTTGCAACATGCTTGGGACATCCTCAAGGATTGTCCGAGGTGGGGAACCGATGAGGACCAACAATTGGGAAGATTATTTCAACATGAAGCTGCACAGACAAATGCCGGAGATGAAGGTGTTGATGAAGGTGTCGATGAAATGACCTTATCTCCTTCTTTTGCAAGGCCCCCAGGAAGAGATAAGCAAAAGGAAGCAAAGAGAAAAGGGAAGTCCCAAGATCTGATGAGTGGACACTTTGATACCGGAATGGCAAAATTGAACGAAACTCATAGCGCTCGCCAAGAAGAAGCGGCCCGAATACGTTTGCAAATGAAGGAAATCTCGGATAGGGAGGAAAATAGGTTTGAAATTGAATTCATGATGAAGGACCTCAGCAAATACACTCCAGAGAGGAAGAAGTTCTTACGTGGTAAGCAAAAGGAAATTATGCGAAAGTCTGCCTCAAGGATTATGTTTCAAGATGATGAATCTTCTGAACCCTATATCCCAACATTTCAACGAAGTCCATCACCAAGTGAAGATGATGGATATGATTGTTAAGTTTATGTGGTGTATGAATTATGTGCTTCATTAATTAAGTTTATTAATTGTGGTTTGTGAATTATCGGTTGTATTAAGTTTATGTACTTTATTAAATTTATATCTTATTAATTATCCAATAATTTATGTCTTATTATTCCCCACTTTGATGCAGAATAGATGCCTTCAATAATTCAACCTCCATTTAATCATTTATCCAACGTACTAGACAAAATACTTTGCACAAAAAGACACTTAAATTTATTACTAGAAAATAACAACATAGTACACTTAAAATTATTACATAAATGCATAACCAACATCATCAACGTTCACCTTCTCGGCGCCATACATGCTCAACCAAATCTTTACGGAGTGTGTCATGACATTGAGGAGCTTGAATTCTATTTAAACGTCTCATATACTCACTCAAGATGACCCTATCTTGTCGGGTCTCATATGTGGTTGGAGCGAGATATTCAACATCTCTTGCAATAGCTTTTGCATGTGTTGGTTGGTCATCATCCACATCTTTGTCTGAATCTTCTTCAATTTCAATGTACTCATCTTCCACAATCATGTTGTGCAAAATTATGCACGTCATCATGATTGAATGGAGGTCTTCGGACATCCAAAATTGTGCAGGCTCTCTAACAATGGCTCATCGAGCTTGTAGAATCCCGAACGCTCTCTCCACATCCTTCCTGTAAGACTCTTGCCTCTGCGAAAATAATTTCTTCTTTGTACTATCGGGATGAGAAAAACTTTTGACAAAAGTAGACCAACTAGGATAAATACCATCAGTTAGGTAGTAACCTAGCTCATACCTATTACCATTTACCTTGTACCGAAATTCTGGTGCCCATCGATTGACAACATTATCGAATAAAGGAGAAGACCAAAGAACATTAATATCGTTGTTTGATCCAGGAGCGCCGAAGAAAGCATGCCAAATCCATGTGTTGTAAGACGCCACAGCCTCGAGCACGATGGTTGTCTTGTCATGATGGCCCTTGAATTGGCCAGCCCAAGCAGTAGGACAATTCTTCCACTCCCAATGCATACAATCGAGACTTCCTATCATGCCAGGGAAGCCTCTTTTTTCTGCCTTGCATAGAAGCCTCTTCAAGTTTGCACGATTTGGGTTGCGGAGGTATGTGGCTCCATATATGCCTTCAATTGCCTTACAGAAGTGTTTCAGGTTCTCAATAGCAATACTTTCTGCAAGTCGGCAATACTCGTCAGTTGAGTCTGCAGAGCATCCATTAGCTAGCATGCGAAAAGCAGATGTGAGCTTCTGATGAGGTGATAGACCTTGTCGACCTGTGGCATCTACCCTCCGTTCAAAGTAGGGGTCATGATTGACAACTGCATTCAAGATGCTTTCAAAAAGCTCTCTCCTCATCCGAAACCGCCTGCGAAAATCATGAGCAGGAAATCTCGGACGCTCGATGAAATAATCTTTCATCATTCGATTGTCGCAGGCGGTTTCGGGCAGAATGTAAGAATGTAAGAATGTAAGAATGAAGTCACCTGCGTGGCAGAATGTAAGAATGAAGTCACCTGCGTGGCTAACTGGGATCTTGAACTTGGCGCAAATTTTGTGCAGAGGAGTTAGCTGCAGCGGAAAGGAACCATCTCCACGTCCCTTTCTTCTAATTTACAAAATTAGAGGATTTGTATTATTGAAATTTGATCAAACGACTACAAATATAGGCCAACTTTAAAAGTTATAATAACTTCAGTCGTTGGATTAAATTTCAATGACATAAATTTTATAATTTAATGTATTAGGAGAAAGAAATCCGAAGAGCATCTATTTCCTGCCGCAGCAGCCAAAATTTCCGACTCATGCAGGCTTAGGCGCTTAGCTAGTTCATACGATTATTGTATCTAATCAGAAAGCTTAAAACGTTTTCCCACAAACAAAGAATCAAACTTAATTAACTATAATAACAATATAGAATGGCACAAGTCAAAGCAAGGAATTCAAGGCTCAAAGAACAAGGAATTAGAGCAGTAAAATCACATGGCACTGGCCAGGCAGCTCGCACCGCTCTTTTTGGGTTTCGGATGCCGGTTTGGCGTGGACGTGGAGGCCTTATGCTCCATATTCCTATGTATTATTTTAGGGTTTAGGACCATGCTTTCTCTATTTTGCTTGCTTGATTTCCCAAGAAGTAGTAAACTAGGTTCTCTTCTACATTTGTGCCACTGTCTCTTTCTAATTTCTGCAGGCTAAGAATTTTAGGCCAATGAGGAAGAATTTCATGTGGGAAAACAATTCATACTTCATGGGGCTGCTTGCCCTTGTCTCCATGTTATGACTCATGATAGTGTCTTTTTCACATGTTGAGATGCTCAATTACAATTAAATTATATCTTAAAAAATATATTGTTATCAGCACTCAATGTTAAAATTCAAAGCAACTCACTATTAATCACATTGACCACATTAATATTATCATCTACTCAAAGGGTTTCAGTATAGTGAGAAGTATAAACATTTAATACAAGTTGCAATTTATTTTGAAAGATACCGATATGCGACTTTGCACATTATTCAACATTTAAGACATTTTCACTTACAACGAATGTAGTGCAAGGAATAAGTATAATATCTATTTATTTGTTTACTAACAACCAAAATAACATAAAATTAAGTGAGTCCGATAGAATTTTAAAAGTAACTAAACGAGATAGTTTATCATGTACACATTCATTTTCATCTTTATACTTTTAAAAACTGGTCATCATGCGCTCATCTTTTTTATGTATGATTTGAATAACTATTTCAAAATGTAATATCAACTTGATGTCACAGTATATAGTATATACTTTGAATTAAGCTCGCTTGACAAAGTTTGTACCCTTTCTTTTGGTTTACGTTGTGGGGCTTTTGCTACTCAAAGAAGGACAAAATTGGGCGAGAAGTCCACCACACTCACATGCCAAATCTAGATTGCACACATTGCATCTTTCATTTTAGCAGTGACATTTATGCAAGGTATGTACCATCACTTTCTTTTGGGATGAGCCTCATATATAGAACAAAGGTTAGGACTGCTTGTCCACTAGTATTAAATTTATCCCGCACCATTGTTTGTTTTGATGATTGATTTTTTTTAATTCATTCGATCGGATAGTAAAAAATTATGAGGAATATACAAGAAGTAAAAATAAATGTGTACAAAAATACCCTAATTTTATAAAGTCACAATGGAACCACCAGTACTAACTACTAACTTATATAATTAGCAACTAGCTGATGAGCACACACTAACAATTTCATTTTATTTTTTGTTTATTTTTAATTAAAGATTGTGATTAGTTTTTAAAATTATAAAAAGAGTATGAAATAATGATGGTGGGATAATTTCTTTGAATAAGTGCATATTTTATCTTAATATTATATAATTATTGTTTTGTCATCATTACGTAAATATTGTACATCAAAAGTGAGAGTAAAATAGAAAAAAAAAAAAAGGGATATGATTATCATTTTCTCAAAAGATACAAAATTACGGTTTTTCCCTCCTCATGTAAGTATTGTGTATGAAAAGTGAAGGCAAACTAGAAAAAAATGGGGCAAAAAATTGATAAAGAGAGTTCTCTTAAGAATAGTATTAGCATATGAGCATACATAAAGTGTGTGAGAAAATTTTTTATTTTTATTTTTGTAATAGAAGGAGAGAGGAAGAGAGTGATAGAGAATGTGAGAGTAAGAAATTTTTTTTTTTTTTTAATTTTTTTAATTTTTTCTAATTAGAAATATGTTAGGATTACATGTGGGTGAGACTTTTAATTAGAGATATGTTAGGATTACATATTGTGTGAAATTACATTTTTACCTCATATTTCTTATTTTAAATAAACGGTTAAACTTGTAACTTCTTAAAATTTTGGTTGATAATAAGTGTTTTATTAATTAGTAAAGATAATAGTATAATAGTATTGATTAGCACACAACTGTCGTATCTTATCGGTTCCAACTCCAAACCCTACTGAAAGAGATTTTGACTAAGAACACTCCCTAAATCCCTAGGTTTGTAGTCTTATTTTATTCAACAGAGTTTACCTAATCAATAATTATGGAACTATAGTCCTAAATTTTGTACTCTATTCGTTAGCAAACCGTTCCATCACTTAATACTAAACCTAAACTGGACGGAACCATATAGGTTGATAATTTAAACAGACTTGTGTTATGAGATTTAGCCATAATTTGGTACTGAGATGATTTTGAAAAAAGAGACTATAACTTTTTTATGTTTGGTAAATATTCAGCTTCAACTTTTTTTCACAG
This sequence comes from Pyrus communis, assembly GCF_963583255.1. Classification (NCBI taxonomy): domain Eukaryota; kingdom Viridiplantae; phylum Streptophyta; class Magnoliopsida; order Rosales; family Rosaceae; genus Pyrus; species Pyrus communis. The sequence goes on from NC_084806.1 coordinate 11,626,887, forward strand.
TTTTGAGTGAAAAAAAATCAAAAACACAAAGCTACAAAACCCATATTTGAAAAACCATCTTTTTTTTTCACATCTGTTTTACATAAAAGTGTATCAAACACTATAATATTGTTTTTTTTTTTTTCCAAAAGCATTTTTACAAAAAAGTTTACTAAACATTCTGCTATTTTATTTCATAGCTGTTTATTTTCACAACACAACAGAAGTATTTTTTTTTTTTTTCAAAGTACAACAATAGCAAACCAACCATTGATCACGTTTAGTCTTACTTTTAATCCTTTAATTTCTTAAGGAATTTTATTATTCTTATATATCTGATTATTGTCCTTGGTGTGGAAGGAGTCTGGACAGGATTCAATTACACCTACTTGCCCTGAGTCTTGCTTTTGGTCTCGACGCCATGAGATGACTGGAGAGAGAGAGAGAGAAAGGCGTGCCATTGTTAGAGGCTTCTAAAAAACAATTCTGGTGTTTGATTGAGTGTGAAAGTTGCTCGTAAATTTGACTTCTTAACTAAATGATTGTGCGTTGGGTGTGAAACTGCTTCAATTAAGTTCTTTTATGCCTCGAGCGAATGAGGAATTAAAATTTAATGTAATTTCATGTATGCTTGCTTAAAAAGTGAATGAAAGCGAAACAGAAATTAAAGCGAGAAACAAAATATAATCTTTTTATGATTGAATTAGGATTACAAACGTTTGTAGAAAGTAAAATCTAAGCCGATGGGTTGAGCTACATGATTTGAAATGTAAAATGACTGAAAAGGTAAGAAAGCAATAAAATTGTGGCAAAATTGGCCTGAAAGTAGTAAAACCGAATTAGAGCTTAGGATAAAACTGTAGCAAGAAAGCAATAGCAAAACTAGCAGTTCCTATATTATTTTTTCGGGGAAAATAATATCCTAAACTCATTAGATACTGCCAATTTCATCCGTACAGTTAGATTTCAAGTTTTTCTATCTAATTCTCTAACTTAAATATGTAACTTCCATACGACAAAAATAAGGAGTGTAAAAATAAATGTAAGGACTCAAGTTTTGCCCGAGCAATACTGAGGGACTTAATCTGTAGTTCATCCATTCAAATAATAACACACTGACAAACATGTCTCATGAAGTTTACAATAGAATTCATAAATTTAAGATTACCAACTATAACGTTATTCTAAACGAATAACATTAGTTTTCCCAATGCGTTAACGTTTTGCAGAAACCAAGCTGAAAACCTGGATAACTTCTCTCCCCGTCAAGTTGAAATCCAAAGAAAAGGACTGAAGAAGCAGCTGGACAAATCTAACATCTAGATTCTAAATCTCATTAAAACAAGAGAATCTAAGCATCTTTGCTTAAACTTGTTTGCTGCTGTACTGCCTCTATCGCTGCACTGCACTCATCAAGGACTGATGCCCTACATCCAGCTAGCCCTAACCCTAGCTCTTCATCAACACCAACGCCATTGTAATTCTAAATCCAGTACATTTCACAGCTAGGGTTCTTAACCCTGCACCCAGCAATGAGCATGGCATTTCCCAGTGGGCCCAACAGATTTTTGAAACTTGCAAACCAATACAAATATTTCGTAAGCTTGTACTGGACTGGCTCGCGATGTCTGGTCTGTTTCTGGTCACACAGCTATTAGCAACTGCTTATTCACGGGAATGGCCCTGGAAAGGACAAGGAAGATGGGTGCAGAGTAGGGGTGAACGGGTCGTTTTGCAACTTTGGCATTGCAATTTACAGAGATTTGTTCAGGTAAAATATCTTAGGAAAGATATTCCCGCGTAACACGATGTGTACTGACCCACGTTCTGAATCTGCGACGCACCGCGCACTAACGTCGGCACTCTCTCACACAAAATACAATCTTCTTGTCTTTTGATCCACTGCCTCGTGATGGGACAAGAGAGAATAGTATAAGAGTACACCTATAGATTACAAATTAAAAATATAATATAAATAAACGAATTTTAATGAAAAGTTAATGACAATGTTCATTGTAATGAAAAATCACATTTTACACTAAAAAGTCAATTTTGATATTATTTACTTTACATTTTATTTTGTCCTTCTTACTAAAACTCAAAATTTTCAAGCTCTTTCTATTAGTTTGCTTTATAAATAAATAAATGTAGTAAGTAAGAAGAAATTAATTGATTTTCAACAATTTTGAGTGGCTTTTACTTACCAAATAAATAGAAATTAGGTTTTATCTCTCTTTTTTGTATTTTATTGTTTTGGTAATTTTCTTATCAAGGTTCTTAAGTTTTAATGACCATCATTATGTCAATTATAATATTTACAATTAAATCTTATTTTAAAAATATTTAATTGATGTTAGAAACGTTACATTTAATATTTATATTTATGAGTAAACTTTATATTATATATTTCTACTTTTAGTTTGTACCCAGTTTTGATTTGCATCCCTTTTTTATATTCGTACTAGATTTTTATTTTTAGTTTTAATTTGTACTTATATATTAATTTCTTGTTGTGCTCATATTTTCTAAAATTTCATTTGTACTTATAATTGTTTTAATATTTTATTTGTACCATTTTGTTATATGCAAAGTGTACTAATTTTTTAACACTATAGATAGATTCTTTTGCCATTTGTTGTTTCATATTGTTACATTGTTTCTATCCATTTATTCAATCAAAATGTTTGAATTTTCTTTATTGTGGCCGTTTCTAGGGATTTTATATTTGAGATTTATATAACATCTATATATATTAACACAATTGAGGATTATAAATCTCATAAAATGTCAAATATATAGATATATACATATTAGTAATAATGTAATGAGGTGTACAAAGTCAAGGGACTTTGATCAAAATTTGAATATCATTAAGGTTTTAGTAATAAAGTATTAGTGACTAGGGACCGAATTCAAAGTTTCCCATAAATAAATAACTAAATTTCTTGAACATTTTGTACCACTATCTAGCCACCGGCAACATTCTTCTTTGATGGCAAAAGGAATGTGGGTAAATTTTACGTAAGTGTAAAATCACTTGAGTATTCTTGCAACCAAAGGAGGAGTAGGATATGTTAGGCGTTGTAACATTGGTGCGGTGTGTTCAAAGGGCTCTCTGATGCCTAAATTAAAGTTGGAGAATGAATGAGGACTCAAAAGCTTGAGTTTCTTGGTAAATGACTAGTTACTTTCATGATTGAAGGCCATATGCATGTCCTCGTATATTGGTATGGTTAAGCTTGAAGACTATTCATTAAGGTACCGTTTGGTACGCAGACGGGACAAAATGGGACGAAACGAAATGGAACGGAGGTTCCATGCTACGTTTGGTGTACGCTCAGGGCGGAATGGAACGAAATATTAAATGACAATCGTACCCTCCACAGATTACCCATTACCGGTTTCCACCTCTTCCTCTTCTTCCTCCACCCCCTCTCATAACTCTCATCCTTTCACCAGCTTTCCCCAGTGCCCTTATGTTCTTCCTGTTTGTTTCCACAAAAAATTTCCTCTCCTTGGCTTTCTCAAGAACCCTTTATTCAATCTGGGTTTTCTTTGTTTTGCCGTTTTTCTTCTTTGAATATATAAAAAAAGGCAAAGAAAATTGCTTTTTGTTGGGTTTTTGTCACTCAGTTTCCCGGAAAATTTGAAGTGTGATCAGAGAAGCTTGATATCCCGGAAAAACAATAGAGCTTAGTTTTTGAGTTTATATGTTGAGGTAAATTTCGATTTTTAATGAATATTTTATGCTAATTGTGCATAAAAAGTAGGGGTATTGTTGTCCAAAAAGTTATAATTTTGTGTTCCATGGGTTGGAATGTAATACCCTAAAAAATTTAAAATATATGATTATGCGGAAATTTTTATCGGAAAGTGAAATGACAAAAATGTCCCTCTTTGACTAAACGTAATTTTATGAGGACGTATTTTGTCCTTATATGCTTTGTCATATTTCTTGGCATATTTGGATAGAGCTCGATCTCACGAACGTGTAGGCGCAAACTGTTTGTGAAACGGAGTTATAACAAATGAGATATGAACGAGCGAAGTTAGGGGTGAAATGGTCATTTGACCATAATCTAGATTTCTCCAGATAATTGTGAGGTGCCACGTGTGTGGCATTGGCTGGGAAAGAGAGAGCACTGCCCAATCAGGAAACAAGGAAGGAGGGAAAGGAGAGAAAAGGGGAAAATGAGGAAAATGAGGGAAGGGAGAAGGAGAGAACGGGTCAACCAGGTTTCTCCACCCAACCCGCCATCGCGATCCGCTCATATCTCCTCCATACGAACTCCGTTTTGGGTGATCTTGGTGTCCATGGAAAGCCCTTGACGAGCCCTACATCTTTGTGATGTTAGATTTCCCAATTTCTTTCCTATTTCTCCAGTTAGAAGCCACAAAGCCCACGACTTTTTCAGCTGCTTTAATCTTTTTCCGGTGGCTCCGGTGAGCTTCATCGTCGATGACCACCACCAAAAGACTCCTCTCAACCCTAGGAGCAAGACCCAAGCCTTTGATGCGGTGGCGAAGTTCGTTATGGTGACGAATCGACAACTACCCAAATCAAGGGTTTCCGGCAGGTTCAAGTCAAATTGGAGCCTTTTTCGGCCAAATTGGACTTGGCCATAGGTATAAAGTTTGCTCTACTCTTTGAGATCTTCATTTCTATAAAATTTGAGAATTTTTGGAAATAGTTGAAATTTTCCGACGAGTTAGGACGGCGGGTGACTAGAGGGCTGTCAATGCTATTTTTAGATTAAATTAGATGCCTTGATTTCATTTTTGATATTCGTATGACGTAGGTTGATCGTTTGAACCTAAATTCACTACGATACCTTACTTGATCAAATTGTGAATCGACGATCCGACCGTTGGATCGTTACCAAACTTTGAGACCTTATCGTACGTAATATTTGAGGACTTTAGGAATTTGATTTCGTGATTGGTGGAGATCCGGCCGTTGGATCGGAATGAAATTTTAATATGGTGTTCTAAAAGCACAAGGTGAACTACGAATAGCTTGATCCCTTCATTTAGGGTACGTTTATATAGCTTGATCCCTTCATTTAGGGTACGTCTATAGTCTAACCAGGATGTTAGATGCAACCATAAATTAAACAAAATGATTTTTTTTTTTTTTTTTTTTTGTTTTAGTGTGGTTAGTTAGAATTATAATTAACCATTATTTTATTGTGGCCTACCTATGTATTTGGCTTCCGAATTAGAAATTTCGGGTCGTTACATGGAACAAGACGTTCCAAGGGGGAAGGTGGCACAAAAAATTAACTAAAACATGTTCCACGGATAGCGCGTCCCAGGAAAATTGGCGCACCAAACGTGAGACGAGTGCGTCCCGTCCCACTGCGTTCCGTCCAATCCCATGTACCAAACGATACCTGAGATACATGCGGCGTATTGTGATTGGTTGTTTGAAATTCATTATCTATCTCATCAAGTCAATTAGTCATTTGAGTCTTTTAACTGTGGACTGGAGACACAATTGTAAATATATATATCCTATCACGGAACCTTCAAGTTCATCTTGTATCTAGAATTGGATTTGCTCCGGACCTTAGTGTCTGGAGCTTAGGGTTCAAATCATCTAGTCCGCTAATTGGTGTGTAAAAGAAATCAGAGCCATTGATTTTGTGTGGTGAGCCAGGAAAATGATTTAATGAGGACCGTTGGATTGTATTTGTGAGACCCAGATGAATTGATCCCTGGGCGTTGAAGATTAAGGTCTGGAGCGGATCCAATTCCCTCGTATCCAATTCCCTTTCCTTGCTAGGTCTGAAGAGTAATTTGAGCTTTGTTAAGCCCTTAAGATAATATGTGGATAGTGGCTAGAAAAATAAGACAAAAGAGTGGGAATCCTAATTTTAAGTGATTTTTTGTACACTTTTTAACTCTTTTTCACCACTTTTATTGTATTTGTTCATTGATTTTCAAATCTAAAGTAAGGAGAAAAATGAATATAGTGAAAAAAACTGGTGTGTAAAAATTATTATTTTTTATTAAGAAATGATTTTTTTGAGGTCATTGCGAAGAAATTAATGTTGAATAAGAATTAAGAAAAAGAAAAGGGGGTAAAAGGTAAAATAAAAAAACAAAATGAGACAAAAGTGAAAAGGGAAGAAAAGAAGCGGACCCTCGTTTGGAAGTATTTTTAAATAATTAAAATCACACTTGGAGAAAATATTTTTGAAACAAATCTTTAGTTAAAATACAAGTTAATTTTGGAAAGGGTGCCTTTTGGAAAATAACTTAACTTTTTTTTTTTTTTTGCAAAAAGTACATAACAAATGTTTCTTCAAGAATGCATTTCAAGTGTGTTTAGGGTTAAAAAATATTTTATCTAAAATTGTTTTCATTCATTTATAAACACTTGTCAAAATAATTAGTATACTAGCAGGGTTGGCGAGAGTTGGAAGCCGAGCCAATAAGTGGAGCCGATCGAACAGGTGGAGAAGAAAACTAGAAAATAAATTAAAGAAAGAAAGGGGGCAACTTAAAGAGAGGAAGATGACGGAAGCCAATTAACGGCAAAAATTGTCTGTTAGCCTGCAAAACGCGAAGGCAGGTTTGTTTCTATGGCCCGTCGTGCCCTCACTTCACTAGAGAAAGAGAGAGTGGGGAGTTCTTGAGCCCCCTCCATCCGGAATCTCTGTAGGGTCCGGTTAAAGCAACCCCTCGCTCGCGCGGGTCCCACCACCAGAAACACCACACAGTACACACCACGCCCTCATCATTATTACACACACACACACACGCACGCTCTTTCCCCTCTCGTGTCACAGACTCGGTAGTAGCAGTTGTTTCTTTCTTCCTTTCTCTCTCCTCGCCGCGTCCGACTCACTCTAACGTTAACATCTGCAGCTGCATATGGATAGATGGTGGCTGGTTGGTTGTTATTATGACCGATGATGGCAGAGAAGATTAGTGATTTTGTTTCTGGGCGTACACGTGGCTCTGTGTACTTGGACTGTGGTACCGTTTTCTGTCAGATAGTAAATTTACAGGGATTAGGGTTTTAGGGTTGGTTGTTGCTTGCGGATCAGAATCCTCTCCTAAGAAAATGGTGAGGATCCTCCTAACCAGGTCTATTGGGTTGTTCAAATTTTATACAACGGTTATAATTATTATAATTTTTAGAGGAACTCTTTATTTGTAATCGTTGGATAAAATTTGAACGGTTCGATCGACCTGGTCAAGAGGATCCTCACCATTTGCTTAGGAGAGGATCCTGATCCGTTGGTTGCATCATTTGCATGAATTCATTAAGTCAGAGGTTCCTCCTTATCAAACCCCTTTGACTTTACTAAACTCCCTTTCAAAGCTTTGATTAGAGGTTTACTAATCCAAATTTATCCTTGAGGTTTGATTTATTTATTTTTGTTTTTATTGTCGAAACAAAGATGTCGAGTGTATGAGTAAATATTATCAGAAAATATTCTAAAATATATTTCAGTTACAAGTTTCTTGTTATTTAAGTTGAATCGAACAGATATATGTCTTCACATTCTATGACTTCTTAAACCCAAAACCCTAAATCCTACAACTTAATATTAAGAACATCAGTTGGATTTTAGGGTTTATAGCTTCATTGGGTGAGGAATATAATATAACCCTGAAGTGTAAAGTTACATGGAGTAGGTTTAAATTAATTAGGTTAGAACAGTAAATTTGACCAGATTGAGACGATGGAGTACCAAATACAACTGGTGTATGCATAGGGTTCAACAAATTTTGGCTGCTATCGCAATAATTTGAGTGCAAATTTCAGAGCAGTTGGACCACTCTGTCCTGGGTCCGTTCACGGTTCATATGCTTGTTTTTTTCCATTAAAATGTTAGGCCTAGAATTAGGGGTTATTTAGCAACTAGAGATTTTTGGCCTTTTACCAGTCATTATCTTTTGGCTCGCAGGTGAAACTGTGAAAACTGAAATAAAAAGTAAATTCAATCAAAATGCAGTTGAGTTTTAAAAGCACTTGATATCTGATATGACAGAAAAAATGCTGCCTCCTGCAAGCAATTGCATCAAATCATTAAAATTACAGTTGAAGCTTTTCCATGTGGGAATCATCAACAATCCTTAATTAATGGGAATGTTTCTGGACAATTTATAATTAATAATGAACACTGTTTGGAGTTTTCCTTAATTGCTTGAAAAACAATATTGTCTTTAGAAAGATATTTGCAAAACTGGTTAACCCACTCGTGACAAAATTACATCATTACAATCCGGTTGATTCGAACTAGATATCGAGCTTATGTCAATATGCATGTCATTGCCTTCATTTGAACCAAATATAAAGCCATTTTTCAACCTGAAAAGAATTTGAGCCGAATATAAAGCCATTTTTCAACCTGAAAGGAGAAGACAACTTTATCCAACTAGTGAAAACAACTACGACTAAATCCAAGATTAGTTGGTCTATAAGTCTATATATATTTATCCAATGAGAATTTGAATGGACAAAGCAGATCATAAACCTAGATTTGCTTTATTTTGAAACTCTGCTTGAAATTAATTTGTTCTTTCACATGGAATCATACTCGATTACTGAGAGAAAGTGGGTTCTTGAGAGCTAATTGTTTGTTCCAATGATTGTGCAACAAAATAAACAGGCAATACACAACACAAGGCAGCACTTCACAGGTCACACAGTAAACTAAACAGCAGTTACTTGTGAATTAGCAATCATGAAGTTGAATGATGAAGATCTTGATGCAATGCATTTCCACTTTCCTTCAAAATCAATGGACCCAATTAAGCAGAAGCCAGAGTCTTAAGATATCAAATTAATAATTGGGATTTGTGGGATGAGGGTCCAGGACTCCTGGTGATTGGAAGAAATTAAGAAAGACATAGGCAGGTAGTTAATCACGGATTTGTGGCTTTTGTGTTGCTTTCTGCTGCTAGTCGAAGACTTTCTCTGCAGTTTAAGCTTAATTGATTTTAATTTAATCATTCACACAAGTAACAGTGCAAGTTGTAACATCAATAGCAATCATAGTATGCGCCAAAAGGCTACAGGTTACTTTCACTTATCGTTCATCAAAAGTATTTGGATGAACATTGACAGATTGACTAATAAATTTGTCAAGTGGTCAAAAGAGTTTAAGCACATGAGGAGTGAAGTCATGTTTGATTTGGTTTGGGTCTGATTCTTGTTGAGGATTGGGCTGACCCACTGGAGCATGTCTAATATGTAGCCCATTCTTATCAGTTGTTTTTGAGAATTTCCATCTAAATAGTGTTCATAAGGAAGGCAATCACATTAGGAAAGATATCATATTTATAAAGGAAAACTTGGTCAATACTCGTTCAAATTGGTGTAAAGATGTCACGCGTAAACGAGTTATAAAAACACTTCATTCGAGATCGCCTTAGTAAGTATGTTATGCTCAATGACTTAAAATATAACCATGCCTTGATCCTTTGTAAGTTCTCAAAAAGACTTATGATAATACGCTGATTCCGGGATAGAATAGGTTCCCCTCCTAAACTTTTTGAAACCTAAAATATCAATGTAAACTCATGGCCTTCTTTGATTTAAAACTAATATCTTTCACTAAACTTTTCAACCAAAGTAACCCTCACACACCATGAGACTTAACTCAATATGGAGCTTCAACAATAGATTTCGCAACTACCTTCTCTTTTAACTAGCGATCATATATCTGTTTAACAACAATTATTGGCATATAAAAAAAATCACGATTTGCCTAACAAATTTCGTTTTGCAATGGTTTTGACGAAAAAACAAATATGTTTTTCATTTTAAGAACCATACACTTTTTTTTTTTTTTTTCTTTTTTTTTTTTCACAATTTTATAAATACCCAACTATTCGTTCATCAGTTTCCCACCCAATTTTTAAATTTTGCAGAGAAATATTTAAGATTTTTATGTGCCAAAATGAGTTTGTGTTAGAAGAAAGATGAAGAAGGTAGTATATTTAGGAAATTGTACCCCAAAAGCTAAGTATATATAAGGGAGTATGATTCTCTTCCTTCCATTCTCCCATATGCTTACTCATTCATGTGTATTAAAATCATTCCAACTTCTTGACATTTACTAATACATATGAAACAAAACAAAATGCGACTCTCATAGTAAACACGTCATGTACTTCTCTCACATATTTTGTTCGATTCATGATTTCTTCTATTTTAAATAAGTAAACATGTGATTAACTCCGCGTCCTAATCATGAGTTAGGTCCTTACTAGTTAATTCATGGGTTAAGAATGATGATCCAACCAAACCCTGTCCAAGTTACAAAATTAAGAGCACTGGTCAATCATAATAACAATTATACATCTAGAAACATGCTAGTATGCTACGCCTAAAACTTTGTTTAATAGAATTAGTTTACTCTATTATTGAGTGTAACTCTTCCATGAATGACATACCTATGTGGCGTATCATGTAATAGAGTAAAATAATATATCAAACTACTAAGTTTTAGGTATCAAGCACTACTTATTATATATATGATTTGACATCTCCGGTATACATTTCAAGTGAAACAAATGTTTATATCCTTTCTCATATGCCTACTATATATGACAAAAACACGAACTTAACTTCAGCACTTGATCCACACTCAAGAACATTATTGAATTTGTACGTCGACGCCTGCTTCTTTCGATCAAGATGTTCTCGCCTCCCCCGTTCGGGCTCTCGCTCGAATCGGAACCTTTATGCGTTGGTAGGCTTTAATTTGCATCTGAACACAAACTTTGTTGAACTTCAAGTACTAGTTCTTCTACGCTCAACTGACATTCCAGTCCTATCTGTGTAACAAAGAAATTCATCATCAAATAATCGATAGGAGCAATAATTTAGTCAACACTCTTTTTCTCATTTTATACATCTCTCTTTATTTGAATAAATTAAATAGAAACAAAGAACGTAATTAAACATAATCGTACTGGAAGAGAAAAGAGTGTAGTTAACATTTTCCTTACCAATTTTGCAAAACAATATCCATTCATGAGAGTATGCCTTCAATTTACAAAATTAACTAATGAGGTGCCACTCCTGGAAGCTAGTCCATATTTTATACGCATGTGATCACATATATTACTTCAGTTCTTTCTTCTGGTTCTAGATAAACAAGTTTTAAACATCAGTAATGTTAATTTATAACTAGCTACTATTAGATAAATTTAGTGATTTGATTATAATTAGAAACTTATTTGCCCTAAGCAGCTCTCGTTGTCATGATCTGTAGTGAGCGCTTGAGGGTAACTAAAACCCTAACTTCCCAACAAAGTTTTGGTCGTAAGTTTCAACTGAGCACAATTAGGGGTGTTCGAAGATTGGGTTTCAATAACTACATAATTAAAGAGGTTTCATGACACAACGTACGTACCTTGATTACAAAAGAGTATAAAACAGTGTCTTCCATGCTGCTGATGGTGAGGTGAAGAACATCAAATGAAAGCCTCTCGAACATACCAATGATCTTGGCAATTTGGCCAGGTATTCGCCAAGATATTATCTTCACTACCACGTTGGATCCCGAGATCTTTGCTTCGACGTCAGCCACCGGAGAGTTGCAACTTGCTCCAATAGCTAGTTCCTTATTGATCACATGGTGACGGTTTTCAGTCCCCAAATTAAAATTGAAGTCAGGGTTTTGATGAGGTTGTGTAGCGGTTGGATATTTCTGAGGCAGTGCGACTACTGGTCTTGGGCTTGGATTAGGGCTAGGGCTTATGCTTTTTCTTCTTTTGTTAGATTCCAGACTCTGTAAAACTCGATGCAATTCCTTGATGAATTCAATCACACCTCCGATGATTGATGCTTGGTCTCCCTAGTACATGTTAAACAACTAGTTAATGAGAAAATAATTAACACCGACTTAAGCTAATCATATATAGTATACAAACATGAGAGAGATGTGCATCGAGTAATATACATAGGTACCCTTTTGATGTAGAAACAAGGGGTCAAAGAGCGTAAGACTTTGAGATGCTCATTCATCTGTTTCCTCCTGTTTCTCTCCACAGCTATGTGAGACATGGTTTTGATCTTGAAGCTTATCTTCTGTGCAGTGTTTCCTTTCTATCAACCGCTTTCTTTTTCTTCCACATTTATTCAACTCAAAAGCTATGATATTTATATGATATACATTGAAAGAAACCCACGCATATCCAAAACACCTGTTGGGTTGATATTAAATGCTATAGGTCGCATTCTCGTGAAGTTGTAATTTCTACTCTCTCTCTCTCTCTCCCCGTGCGAGTTAAAGAAGGAAGAGTTAGAGTTAAGCTTTATTTTCCCATGCACACATGTATCTACTATACTCTTTAACTCTCTTCATGCGCATGACATGCTTACCCCGTTCAGAAGCTTTCTTAGGACTTAAAGATTCACCTTTGTAGTTCTTTGTTGAAAATTGCATACTTTAATTATTCGAAGAAGTATCCTAACTCCCAACTGAGTATTGTTGGTTTGTTTGTTACATAAGCTTTTATTTGAGTATATCATGTTGCAAATTCCTCTTATATGCATTTGTAATAGTTCTTGGGTGCACTTTTGATCCTCTTTATCTAACATCTTGTAGTTTATTCGTTAATAACTGGTCTTAATCCTTTGAGACTTGAACATTGCTATTCTTGCAAGGGTTTCAATTATACGTCGATTCACAATTAATTAAGGAACATATTTGAGTATAACAGTAACTAAAAATAATTGACTTTAAAACAAAGTTAAGATTAAGTTGCGCATATTACCGCTATTTTCTCTTTTTTTCTGTTGCATTTTTCTTTCTCTTTTGCTCTCTCCCTAGTACGTATGCCCCTATACAAGTGCTTAATATTAAGATGTGATTAGTGGCAGAGGGCTCAAAAAGCTTATTAGTATCTACTCATTTCGCCATATAATGAAGAAAACATCGGGAAATCCTTTTATGGTTAAGCTAATGTTTCTTAAGTACCTACATGCACTAAGTATAGACACATATTTGACCATTATATTTGATTTAATTGTTATCGATCACTCAATTTTAAGCATTGAATTAAACTTACATGTCAATATATCAGAATAATGAGGGCTAAATGAGCATATATAAAGATTCAATAGGTATTGTGTATTCATCAAATTCTTCCTGCTGGTCATCTGCTGAACTCCATTCTTTGTTTTGGTGGGAAAATACGTAGCTAGGCTAGCTATATCTTCTATATGTGTGTGTGTGTGTATAATAATAATAATAATAAGACGCCCAGGATGATACTGACTCTTGCGTTGGAGACTTTACAAGACAGAGAATGAATGTCCCATCATCGTCGCTGAACTACTACGTACATTCTCATCCCATTATATCAATTACTACTACGTGAATGGGCTCATGCCTAAAACCATTCAAAATTTAAGAGAGAGAGAGAGAGAGAGAGAGAGAGAGAGAGAGAGAGAAAGAGAGTCTAGAGCTATGTTATCTCTGTCTCTTTAGCTTTTGGAGAGTCTCAGAAAGTTGCAAGGAGACTGGATTTGTAGCCTAATTGATGTGTTGTAGCTAAGGAAGAAAAACAGGCGTTTTTATATCTCGATTGGAAAAGCCCTATGACAAATTATATATTTGCATTTCGATCCCGCCAAGGCTTCAAGCACTACACACCTACAGCAAAATCTACGACCTGTAATCCATAGAGGCCATACAATATTTCAGTCTCAGTTATTAATTCAAAACAGACTGTTCTTGCAAGCGGTGAAATATAACTGGCACCAAAGAAAAGAAGAAAGAACTTTTATGGCAACTATATATAAAAACACGTGAGAGAATCCATGACGAATTAATTGGCATTGGCATGAACTTTGCTACTAGCTAGCTTTTCATCTCCCGCCAATATCATTGATACCAGTTCAGTGGTTAAATTTGGACACAAAACTTTTCCGGTGTTTGATAGTATTTATTGGATAGTAACGACTAGTGGGTTATGGCTAAGAAAGATGAAAGATTATTTCAAGATATGTACGTAGGTTACTACGCTATTAGGCTTAACAAATTGGTCTTCCAAACTTGTGTGTAATCTTGTGGATATAATGCATCACTGACCTTGTGCCTTTTGTTTGTCAAGTTTTGTACTCCTAAGATAAACTTGAAACACACTAAAGATAACAATAACACTCAAGTTCTAAGCCAAAAACATAAACTGCATAATTTTGTTCTTAGTGCTTTGGGTTTCAATTAAAAAAAGGCAGAGAGGGTAATATAAAATTTTCTTATAGCACTTGTCTGTGACTCGTCAATAGAGGTTTAATACATACAACGGTTCAACAATCATTCATAAACCATATAACACTTAGGTTGCACCATTTCAATTAAGGGGCACAATATCATGTGAAATGTCTCTTCATTTGAAAACCTCTAGCTTGTGGAACATGTTTTTGAAGTGTTTTTGATACTATATACGGAGTATCAAAGTTCAGAGTTTAAAACTGACTAAACACCTCCCTACATTCGAAGAGACATGAAGAATTTGAATTTCACGACAACATTGACCGGTCCTTCAACAGGCTCCGACTGGTCACCTTACAATGTTTTATTAGTCCGACTGGTCGTTGGACATCAGTACATCTAGTCACTCCTGTTGCTTCTCTCAAATTTCATAATCCTGCTTCAATCCGACTGATCACTGTAATAATTCCGACCCGTCACCTTTTCATATCTTTTGTTTTGAAAATTTCCAACGCTATTAGGTATTGGTCACAAAAGAAGTCGTGTTCTTATATTCTCATTCCCTTCAATTCCCCTCCAGCCACTCTCATCCTTCCCTTTGATTGATACATACATTTTGCCAACACATCATTGTTTTTTTGAAGAACACACAGCATTGTTTAGGGTTTAGATTTGTTAATTGGTATTTATATACAAATTAGCATCCCTTCTAACATCACAATGAGACAGTACCAGTCTGCTGATCTATATATACCGCGACGATTTATACACACTTTGGGCAAGTTCACGGGAACCTCTAGATGTATTAAAAGCTTTATGCAATAATAGCTATATTGCACTTCTTACAACCTAATCGTTCATAGTCAACATTAAATCCAGAGCACATCATTTTCTTTTGTAACAAGTGAAAGTTCTATCTGTACCACCAAATTTCATCTAACTTGGATAACGTACATATTAAAAACGCAGGAGTCCGCCCACCTACATTATGTTGTCTTGTTCTCTTCATCTGCTTGAGCATATAAAGGAAAATCCAAAGCAAATCACAAACAAACCAACATCAGTACAAAATATATAAACATGGAACATAGATTATGTACATACGAATACTTCCTTAAAGCGAAAAACCTACATCTTGATATCACATAGCTCAGCTGACAACTACGGATTTTGAAGGGTAAAACTTTTGCACAATAATTTTACACCAAGAATAAGTGAAGATAGTTTCTGTCTCACTGGCATTTAGTCGAAGCCATCAATAACTTGAGGGTCCAAAAACATGCTTAAGCATTATCCTACAATTTTTTTTTCACGGCTGACTTATGTGACAGCATATACTAACATGAGATCAGTTATAGCTTAAATCTTGCCACAAAATATGCATGCCACACTCAACATGTGCACTGTCATCTTACCCTTTTGTGGCACGCATTTCCAATAAAGCATAGTGAGAACTAGCCCCCTAAAATCACCAACAATGTTAATATTAATGCCAACACCTATATGCTTAAAATTCATGAGTTCGGGTCAGCAGGAAAATGTTATGTTATGCTTTGGCTAAGGAGGAGCTCTGTCAGTAAAATCAAGACTATGCTACACAGGTTCGGCTACTTCAGTCGGTAATTCATAAACTTTAGTTGGATTAAAAGTGTAACGATAATGACCCACCACTAAGAGACCTTTCAAAGCTCTGCAGTTGTGAAATGAAACCAGCATTAGGAGATGCCTGAGGTCGTCTGCTCTTCACATGTTCAAGTGCTTGAGATACGCTCATGCCATGCTTTTTCATCAGATATGCAACAATAATAGTCACACTGCAAGGAAAACAATTAAAAACTCCCAATTCAAATAATATTAGGAAGCAAAGTGTTTCCGTCAAGCGTATATTTTCTTCTATGCTGTACAAGTGTCCTGACTTAGTTTGAATATGGCTTACTAGAATTGATGAACATTCGACAGAGCCTGAATCTGATCTAGATTCAAACAAACTAGGCAAAACTACATAACTCTTGATTTTTATCTAGTTAAAAGTTAAGGTTCTAAAAGACGCTAGGCACTAGTCGGGCGGCAGGCCGGGACCTAGTGCCTTGGCGCTAGATGAATTAGGCGGATTTAATTAAATTTATTATATAACATATAAATAAGTGCCTAATACACTCTAAAAATTAAAAAGGGTAAATTATATAAAACTACCTCAACTATTAGGTTAGTTACAGTTTCATACCCCATCTTTAAAAAATGTCAATATCATACCTCATCTTACGAATTTGTTACAATTTCTTACCTTCCGTCAGTTTGTCTGTCAATTATTCCGTTAAATAATGACATGACTTACAAAATTAATAAAATATTTAAAAAATGATTAAAAACTAAAAAAATAAAAATCATTTATTTATTTATTTGTTTTTTTTGCATGGGGACCCACCCCTCATCCCCCTCACACTTTCTTCCCCCTCCCGCCTTCCCCAAACCCAAACCCAAATCCACCCCTTTCTCCATCATCACCACTGCCGTCACCTTAACCACCATGAATTGCCGCCGTGCTGTCATCAAGTCATCTGCAAGCTCCGAAATCGACATGGTGCAAAACAAGCAGGGCATATACATGCCGAAGCAGAAGAAAGTCGTGATCTTGTGGGCCTTGGACAAAAAACCCCCTCGCAGGCCGCCGTACCAGACGACGATGGCGTTGAAACAGCTAGCCCAACGCTTCGGCGAGGTTTTGAGTTTTGGGTTTGGGGAAGACCGGAGGGAGAAGAAAGGGTGAGGGGTGGATCTGGTTTTGGGGAATGGCGTCGGTTTTGAATAAAAAGGTAAATCAATGGCGGTGGAAGCAGAAGACGAAGAAGGCTGAGAATGAGGGCTTCGTGGCGAAGAAGAGGAGGGAGACCTAGTCCGAAGTAGGAGAGTACGCATTGGGGAGAAGATCGTGCGATACGAATCCCGATCCGGGTCAGATGTCACTGGACGAGCCTCTGGCTTCTTGGGACGGGTATTTGGGTCCGAGAGCCCCTCACCCGAGGCTGACCCCGATGGTTTTGGTTATGGAAGAGAGCTGGGAGAGGAGTCCACGCGGCTCAGCTCAAACCAAAGACTATACAATTCGCAGCGGCAGCGGAGCTTCGAACAACCAAGTTTTGATCGATCCGCAATGGCGGAGGTTAATGAGTTGAAGTTGGGATCAAATGCTAGATTCTCCCCTGCCACTTCAGAGTTGTTCTATGGGGCCTAGCTGCTGATTACAGAGAACAAATTGATGAGTTCGATGGGTTCGAATTCGAAGTTGAAGTCTGTTGAAGATGATGAGCGTGCGGAGGAGGGCAGCGGCGTTGAGATTGGCTCTGAACCTATTTGCAAAAATGCGGCTTTGGAATCAACCAATGGGGTTGATGTTGATCATCAAAAGTCGAATAAGAGGCATAAGAAGTGGAGCTTTTGGGGTTTGGTGCAGGGGGTGGATCTGGTTTTGGGTTTGGGGAAGACGAGAGGGGGAAGAAAGGGTGAGGGGGATAAGGGGTGGGTCCCCATGCAAAAAAAATTTAAATGATTTAATTTTTTTAATTTTTTTAATTTTTAATTAATTTTTTTAAGCCACGTCACTATTTAACGGAATAATTGACAGACAAACTGACGGAAGATATGAAATTGTAACAAATTCGTAAGATGAGGTATGACATTGACATTGACATTTTTTAAAGATGAGGTATGAAACTGTGACTGACCCAATAGTTAAGGCATTTTTATGTAATTTACCCAAATAAAAAATATACTTGTAGTGAGAATTTGGTAAAGTTAAAACTTAAAACTTAAGTCATCATAGCATTGTCATCATCACAGACTAATGCAATAAAAATAAGAAAAACCCAAAATCCAAAACCAAATTTGAAAATTCACTAATTCATAAACTAGGTTCTATTTTAGTAGCTTACCCAGAAAACCCTTTCAAGTTAATTAAAAAAACATTTAAAAACAATAGAACCGCCTAGATACCGCCTAGCCCGCCTAGCCTGCCTAGCCCCTACCCGATTTTTCTGCGGGTTTTCGCTTAAATTGCATTGGTCCTCCACCGCCTAGCGCCTAGGTGGCTGCCTTGGCTGATTTTTAAAACCAGCAATTGAAAACCAAAATTTTTTCTATTCTAATATTTAATAACAGAGAAACAAATTCTAAAGTACATTTATCCTAAAACATTAGTTCGTTATCCATGATGTATCAAAGAGATCAACATAACCATATTTCAAGGATTCACTTCACATGGGAATGATTAACAGTATGACTTAAAATAGGATAGCGAAGAAGGCAACCTGAAAGCAATAACCTATACTGGGAGAGAAAAATCACCTTCTGGATCTTCCCACAAAGCAATGAACCAACACACCACCACCCGATCTTTTAGCTTCATCAATATAATCGATGCACTCATCGAAGTGCTGTTTTAAATCTGTGCAGACTCTGTCCGCAACTATCTCAATTTTAAAAGAGCACCAAAAGATAAATACGAATTCAGTTCTACAATCTCACACCTTGCCTTGAAACAACAAATATGATCACGATTATGTTAAACACTTGTAGACCAAGGCATTAGAATCATGATTGCATACTGCAGTGGAATGTTATCTAGAAGAATGGAGACCACCAACGATGTACAGATTTACTTTTGCATTTCATATATATGCTAAATCGTTTGAAAACCACTTATGATCGACTAAACAATCATCTCAACTACACAAAACAAAGGGTTAAATGCAAGTTGAAGACTGTAAGAAACAATCAACTCTGAGACAATAAATTAAAGTACAATTATCCCTAAAAAGTAGAGGGTAGTTTTAAAACCAAAATGACATGAGAAAACGAATTGCACCGGATCAGAGGAACAACATTCATACCATTTATAACCTTATACACAAAATCATTTGGATATGCCGGTGCCAAAGAATTAGCCACGGTCAAAATGTGTGTGATGTTCAAGTTTTTCAGTTCCTCCTTGTTATTTGCAGCACCAATAGAACCCAAGAACAGACCCTGGAAAATGAAAATAATAAACTGCGGAAAGCAGGGCGGTAGAAACAATGAACAGTGAATGGCAAAAAACAGATCGTGATATAAAAATCTAGTGACCTCTTCAATTTGGCACGGAACATTGTCCTCTTTAGAGCATCTTGTCACATGTATAACTCTCAACAATGCTGCAATTTGTTTCTTAAGGGATTCATCAATCTGATCCATTGCTAATCACAGGAACTTTTTTTCACTCTTGTAGACTAAATCCCCTGCAAGGAACACATCCGAATGATAAGCCAAGCAAATTCATCAATCGGGTCCATTGCATCATATACTCAAGCGAAAAGAAAACCCCGGGAGCAACAACTGACAGAAGAACCGATATAAAATAGTACGTACAGCAAATACGAGATTCAGACCAGAGCCCATCACAATGCATAACACAGAATCTAGATCTCAAAACATGAACTTTGACTAATTTCTGAAATACCATCTTAACAAAAAGCAAATCAAGTGGCAAAATTCAGATCAAGTTTTCTTGAGAAAATAGACATGGACACATCAATCGAGTTTTTCAACATTGGATTGTAAACCCGGATGTGACCCTTTGGAGATTAGAGAATAACCAATTAAACAAGCCCGTGGGAGCAAATCAAACTAGTAAATTACCATAAACAATTTTACCCATATGAATTCAGCTCCTTCTAAGAAAATAAATGAAAGCATGAATTTAGCTTTCCCCGATCCTTGGTTTGTTCAACAACCCCAGAAGTGCAAAATTCAGATCAAATTGGACGAACAAACATCTAGAGATCAGGTGCGCGTGAGAATAAAAATAAAATTAATTGACAAAGATTGAAAAGGGGAATAGAAGAAAAGACTCACTGAAGAAGCTGCGAGCATCAGGAGTGCGTCTGTTTGTCGCGCGTATTTGATCGTTCGGTTTCTCTTCGCTCTCCGATATATAAAAGTTGGGTTAATTACATTAACACTTAACCCTTAAGTTCGAGTTTCACAAAATTTCTTCGCATTTGAGACGTTACATTATCATCCTTTATATTTTAATTCACTTTCACATATTCCTTCAAGTCAAGATCCTACTAATAAATTAAAAACTTTACTGTTATAACTAATTAATTAAATAACAAAGAAATATATCAGGAAAAAGAAAATATAAAAAATAAATTAATTAAAAACTTAAAAATAATTAAATCAATGCAAACCTTTATCAAGGTACTGTAAGTAAAATTGTCATATTGGCATTGCGGGAGGGTCTTCAGTTAAAAACTAAAAATGCCTCGTCAAGCAGGTTGTTTGGACAATAAGCCGCGATCAAGGCTGTGTAAGTTTCAAGAGTTGTTTCATAGCACTTTTCAACCATTGTAAATTTCAAGAGTTGGTTCATTGTCCGCGAGCAAAGCAATGGAGTTTTTTTAGGAGAGGAAGAGGATGCGGGAGGAGAGAGAGGAAGAGAAGGAGAGAGAGATTAAAGAAGCCATGGATGGCATTGGCTTGCAAAATTGTTAAAGCAGTGATGGGGTAATGAGTAGTAAGGCTGGGGCGGGGGAAGGTGGCAATGGTGGAATTGGGGAAAGGCTTAGAGTTTTCTCTCTTTTTTCCTTTTCCTTTTTTAAGTTTTTAATTTATTTTTTAATGTTTAATTTATTTATTTATAATATTTTTTTTTTTCCTAATATATTTCTTTATCATTTAATTAATTAGTTAGACGGGTAACGTTGTCAATTTATTAGTAGAATGTTGACTAAATGTGTTATGTGAAAGTGAATTAAAGCGTGAGGAGGTGTTAGTGTAATGTCTTAAATGTGAGAGAGTTTTATGAAAACTCAATAAACCTTAGGGAGTGTTGAGGTAATTAACCCTATAAAAGTTTTCATCCTTTCATTTTTTTTTTTCGGAGAATTTGTTTTCCAAGTTTTTTATTTTTGGAAAGTCATTCCCACCTTTACAGTCTTGCTCTTTTAAGTTTCTGTTTTTGAAATGATTAATTTTTTTTAAGAGTGCTAATAACAATCAATTTTACTAAATTTTTTTCTTCTTTACTTTGTTTGGTTGGGGTGACTAATTGTACGGATCGGGTAGGCCTCAAAATGATAGTGCCACAGTTTGGCAAAGTAAGTTGGTATAAATAGTTGGTAAGTGAATTGTTTGGCCATGAGATATAATTGTAACAATTCTTCAAGATAATTGCAATTACATAAGCATGGAAATATCCAAAAATAAAATGCTAACAAGATTATGTTTTAGAAGGAATTTTACTTCAATCACCATATCATGTGATCTACAAAATATTAATTACATAGACGATCTATCTAACATCACCCTTCCAAAAAATCATATACAAAGTTTGAAGTTTTCATATATCTCTTCATTCTGAAAAACTCTTTGAAGTTTACTGATAGACTATCATAATACCAGGAAGACTAAAATTTTGAAACTAAATTTGCAAATTAAATGATGTGTCATCAATAAAAAATAAACACGTTAATCAATACTTAATAATCCAATTATCAACAATCACACCATTAATCTACAAAATATAATTTAGAATTTTATTCTCCCTATAAGATTATCCGTGAAAGGTTGCATCAAAACCATTTATCAAACCATTTTTTATTCACCATGTAAAATACAAAAAATAATACCAAATAACAGTTGTTGAATCATCAACAAAATATTGTCCTCTTAACTCTTAAGCATTAGAGTGGAGTTGAAGTTCCCACAAGTTGTTCAACTGAACAAAAGTGAGGAGCTAAAACCAAGCTCATAAGTAGCTAGTCAAATTGCAGAAGATTGTCCTCCAGTTGGTGCCCTCCAATCACAATAGAAGCCCTTGGCCTCTCACCTCCATCCACAAACCCTAAACGCAAGACATCATTGCTCACATACACCATTGAATTTGCTTCGAACATTGTCCAATATACACTCTCGCTCTGCAACACGAGATCAATTGAAGGCACAAAAGGCCCAACCCTCGTAACACCGATGTTCTTCGAACTGAAGCATGTTCTGAAAGGCGCTACTGCTTTCACTCTTGGGATTTTATTGACAACTTCTTTCACAAATGCATTCACAACTGCGTTGTAGATTGAGGTCTCCAAAACTGTGTACGGATTCACCGTGCTAATCACCCTTCATTGTCAATGGCCAGCAATGAAGTATTCAAAGCAACAACCTTTTCATTGACCTTAATCGATTTCACATTGATGAAGTACTCCACCGAAGGCTCGCCTTGAAAATAAGCACCAGCTGTGCTGATAGGGTTGATGATCAATGAAGTGAAAGTAAGTGACCTGGACACCTCAATATTGGGAAGGAGAGTATAAGGTCTGTCCCCGAAGATCACAAAGCCACTAGACTTCGATGAAGAGCTCAAACAAGTTGCAAACTTTTGAGGGAGGCTAAAGGCGGAAGCGAATTGAGAGGGAAGCCCGATTTTATCCTTGCCGAGGCCAACCATTCCCTTGACACCACTCGTTAGGCCTTCCAACAGAAATGTGGGACCGCAAGTGAAGTGTAGGTTGAGGACAGAGACCAGCATACCTGGATTAGACCCATCTGTGGATTGTAGGGACACAGTGTCTTGACCAAGGTCGCTGCTTGTAGAGGTGTGGGTGACGGTGTTACCAGGGGAGAGAGCACATGTGTTGTTGCAGCCTAGCTTAGGGGAATAGTAGCACTCTGTAGTACAAGACTTGGGAGTTTGAGAGTGAGCATTGGGCGAAGTTGCAGCGAGCCGGCTTGTTAGATAAATAGAAATATAGTTGGAGTCTATATATAATTGTAATCCTAATTGTAGTTGTATTCCTAACTTCTAGGGATATTGCCTTGCTATGCAAGGAATGTAATTGTATATAATCTTATTCACGTATCAATGAAATATACTTTTCAGCCTACATATCTTTTTCATCATGGTATACAGAGCAAGTTTCAAAACCCTAGCCTTTTATTAAAATTTTTTTTTCGGCAGCCTTCTTTTGCTGTTCCTTCTCTTCCCATGGGCGATTCCGATTCCAGTACGCCTTTTTACCTTCACCATTTTGATCACCCAAACCTTGTTCTTGTCTACAAAAAATTAAATGGAGATAATTATACTACTTGGTCCCGTAGTATGGAAATTTCCTTGAGCACCAAGAATAAACTTGGCTTTATCAATAACGATGTTAAGGAGCTTTCCTCCTTCGAAGACCCTGATGCTCATGCTGCTTGGCGTCGGTGCAATGACATGATCCTCTCTTGGATTCTTCACTCCTTAGAACCTGACCTTGCCGAATCTGTGCTATTCTCTACCATTGCCAAGGCCGTGTGGGATGACCTCCACGAACGTTTTTCTCAAAGCAACGCTCCTCGTATTTTCCAACTCAATCGTGAACTTGCTCTAATTTCCAAAGGCTCATCCTCTGTTTCTGCCTATTTCACTCGTCTCAAAGCTCTTTGGGATGAACTCACTTCTTATAGTGATGGATGTACGTGTTCCTACAGCACCAAGCATGAACATCAACACCTCATGCAATTTTTAATGGGCCTCAACGAATCCTTTGTCGTCGTCCGTGACCAAATCTTTTTGATGAATCCCCTTCCCATTGTTCGCTAAGCCTGTTCCTCAGTGTCTCAAGCTAGAAAAAATAGTGCTCGATGGGCACCCTTCGTTCTGCAGATCAACCTACAACCATGGTAGTTTGTGGCCCCTCTCGTCCTTCCGATCGCCTTCCCTTCCACTGCATCTACTGTAATTATAATTACCACACCCGAGACATTTGCCATAAACTTCATGGTTATCCCGTCGGCCATCCCGTCCATGGCTAACCGTAGAGGCCACCTCGTCATGCTGCTGCTTCCAGTTCAGGTTCCTCCCGCCGCACTGCTTATTCTAGTTCTATGCGATCCACCAATCCAACCCGTGCCATAAAGATTGCAGCTTTCAGGCCCAACAACTTCACCCTGGCCAGCACTGCTGATTCAAGGCACCCAGCCAACGTTGCATGACCTGCAGCTTGCCATGCCCAATCTCTCTGCTGAGCAACACTCCCGTGTTCTCGTTACCCTACGTGACAACGCCGACTCTCCTTCCTTTCATCAGGCCAATGTCGTGTTTAGTGATGATTTTGCCAAAGGTTTGTTACCCGTAGCCTCTTGTCATGGTCAATGGATCCTTGACAGTGGTGATACGAATCATATTACTTCTTCCGCTTCATGTTTGGTTAATACTTCTACTTCGCATTTGCCGCCTGTTTGTTTGCCTAGTGGTGCCTCTGCTCTCATTACTTTAACTGGCACTCTTCGTTTAAATTCCTCGGTTAATTTGAAAGATGTTTTATGTGGCCTTAATTTTAAAGTGGACCTTTTATCGGTTGGTAAACTTACAGATGGATTATCGTGTTCCGTAACCTTTTTTTCCTTCTTGGTGTGTTTTGCAGGACTTGGTTTCGAAGGCAATGATTGGTATGGGTAAGCGACGTGGCGATCTGTATTACCTCGTGGCCCTTGCCTCTTCTATCCCTACTCGTCAACCTCTGTGCAACATCATCACCATCCCCTCCTCCTTATGGCATAGGCGCCTTGGTCACCCCTCATCTACTCGTTTGCAAGCCTTAGCATCTAGTTCTCTTAATTGTTCTTTTGATTCTAGTCATATTTGTGATGTTTGTCCTTTGGCGAAACAAACTCGTCAACCTTTTGGTTTAAGTTCAATTTCAACAACTTTTCGTTTTGCTTTAATTCATTGTGATATTTGGGGCCCAAATTGTCAATCCTCTCTTTCTGGTGCTCATTATTTTTTAACCATTGTGGATGATTTTTCTCGTTTCACGTGGGTTTTTCTCATGAAACATAAATACAACACTCAACAATTAATTAAAGATCTTTTTGCTTATGTCAATACTCAATTTCAAACTCAAATCCAATGCATTCATACTGACAATGGTGGTGAATTTTTATCTCTTCGTAGTTTTTTCTCCAACCATGGGGTTCTTTTCCAAACTTCTTGTGTTTATACCCCCCGACAAAATGGCGTTGTTGAACGCAAACATAGACACCTTCTAGAAACTGCTCGTGCACTTC
This sequence comes from Pyrus communis, assembly GCF_963583255.1. NCBI lineage: Eukaryota > Viridiplantae > Streptophyta > Magnoliopsida > Rosales > Rosaceae > Pyrus > Pyrus communis. The sequence goes on from NC_084806.1 coordinate 11,652,134, forward strand.
GTTTTCAATCCCATTTTCCTTTTAAATTATGGGGTGAATGTGTTCTTACAGCTACTTATCTCCTAAATCGTCTCCCCACTCATCTTCTCCATAATAAATCCCCTTTTGAGGTTCTTTATACCAAAATCCCATCCTATGACCACTTCCGGGTCTTTGGTTGTCTAGCCTATGCCACCTCTGTCAACCCCACCAACAAATTTTCCCCTCGGGCCCATTGTTGCATCTTCCTCGGTTATCCTTATGGAAAAAAAACATATAAACTCTATGACGTCGACCATCATCGAACTTTCACCAGTCAGGATGTCATCTTTCATGAAGATTCATTTCCTTATGCCGTTACCAACCTTCTTATCCCACCAACTACGCCTACATTGCCCATCCCATCCTCTTAGGACTTTTCCTATAACCCACATCCTCCCACCCCGACACCTTATCCTTCTGCCACCTCATCCACTTCCATGCCCCCTTTAATTTCTGCTGCTACCCCATCTCGTTCACCCTATCACCCCTCATCTCTCAGCCTCACCTGCTCTCTCCACCGCTACTCCCTCACTTTCCACCCCACTACCCACGGACAACCCTATCTCTTATCCCACACCTCCTCCTGACAATCCTCCTATTCACCACACCTCTTTCTGTACCCATAAACCTCTTTCCTATTTAAAAGACTACGTTTGCTTGCATGTGATTATGCCACCACACCAATCTTCCACTTTGCAGCCCGGTTCTGCCAAAGGTACGCGATATCCACTTTGTAATTTTATTTCTTACCACCGTTATTCTCCCAAACATCTTTCATATATTAATTCCGTCAGTCGGAATGTGGAACCTTCATCTTTTGCCGAGGTTGTCAATGACCCTAACTGGTGTCATGCCATGAATGCGGAGCTTCAAGCTTTACATGCCAATGGTACTTGGACTTTGACTACCTAACCCCCTGGCAAAGTTCCCATTGATTGTAAGTGGGTGTACAAGCTAAAGTACAATCCCAATGTATATATTGAACGTTACAAAGCTCGCTTGGTTGCTAAAGGTTTCACCCAAGCTGAAGGTATTGATTATCATGACATTTTTTCTCCTACGGCTAAGATGATTACGGTGCATTGTCTTCTTGCTCTTGCTGCTAGTCAATCTTGGTCTCTTCATCAGCTTGATGTTAATAATGCTTTCTTACATGGTGACTTGCATAAGGAAATCTATATGTCTCCTCTTCCTGGTCTTCGGCGACAGAGGGAGAATCTTATGTGTCGCCTTCACAAGTCACTTTATGGTCTCAAGCAGGCTTTTCGCCAATGGTTTGCCAAGTTCACTAGTGCCGTCATTTTTGCTGGTTTTCAACAATCCAAAGCTGACTATTCATTGCTCACTAAAAAGTCTGGTACTTCTTGTACAACCTTGCTCTTTTATGTAGATGATATTGTGATTACAGGAAATGATACTAGGGCCATTAATTCTCTGAAGTCTTTTCTCCATGATCATTTTCGGATAAAAGATCTTGGTGATTTAATTTTTTTTTGGGTATTGAGGTTTCTCGTTCCAAACAAGGGATTTATATTTCACAACCCAAGTATGCATTAGAGATTCTCAAGGATTATGGATTTTTGGGAGCATGGCCCATTGCTTTCCCTATGGATGATGCAAAATTATCTGATAAAGGAGAACTTCTTAAGGATCCTGAAAAATATCGATGATTAGTAGGTCGGTTAATTTATCTCACTATAATTCGGCCGAAAATCACCTATTATGTGCATGTTTTGAGTCATTTTATGCATGAGCCAAGGATACCTTAAATGGATGCTGCACTTCGTATTGTTCGTTATTTGAAGGCTACTCCAGGTCAAGGCTTATTGTTCTGTTCTGACAACCAGACCAAGTTAACTGCATTTTGTGATTCTGATTAGGCAGGTTGTCCTATCACTCACCTTTCGACTACTGGGTATTGTGTATTCTTGGGCAATTCTTTGATTTCATGGTGGACAAAACGGTAGAAAACTGTTTCGCTCTCTTTAGCAGAAGCGGAATACAGGGCTATGGTAGGTGCTTGTTGTGAGGTGATTTGGCTTCGTTTTTTGTTGAAGGATTTGAACATTCCCTTGGTTGGTCCTTCCATTTTATTTTGTGATAATCAAACAGCGTTACATATAGCTGCCAATCCCGTTTTTCATGAACGAACTCGTCACATTGAGATGGATTGTCACTTTGTATGAGATAAGATTGTAGATGGCACTATAGAGACCAAGTATGTGGGTACGGCACAATAGTTGGCAGATTTGTTTACCAAACCTCTCGGGAAGGAGAAGTTTTCGAGTATGTTACGCAAGTTGGGAGTTCTTGACATCCACTCTCCAACTTGAGGGGGAGTGTTAGACAAGTAGAAATATAGTTGGAGTCTATGTATAATTGTAATCCTAATTGTAGTTGTATTCCTAACTTGTAGGGATATTGCCTTGCTATGCAAGGAATGTAATTGTATATAATCTTATTCACGTATCAATGAAATATACTTTTCAGCCTACATATCTTTTTCTACATGTAGGTGGAGGAAATGTAGTCCTTTTCACAGTCCACCCAAAGGTACCGACCACCAAGATCGACTGTGAGTTTTATGGGTACAAAAAGGGTTCTTTAGTTGAAGGTGGTGAGGTATTGGAGGGTAGAGGAGTCTTTTGCCACCGGAAGAACGAGGGCTTTTGGTCTGAAAGAGGCAGTTTTGGCAAGTGAAGGGGCGACGAAGAAGTGGAAGAATGATGAGCAAAAGAGAAGGCAGTGAAATGAGGAGGAAGCCATTGTTAGTAGTTGATGGATTTGAATGGTTGAAGTGGGATGGCATTGCCGCCAATTTATAGGACTTGGAGGTCAATGAATATCATTGACCAAAAATCAGGAGTGAATTATATTGACCCAAAATTAGAACCCTGGTCTGTCAAGGAGGCGACTCTGGACAATTCCTTGCCAGCTAAACCCGCGTTCATCTATGTCATTTAAGTGTCTTTCTAAAACTTTATTAGTTATTTTTCTTCACTACAAATGAATGTTTTAATAATTTTGGATTTATCTTATTTCTTTGTAAAGGTCATCTATGAATGGTGAATTGAAATATAGACGGTTCAGATCTTTAAAAACAATTACAAAATAGAAACCACAATAAAGTATTTCAAAATAAGCTATTTGAGGGATCTCTCACCTAAAGATAGCTATGTACAAATACAAACATTTTAACTTTATAACTATGCAATTTTTCCTTTTTTTTTTTTTTTTTTTTTTTTTTTTGTATGGCAAAAAGCTTGTAGTTTATCACATTTATCTCTAAGCACATCTTAAGTTCGATCCCCCTCTGTGGAAAAAATATGGAAGAGAATGCTTTTTCTCATTATATTTCTCTACAAGATTACAAGGATATATATACATGATACAAGTGTGTAGGTAGGACAAGGTAGCCGTCCTAGTGTGTAGGTAGAACAAGGTAGGACGGCTAGTGTGTAGATAGGACAAGGTAGGACGGCTGTAGGACGGTTGTAGGACGGCTTATTCTTCCAATACTCCCCCTCAAGCTGGATCAATGAGGTTAATTGATCCAAGCTTGGAGAGTAGACTTTGAAACTGAGGAGAAGCAAGAGACTTCGTGAAAATATCAGCAAGTTGATCTTGGCTTCGAGTGAATGTGGTTTGAATTACCTTGGACTGGACTTGTTCCCGAACATAGTGACAGTCAACTTCAATGTGTTTGGTGCGTTCATGGAACACCGGATTGGAGGCAATATGCATAGCTGCTTGATTGTCACAGAAAAGAGACATAGGTGTGTTGATTGAGAACCCCAAGTCCGAAAGAAGGCCCTTGAGCCAAATGAGTTCACATGCAGTGGAAGCCATGGCTCTATACTCAGCTTCGGCACTTGAGCGAGCAATTACATTTTGTTTTTTGCTCTTCCATGTCACGAGGTTTCCTCCAACCAACGTGCAGTAGCCAGTAGTGGATTTTCTATCAATAGCATTCCCTGCCCAGTCAGCATCGGTGTAGGCAATGATTTGAGTATGACCATTGTTTTTCATGACGATTCCCCGACCAATGGAGCCTTTGAGGTATCTGAGAATTCTTTTAACAACATTTAAATGAGCTTCAGTGGGTGCCTGCATGAATTGGCTTACAAGACTGACGGCGTAAGTTATATCCGGTTTGGTGATGGTGAGATATATAAGCTTACCCACCAATCGTTGGTAGTAACTGATATCACTGAGAGGTTCTCCTGTCAAGTCCAACTTCAATTTGCTATCAAGAGGAGTACGAGTTGGTTTGCAATCCATCATCTTCACTTCTTGAAGTAAGTCAATCACATATTTCCTTTGACTCAAAAAAAGTCCCTTGGGGGAAGTGGCCAGTTCAATCCCAAGGAAGTATTTTAAAACTCCTAAGTCTTTAATGGCAAATTGTTGATGAAGAGAATGTTTAAGGGTGTGAATCTCATCAATGTTATCACCTGTGATGATGATATCATCAACATAGATTAGTACAACTAATTTGCCAACTGATCCTATTCGAACAAACAGGGAGGAATCAGCATGACTTCTCTTGAACCCAAAATTTTCAAGTACCGAGCTCAGTTTGGCATACCAGGCACGAGGAGATTGTTTTAAGCCATAGATTGACTTATGAAGCTTGCAAGCCATACCTGAATTCTGTGCTTGTGGATGACCCGGGGGTAGTTGCATGTAGACTTCCTCTTCGAGGTCTCCATGTAAAAAAACATTTTTTACATCCATTTGGTACAATGGTCATTCATGGTTCACTGCAACAGATAACAAAACCCTTATTGTGCTCATCTTAGCCACGGGAGCAAATGTCTCCTTATAGTCCACTCCAAAAGTTTGAGTAAAACCGCGAGCCACCAATCTTGCCTTGTGTCGTTCAATTGAGCCATCAGAATTAAACTTGATTTTATAGACCCATCGACTGCCTACCACCTTCTTGCCTTTGGGAAGTTGAACTACACTCCAGGTTTTATTTTCATTCAAGGCTTTGAGTTCTTCTTCCATGGCTAGCCTCCACACAACTTGACGATTGGCTTCTTGAAAGTTCCTTGGTTCATTTTCATAGGACAGTTTACTGAGGAAAACTGCATGAGAGTGAGAGACTTTGGAGTAATTTACAAACTTGTGAATAGGGTACCTGGCATGGTAAGTTTCATAGTCTTGCAGCCTTGATGGTGGATGTCGATCTCGAGTCGGATTCCTGCGGGGTTGAGCTGGGATCACAATAGGTTCAGCTCCACTCTCTTGTATAGATGTTGTGTTATGGTCATGGGGAACTACTTGTGCTTCTGAGGCTTCAGTGTCGTCTCTAATAAGCAGGTTGTCATTAAGAGTTGTATTAGAGTCCCGGTTGTGAGGTAGTGAATGGACACAGTCACTTGGTTCGACTGGATTTGGCAATGGGAAGAGATCTAGGAAATGCTCCCCCTGACGATTTTGATCTGATGATTTGTTGAAATATGGTTGGTTTTCATCAAACCGTACATCTCTTGAGACAAACATCTTCCTGGAGCACGGATTGTAGCATTTGTACCCTTTTTGGGTGGAGGAGTATCCCATGAAAACACACTTAACAGCTTTGGGATCAAGCTTGTCTCGGTGATGGGATTGAATATGAACATAACAGGTACATCCAAAGATTCTCAGATGGGAAAGATTAATTTTTTTGTTTTGCATAACCTCAGATGGTGATTTTGTATCCAGAACACGACTAGGCAGTCTGTTGATAAGGTAGGTGGTTGCAAGAACTCCTTGAGACCAAAACCTCTTAGGCACATTCATTTACAACATTAACGCCCTGGTTTTTTCAAGTAGGTCCCGATTCTTCCTTTCGGCAATTCCATTTTGCTGAGGAGTACCTACACAACTTGTTTGATGTATAATTCCATGGGTGCTCAAATAGTTAGTCATATTTTTGGATGTATATTCAGTGCCATTATCAGACCTTAGTATGTGGATTTGGGACGAAAAATGGTTCATGACAAGATTATGAAAATCCTTGAAAGCATCCATAACTTCACTTTTGAATTTTAGAAGGTACAACCAAGTGGCTCTTGAGAAATCATCAACAAAGATAACGTAGTACCTATAACCATCAAAAGACTCTAAAGGTGCAGGTCCCCAAACATCGGAGTGCACCATCTCAAATAACTTGCTAGTCCTAGACATGGAAGAATTGAATGGGAGTCTAGTAGATTTTGACAAATGACAAATTTCACATACAAGGGAGGATTTGCATAAACTAGGGAACAACGTAGACAACACAGATTCTGAGGGATGTGCTAGGCGTTGATGCCACAACCGATGTTCTAGGTTTGAGCTGACTTGGAACCCCTTTGGAACATTGAGGTCCTCTGAAAAATAGTACAGCCCATTTAGGTAGTGACCTTCACCAATCAGCTTCTTGGTGGCTAGATCCTGAAAAACAACATTGTGGGGGGAAAAAATTGCACGACAGTTTAGAGAGTTTGTAATCTTTCCTACGGACAATAATTGAAAAGGAAAAGATGGAACATATAACGCTGTGGACTCAACAGCTTCTGAGATCAGTTTAACTTTCCCTCTACCTAGAACTGGCACACCTCTACCATTTGCTACAGAAACTAGTGATGGTTTAGTGTGGCTTTCAAAATCGTATAGCTTAGAATATTGATTTGTCATGTGATCTGTGGCACCTGAGTCTATAATCCAAAAATCATGAGAGTGACTAACATTTAGAGCAGTTGAAAGAGCACACATGATACCTGGAATGTCTCCTTGAGGTACATGACCAGATTCAGCTAAGAACCCTGCAAACTGTCCAAGAAGAGCAGTTTGACTTTCCCCAGTCGACGTTTCACCTGTGTTTCTTTTTCTGGTTTGAAGGTAGGTTGACAACTCATTCAACAAGTCAGCCGGATTGGCTGTAAAGTTCATCGACCCACCGATGGATGTAGCAGCAGCATGGTACTTGTTTGTATGTGGTCTAGCGTGTGAGCCCTTATGATCTCTTAAAGGCTTGTTCTCAAACCTTGGCTTCAACTCAGGGTGCAATATCCAGCATCGATCTATTAGATGTCCAACATTATTACAATGTAGACACTTCAGATCTGGCCTTTTTCCCTTGTATACTTTATCTCCAAATGACTTGTGATTTGTCACAAAAGCTCTAGCCTCAGACACACTAGGTTTTACGTCAACATTCATGACTTTTCTGCGTACTTCTTCTCGTTGGATAGTAGTGCAAACACTTGCAAATGATGGAAGTTCGGGATTCATTAGAATATGGCTTCTAAGATCTTCATATTCAGAACCCAAACTTGCAAGCAAATGAAAGATTTTGTCTTCCTCGGACCTTTTTAACAGTACGGCAGCATCGATAGTGTGTGGTCGATACATTTCTAGTTCGTTCCACATGTTTTTCATGCAACCGAGATGATGAACAAAGGATTTATCACCTTGTTGAAGACTTGCAAGATTCCTCTTAAGCTGGAACACTCGAGCAGCATTGTTTTGATTTCCATACATGTCCTTGACTGCCTTCCAAAGAGCACTAGAGGATTCTGAAAAACTGAAAATTTCAGACAGCTTAGGATCCATGGAGTTGAGGAGCCACGACACGACCAGCTGGTCTTTGCACAGCCATGCTTCATACTCCGGCGATGCGACGTCAGGTGCTTCAATACTTCCATTGACGAATCCAAGTTTGGATCTTCCTCCAAGGGCAAGAGATATTGATCTGGACCATGGAAGATAGTTAAACTCATTTAACAACACAGAACACAAACGTTGGTTTGGGTTGACTTCAACTTCTGGAAAACTAGGGCGAGGAGCTGTGAAGCTTTCAGCTTCTGAGACAAAAAGATTATCTTCTGCCATTATCGAAACGAATGTGCAGAAGAAGAGAAGGGACAACAATGGAGTCAGGCCGATTAAGGTTCCGGCTCTGATACCATGTGGAAAAAATATGGAAGAGAATGCTTTTTCTCATTATATTTCTCTACAAGATTACAAGGATATATATACATGATACAAGTGTGTAGGTAGGACAAGGTAGCCGTCCTAGTGTGTAGGTAGAACAAGGTAGGACGGCTGTAGGACGGCTTGACGGCTGTAGGACGGTTGTAGGACGGCTTATTCTTCCAATACCCTCCATAACGTCGCTTCCGTATAAGAGAAGAAAACTATTAGTCTTCTTTTGGGTGCAATGAAGCTCTATATGCTAAACATGCATTTCTTCTTATCATTTCTCAGACACGATAAATTCTTGTGTGTGTGTGTGTGTGTGTGTATTCAGAAATATGACCTTGCTGTTCTCCATGTGGAGGCAAATGAGATCTGTAAATGTACAAAAATGTACGACTTTTTGGCACTTCCGGGCCAAGCAGCCGTTGGAACTCCAAGATTGACACTTTCTGGCAGAGGAAATGTGTTCATTTTAGAGTTTCCGGATCCAAAACTCGTGTCACTGACTTGTTTTTGCCCCGGTTTAGGTTATTTAGCTCTTTTAACACTGATATTATCATATCATTCAACTGTACGAATTACATTGGCTTTTACGTTGGCTTTTGCAATCTGGATTTTTGGCAATGTCGCAATGTCGCAGTTTATTTTTCTTTGCTTTTGAATCACATGGGATTAGTAAATGGTACGTTGCTACTCAATTTTTGAGATTAACTGATTTACAGAGTACAATTTGCGCAAACTTTAAAAGATTTAATTCAGTATGACTAGCAATTTATCTCTCTTGTCTCCGGTGTGAGAGTTTAAAGTTGCTTCCTCGGTTTTTTCACTATAGCAACCTGATTCCATCTTAACTACTGATGGTAAAGTTCTTGTTCTCCTTTTATTTCTGATCGTAGTCTAAATTTATCACGTTGCTTTTTCTTCTTTTGTCTTATCGCCTTAAGCTCTGTCCAGTTTCTTTTTGTATTGTCCCATCAAATTTTGAGCATCCATTCCCCTTCTCCTCCTCGAGGATAGTACTGGACCTGCTGGTGGGATGTAATGAGTCAAAATGACTTACAACCACCATGGTGTCTCGGGGGATTTAATAACCCCAATAACTCGCTGGACAAAAGTAGATGGTCCCTTAACTCAGTCACCGTGTATTTGCACCAAACACAACCAAAAATCAAACTGGTGGAAGTGAACAAAAAACCATCATCAGGAATCCTCCACTATAGCCAAGTCTACTACTCTGCGATTTTAGCTGAACCAGACTCCTGGTCAAAAGTTTATATCAGTCTTATGGCGCAAGAGGTGGAAGATCTGGTACGTGGTTCCTTTGGAGGAATCTATGGAGATGGCTTCTATGGAACATGGAATCAGGCTTATTAGAGTTGCCTTGGTGGATAAAACATTGAATAAGTGGCTGTGTTTTTTATAAAGTGTGTAGGTGTAGTCAATTGTTGAAAATCCTTCAAAAGCAGTCTGTTGGTGCAGTATAGGTGCAGCAAGTTGGTAGGTTCAGACGCACCCCAAGAATTGCTGCAGATTAAAACCCTGATGGGTAACAAATTCCTGCACTGGGAATTCAACCTCAACAAGCACAATAATGGATGGAGATGGAGGAAGAAAAAGCACTGGGAGCGTGCTTGTATTTTTTTTATCAAAATACCGTTACAAAGGAAAAGAGACTATTGCTTCATTTAAAGGTGTTGGACCCCAAGGATAGCCACTCAGCAATCCACTAACCGAAAGGACAAAATAAGCAAAATTAGCTAAATAACTAAACCTTTAGGGGGCGTTTGTTGCACCGGACTATCTCGGACTGGATTAGCTTCAAGGACTAAGTTAGACTGGCTTAGACTAGACTAAACTGGACTAACTTAGTGAAGCGTTTGGTGCAGTATTGGACTAAGAAGCTGGATAATAACAAATTCTAATATTATATTATTTAATATATAAATTATTAATATTTTATTATGATCTTATCTTTTTCTTCATCTTTTCCTACCATTTCCGTCCCACTCTTTTCCTCTTCTCTCATCATCCCACCCTCTCCCTCTTTTTTTCCTCTTAGACCTCTCAATTCATGTATCTTTCTCATTCCTGGTCAAACTTCTTATTGATTCCAGTCTCTATTTCTCTGTCCTCCCTCCCTCTCTAGCTATGCGTTGTTCGAATGGAACCTCACGGCTCCAATTTTCCCGACGAGTTGTAGGTTTCCCGATGTGTTTTCCGGCCAACCCTTGTTAAATTGGATGAAGTTAGCACCGCCAAAAAATTCATCACCATCCCTAGACCGAGATCTTAGCTTTGAATGCTCGAATCTGTCATGGATTTGAAGAAGCCCAAACATGCTGAGATTTCTAGGCCATTTTCCGGCCACATTTGACCACATTTTGGCCTCGATTCAGGTAAAATCGTAATCTTGTTACTCCCAGCTTCAATTTGGTATATTTTATATGAAAGTTGGTTGTGAAATGGATCTGAAAGAGAGTCGGAAAGTTAATGATTGATCTAGGTGACCAGAGATGACGAGGAGTCTATCGGGAGTGGTCATTGAGCATGACGAGGACAAGAAAGAGAGGATAGTCTTAGCTAGTCCCATGGTTATTGGGGGGTCTCGCTAAGACCTCTTAGTGAAGGGTTTTGTCCATGCTAGTCCCCTTTAGTCTCATTAATGTTAGTCCCAGCATGGAACAAACACAGTATTGGACTAATAGCTAGTCCAGTCCAGTCCAGTCCAACTTAGCGAGGGCAAACAAACGCCCCCTTAGTGATTAAGAAAAACCACTTATTTTAGGTTCCTAACATTACCCTCCCCTTACAACAACCTTGTCCTCAAGGTTCAAATTGAAACTCAGGATACTCAGACTTGAATTCATCATATTCTTCCTAGGTTGCATCCTTAGATTCTTGGCCTGCCCAATGGATGAGTAATTGAACACTAGCCGTTTGCCCTTTCTTGTACATCCTCCTAGCTATCACAGGTTGTGGAACCTTGGGTAGTATTTCCCCATTTTAAACATCTGGTAACTCAGTAATTGGTTGCACCAATTCCCCAATTTGTTTCTTCAAACAACATGGAAGACTGGGTGGATCTTTGTGCCTTTAGGAAGCTTAAGCTTGTATGCCACTGGTCCAATTCTTTCCAATATTTCATAAGGCCCATAGAACTTAGGAAGTAACTTGTGGTGCGAGTGAGCATTCAGTGCCTGCAGTTGGTATGGTACCAACCTAAGATAGACCATTTCACCCATTGAGAATTCCCTTTTAGTCATTTCCTTGTTAGCCTGCATTCTCATTCTGTGCTGAGCCATCTCTAGGTTAGTCTTGAGTATGGCAAGTACTTTATCTCTGTCTCTCAAGTTATTTTCAACTGCCGCTAGCTTGGCAGTACTAATTTCATGAGAAATCACCAATGGAGGAGGATAGCCGTAAACCATTTCAAAGGGTGTGAATTTGGTGGATAAATGATAAGCTGTATTATAATTCCACTCTGCCTAAGTTAACCAGTCTACCCATTTTTTTGGCTGAGTACCTACAAAACACCTTAAGTAAGTCTCAAGGCATCTGTTGACTACCTTAGTTTGTCCATCACTCTGAGGATGGTATCCCGAACTTATGCAGAGTTTAGAGTCGTTGAGCTTGAAAAATTCTTTCCAAAATGCACTGAAAAAGATGGCATCTCGGTTGGTCACAATGGGTGCTAGCATTCCATGCAGTTTAAACACGTTGTCCACAAAGACGTGTGCTACAGTTGCAGCAGTGAATGGGTGTGCGAATGCCATGAAATGAGCATACTTACTGAGTCTGTCTACTACCATAAATATGACAGTCTTCCCTTTGCATGAAGGCAATCCAAGAATGAAATCCATACTGATATCTTGCCAAATTTTCTCAGGAATAGAGAGAGGTTGAAGCAGCTCTAAAGGAAATTGGGTTTCATACTTGTTATGCTGGGAAGGTTGGCACCTAGCAACATACTTCTTGATATCTTTCCTTAAACCAGACCAATAGACACCTCTTTTGATTATTTGATAAGTTTTGAGAACCCCTATGTGGCCTGAGGCAGGAGTATTATAATGCTCATACATGATCTTGCTTCTCCAAGGTGAAAAAGGACTAAGAACAATCCAAGACTTATACTTCAAAAATCCATTTTCAAACTTATACTTGGATTGATTAGCATTGTCTCTTTGATTTTAGCTTGAATCCATTCATCACTTTCATTATGAACTCTCAGGTCATCTAGCCACCCCAAATAGGGATATGAGATGGCTAAACAACTAGAGGCATCGATGGTAACTTCTAACAATTTTGGATCTGATGGGGTTGAATCTGGTAGTCTTGATAGTGCATTAGCTACAATGTTCTCAGTACCATTCTTATACTGTATCTCTTAGTCAAAGCCTAATAACTTTGAGACCCACTTTTGTTGGAAAAGAGTATTAGCTCTTTGATTTAGAAAATACTTCAAGCTGCTGTGATCTGTCAACGCCGGCCTTGTAGGTGGTTTTGCCATTTCTTGATGGCATACACAGTGGCAATGAGCCCTCTCTCATAGGTAGAGTGTGCTTGGTTTTTTGGACCAAGAGCTTGGCTAGCAAAAGCAATGGGTTTGCCTTGCTGTTGTAGAATTACTCCAACGCCTTTATTTAAAGCATCACACTCAATGGTGAATGACAAGGAAAAATCCGGTAGTGTTGGTACCTGTGGAGAAGACATTGTACCCTTAAGTGTTTGAAATGCTAGAGTGGCCTCAGTGTTCCAACTGAAGCTGTCTTTTTTGGTTAACTGGTATAGAGGTTAACAAATTTTCCCATAGCCAAGGACAAATTTCCTATAGTAACTAGTGAGGCCTAAGAAACCCCTGAGTTGTTTCACATTTGAAGGAGTAGGCCAAGATAGAATAGATTGTATTTTGGAAGGATCAGCTTCTACCCCTTCTCTGGAGACAATATGCCCCAAGTACTCAATCCTATTTTGGCCAAAAACACACTTTTGCTTTTTAACAAAAAGTTGGTGTTTCTGTAAAAGTGTGAAAGTAAACTGCAAATGAGTCAAATGATTAGCCCATGATTTGCTATAAACCATAATATCGTTAAAGAATACTAAATGATTTTCCTCAGGTGGGGTTTGAAGATATCATTCATGAGGCTTTGGAAAGTGGCTGGGGCATTAGTAAGCCTAAAAGGCATTACTAGGAATTCATAATGCCCTTCATGGGTCCTAAAGGCTATCATTTTAATATTTGAAGGATGTATGAGGATTTGGTGATTACTTTGATCGAAGATCAAGTTTAGAGATACATAGCACCATAGAGTTCATCAAGAAGGTCATCAATGAGAGGTATGTGGTATTTGTCTTCAATGGTTATAGAGTTGAGTTCTTTATAGTCCATACAAAGTTGTCATGTACCCACTTTTTTCTTGACAAGGAGCATATGACAAGAGAAAGGGTTGTGACTGGCTCGGATAAACCTTGCATCTATTAGTTCATTCACTACATTTTCGATTTCAGTCTTTTGAAGTGGCCCATAATGGTAAGGCCTAATGTTAGGGGGTTTTGCTCTTGGTACTAAAAGAATGTGATGATCATGTACTTTAGGTAGAGGAAGATGAGTAGGCAGTGCAAAGATTGTCTCAAAGTTTCCTAAGAGAGTTTGCAGTTCATTGAGCTGCTCATAATGTAAATCACAAGCCTCCATTTTTCGAATCTCCAATGAATACAGGAAAAGCCCAAGATTAGAGCTAGAAATTTCCTTATCCAATTGTTGGAAAGACATTTCTTGGATGGAAGGCAAAGCAGTCTGACAATGAGTGAGTTTGTAACAAGAGTTGCCTTTTGAGAATTCCAATGTTATGAGTTGGAAATCCCATAAGACATGACTGATTGAAGAAAGCCATTATATCCCCAAAACGATATCACAGCCCCCTAAGGGAAGTGTAAAGAGATTCACTGCATAATTATAATTTCCTATAGTTAAGGGAGCATTAGCACAACAACCAGAACTCCTAATTGTACCCCTATCTGCAATCATCATTTCAAAAGGTTTGGTAGCTTGAAATTACCATCCAAAACGCTTGAAAAGTCTTGAATCCACAAAATTTTGGGTGTTACCAGAATCCAACAAGACAGTGACATGCTGACCATTCAAAATCCCATGAACTTTCATTGTGCGCACGATTTGCCTAGCTGTGGGTGCCACAAAAGGCACACTCACTGAGCTCCATGTTTTGAAGAGTAGGCTGAGACTCTTCCTCAAGTTCCGAGGTAACTTCCTCCTTAGGTATAGCCATATCAAGCATAAGTAACTGTTTGTTTGCACACTTGTGACCATGAGACCATTTTTCATCACAAAAACAACAGTCGCCGCGCTCGCACTTTCGGTGGATCTCCTCAGGTGTCAACCTCTTAACAGGGAAATTAGAGGTCCGAACAGGCTAAGTGGTAGCATGGAAGGTATTTACAGGAAATCTAAATGTAGGGGTAGGTTTTGTATAACCAATTTTTAGATCAGTAAACTTAGCATCCAACTGAGCAGCAAGAGAAATTGCTTCATGAATAGTATTAGGACACAACAATTTAACATCATACTTCAATTCTCGTTTAAGACCCCTTAGGAAACAACTCTTAAGAAGTATTGGACTCAAATCAGTAGTACGATTAGCCAACCTTCGAAATTCAAGTACATAATCCTTAAATGTACCTGTTTGGCGTAACTTGAAGAGAGATTCAGCACTGTCCTCAAATTCACTAGGACCAAATTCTCTGCAAAAGGCATGAGTGAAATCTTCCCATCGAGGCGTCGTTTGTAAACAATCCATGCACCGGAACCATTGAAGAGTTTCGCCATCGAGGTGAAATGAGATTGTGATGACTTTCTGGTGTTCAGGAGTTGAGTAGTAGTTGAAGAACTGCTCAGATTTGTAAATCCAAGTGAGAGGATCCTTGCCAATCATTAATCGAGGGAAATCAATGTGAAGATGCCACTAAACAATCTGGTTACCTCCCCCATCGATTAAATCACGCCAAGGAATGCGATTGAGTTCGTGCTCTTGAGGATCAGGAGGATCGACAATGATCGGAGGTGGATTTGGATCAGTGGACGATGAAGAGCCATTTCACCCAGCTCGATAAGCTTGTTCGTATCAGAGTTGCTTGAAATAGATGGTGAAGGAAGTTTCCAAAGTAAAAACATGGGCGTCCATAGCGGTGAGGCGTGTGTTACTGTTGCGGCGGGTCATGCAAGGAGGGAAAAATCTAGGATCGGAAGAATGATACCAATGATGGGTACCAAATTCCTGCACTAGAAATTCAACCTTCAATAAGCACAATAATGGATGAAGATGGAGGAAGAAAAAGCACTGAGAGCATGCTTATATTTTTTTTATCAAAATATTGTTACAAAGGAAAATAGACTATTGCTCCATTTAAAGGTGCTGGACCCCAAGGGTAGCCACTTAGCAATCCACTAGCAGAAAAGACAAAATAAACAAAATAAGCTAAATAACTAAACCTTCAGTGATTAAGAAAAACCATTTATTTTAGGTTCCTAACAAACCCTAATTGCGAGTTGTCGCAATTCGCAAACAACATCCAATCTTCAACACTGAACAGTAACCAACGTAGCGAAGTAGCAAACCAAGACCAATGAATGGCGACGTGGAAGACCCAATAAGGACGTTGGGACGACGCCGCCGATGACAACGCCGAAAAAAATACCGTCAAACCCTAGGAACGTGAGCCTGTGCGGCCTGTTCTTTTTTCTTGTCTCAAGCGCGTTCTATTTTTTTTTATTTTTAAGTGTGTTCTATTCTCAGGGTTTTGACTCTCAAATCATTTCTTCTTTGGGGATCTGACCTATCCCTTACAAGGCACCTACTATCCTTCCTATCCTTTGGTCTCCTCCTTGGTTTCCTTGGGTTAAGCTTAATACAGATGGTTTGTCCAAAGGAAATCCCGGTCCTGCTGCTTGTGGAGGAGTTTTGAGGAATTTCCATGGTCGTTTTCTTAGAGGTTTCTATTAATGTATTGGTCATCGCAACTCTATTTTTTGCAGAGTTATTATCAATTATTATTGGTGTTGAGTTTGCATATCAGCGGGGTTGGCATTGTCTTTGGTTGGAAAGTGATAGTTCTAGTGTTATTAATTCTCTTCAATCGTCTGATTTTGATCCTCCTTGGCCTCTTCATACATAATGGTCTATTCGTTTGGATCCCATTCGGAAAATGACGTTTTACGCATCTCACTTATATCGCGAAAGAAATCTTGTTGTGGACAATTTTGCTAACATAGGCTTGTCTTCTCCATCTTTAACATGGCATGATTCTCATCCGATAGCAGTTCGTGCTGATTTGTTTTCAAACTATGTTGGCTTACCTGGCTACTGGTTCTTAAATTAATGTGCATGTCGACATCCAGGTTTGTCTCACTTTTTTTTTCTCCTAACTTTTTGGTGTTGTTTGACTTAGGTTTGGTTTTAGAGGGGTTAGGTTTCATGTCCCCCCCCCCCCCCCCCCCCCCCAATTTCTTTGTATCATTCTTAATTTTGTTTCTAGAAGGGTGAGGTTTATGTCCTCCTTTCTTTTTCGTGTATTCCTTTTTGTTGTCTTTGTTTTTTTAGGGGGTAAGGTTTATGTCTCCCTTTGAGGTTTAACTTGTTTTTTTCGTTATCAATAAAATTACCCCCGTACTGTCGAGGTTTCCAAAAAAAATAAAAAATAAAAGGATAAATGGGTGTAGAATTAAATTCTTTGATTTCATTGATTCACAAGATTAAAAATATATACTAGTTAAGTGACTTGGAATACAAACTTAGGTCTATAGAGATTTACAAAACTAGCTTAGTAGAATCCTATACAGAAACTTCTACACTAATAGCCCCCCGCAAACTTGGAGGTCTCGAAGTGACAAATTTGGACCATGGAAATTCAAAGCGAGGTTTGGAAAGGCTTTTGGTGAGAACGTCCACTTGTTGATCAACTGAAGGAATAAACTGGACTTTATGGGTTCCCAACTTCACCCATTCACGAACAAAATGATAATCAAGCTCAATATGCTTTATCTGAGTATGGAACATCGGGTTGGCAGCCATGTACATAGTGCTCAAATTATCACAATATAAAAAGGTGGGTGAAGTAACCCAGAAACCGGAGGTCACGAAGAATATAAGAAAGCCAAATAGATTTTGCAAAGCATGAGCTAAAGCTTAGTATTTAGATTCCTAACTAGACCAAGAAAAAGTTGGTTGTTTGGTGGAGCTCCAGGAAATTAAATTAGGCCCATGAAAAATGAGAAACCCCGAAGTAGAGCAACGAGTATTTGGACATCCAACCTAATTCGCATCTGAATAACCACAAAGTAATGGAGAACCAAATCCTATGAGCAATAGTACCTTTGACATACCTGAGAATGCGTTTAGTAGCAATAAAGTGAGTCTGAATAAGGCAGGACGCAGAAACAATAACTGTGAAAACCAAGGTGGTAGAAACAATGCATAGTGAATGTGTTGACCCTAAAAACTACTTAGCCTATGTGGTGTACAGGTCGAATAGCTAATGAGCTATATCCTTCGGTTGAATGCGAGGCGTCCAACTCTTTGACCGAGCTCGGTCAGTGAGTAAATGAACGTGGTGATGGTGTTGAACTCGTTGCTGACTTCTGTATCTGGATAATTGTGGTCAAGAAAGGAACTCGTCTCGGCTTATGGGTTATAGAGCCTGAAGACAAGGTTGCTAGTTACTTCGAAGTTCAAATGAGGTTCGACTTTCAATGTGCCGAACACCAACTGGAACACCCCACTTCGTTGAGAATGCTAAACCCTAGACTTAGATAGGTTGTCAACCAAGCTCGAAGTAGTGTTGTTTCTACAAACTGGAAGGTACTCCTCGATTGCTTGATTCTATGGCTCTAGTGTTGTTTATACAAACTGTAAGATGTTGCCAGTTGTTAATCACAACGTTGTTTATATAAATTGGAAGATGTGCCCGACAAAGTTAGGAAGGCTAGTGTTTTTCTCAAAGATGAGAGGATTTCGTGTAGAGTGAGAAATTGCACAGGGCAGATTTATGTGTTGTGTTGAAGGTCTTCTAAATATTGCATAACCTCTTCTATTTATAGGAATGGTTTTTGTGCTGATCACCTTATGCCGAAGTAGAGTCTTATCTGGATTGTACCCCTTTTGCATCCCTTGATCTAACATCAACTCATCTTGATCTATGGACCGGGCTCGGTCACTCCTACCAAACTTTGAGCTCTGAATCTAGTCTACTTCTTATTATCCCATTCATTCTTGGTCTTGATTAGTTATGAACATTGATTCTTGGAATATTACGAATCGTATCAACGTTCATTCTAATCCTTAAACAATTTCAACCATGTTAGGACTCAAACGAATCCAACCTGAATCCCAAGAGTCCTACACTGATTAGGGTTTGGCTATCCCACCTTGGGCTGGACTTAGTCCCAGAAACCAATCTAGGCCGAACAAAAGTCACACTTGGCTCGAGTCCAATATTTTGGGTCCAAACACATTGACAAAAAACTGATTGTAAAATAAAAATCTAATGACCTCATCAATTTGGCATGGAACATTGTACTCTTTAGAGCATCTTGTCTCATGTATAACTCCCAACAACGCTGCAATTTGTTTCTTAAGGTATTCATCAATCGGATTGCTAGTCACATGAAATGTTCACTCTTGTACGCTAAATCCCCTGCAAGGAACATATCCAAATGATAAGCCGAGCAAATTCAATTGTGAACAAAATTATAGATTCCCAGTTTAGACCTTATATTGCATCATACTCAAACGAAAAGAAACCCCAGGAGCAACAACTAAATGACAGAACAGATAAGAAAAAATTCGCATAGCAAATACAAGATTCAGACCAGAGCCGATCACAGTAACATAACACAGAATGTAGACTCCAAAACATGAACTTTGACTAATTCCTGAAATACCATCTTAACAAAAAGCAAATCAAGTGCCAAAATTTAGGTCAAGTTTTCTTGAGAAAATAGACATAGAGACATCAATCAAGTTTTTCAACATTGGATTGTAAACCCGGAGGTGAACCTTTGGAGATTAGAGAATTGATGGGTGCATATTCTCATATATTTTTATCATATACTTCCTTTAGATTTTGTATATATGAACGGGTTAAATGCGTTAATTTATATTGTTTTAATTTATAGGCATTCAATACTGAAGTTATGCATAAATGAAGTGAAAAATGAGCTTTTTGGGTGTGTAGAGTAATTCTAGTGAAGCATGAGGCTAACTAGCTACGCGAAAACATGTGCATTACAACAAGAAGATGAAACCAATCGGTTTTGGAATCAAATAGACATGGGAATGCTATTCAATGGACTTTAGGAGAGAACTTAGTTTTTAATTTTTATTATTTATGTTTATTTTTATTTTTCTGATTCTAGGGAAATCTGAAGGTTAATTTAAGCGGACCTAATTAACTTGGAGCGTCGAGGTTAATAACTTATCGAAAGACCAACTGAAAATCAATCTTGTATGCAAGTGTAACATGTGTGGAGAAGAACCTTCTAGCTAGCATTCCATCCATATTTTCATCACATTCATATTTACATTCTGCCTTTAATTACAATTTGTGCATTTTAGTTAATTTCGTCAAAAACTCAATCCCCCCCCCATATTTTGTTAAGTCTTAGTCATTTGATTTGTTTTAGTGTTTTAAGTGTTTAGTTTTGCATTCTTTGAGTTTAGTTTAGTATTTTAAACTTTATTTTACGTTTTTGAGTCAGTTTCCAAGTGAATTAGCACCCCTAGTTAATCCCCGGTTAGAACGATCCCTACTTACATCATTACTACAATTGTCACAAAGAGGGTTTAATTTGTGTGCATATAATTCCCGCATCACGAGGGCACAGACATCCAAAGCCTCTAAGTCTTCTACTTCAATAGTTGAGGTGGGCATAGGCAAGAAGAAACAGAAAGCCTCCAGTAAGTAAACCTTGCTTCATTCCTTCATTCTTATTCGCAACTTCGTGATGAGAGTTGACAACTCTATTTTCTTTGACTCTTAGCGCCTCAAGCGACCAAAAAGCCTACTATCGCTTCAAGGGAGGAGCCACTGCGGGCTGAGATGTATCAACAAGCCAAAAATCTGCAAGATTCCACCCTGGAAGCACTGGAGGTATAACTTTCACCTTAAGTTTTACTTCTTTGAGTTCTTCACTTTCTCTTGTCTACTATTTTTTTTTACTCTTTGCCTGATTTCAATTTTAAATAAAAAAAAATTTACAATGATTTTTTATAGCATGATGTACGATGAACAGATGTGATTGGAGGATTTCTAGAATTCTCACAAAGAGAATCCGGTGAGGATCCTCTTGGTAAATTTGGAAGCAAAATTTACAAATTAAATGATGTGTTACTAATAAGAATGAGAATGTTTATCAACACTTAAGTAATAAACCATGAGAACGTTTATCAACACTTAAATAATAAAATCAATCATAAACTTTTATCAACTTTTATGTCTTTTAGTTTCCAAAACTTTATCTATAAATTTAATTTCTCTAGCATTACCATTTTATTAAGTTTCTCCTTTGGAATTGTCTTGCTTTTCCCTCTTATTCCTAATTAATTAAGTTGATGGGATACTTTTTATTTTCCTTTTTCTTTGTGTTTTTATTTTTTTCTCTAAATTAATTGCCCGACAAAATAGTGATTGCAAATGTTATTATAATTCATCTTATCCAACTGCACTTTGCAAGATCAAGATCTGGCACTTTGATTTATAAGACCTCGATGCCCTACTAATCTACTATAAATTATTATTATTATTATTATTATATATTATTTTTTTTGGTAAACTGGACATTACATATTCCATGGCAAAAGCCATCAAAGTACAAGGAACTTCAAAAATGAAAAAAGAGTGCTGGAAAGATAGGAAGGACATGGCACTATTAAGCAAAAAGTAATGTCTCCTTCGAGCACCCCACTACAATACATTCAAGGTGGACAAGGGAGACCATCTCTGTCCAAAATATGGACCAACGAAGATGGGGGTCAATCAACCCTCGCACATCCTCATATTTTTGAAGGATGCAATCAGCAGCCCTATTTGTTGATCTGGGGATCCATGACCAGCAACAGAACTGGAAAGCTTGCCCTAGTTGAAGAACTTATTGAAGGATAGGGTATGCTTCCCATCTGCCTGAGATAAGAGAGTTGTTGAGACATATGATTGTTTCCTTTGAATCAGACTCTACTACAATCCTCGCAAGACCAATCTGTGATGCAAGGCAACATCCTTCCATTACTGCTAATGCTTCAGCTACCTCAACCCTAGAAGCTGAGAGAATCTGCATGGTGAGTTTCAAATTAGATTTTTATCAAAATTTTCCTAAAGAATATTGGGACCAGAACCAACTAAATCTTTTTGGAGCCGATAGTTGGACCACATATACAAGTGGACACCTCTTTTGATCTTCAAATTCAATTTCAAGAAAAAGAAGAAAATATATTGGAGAAGAGAGACTGAGAGATTAACAAGATAATTTTATCTTTCCAAAGCGTTTTTACTAGAAAGTTAGAAACGCATTTGATCTTTTACTAAAAAAAAATAAGCGCTTTATATATGTACTTCTTCAGAAAATGTTTTAGTTGCTTTTCAAGAGCATTTTTATGACCCGAAAATATTTCTAGCTAAAGGAATAAACCGAATAAGGCCAAGCCCAAGAATGACCATTTTACGGTTACGTCTCAACAAACTTCTTGTCTACTTTAAGAGTGACCAAGCACCAAGGTGTTTCCTATTCAACAAAATATGGATTGTGGAAAGGTGGATTTTAAGATTTTCTTTTGTGAAAATTTTCATAGTTATAATGGAAAAGATAGTAGAGAGAGCAACCAAAGTTGTAGATTCTGAGTACAAAATGGTTCACCTTCTAGAGGTGAGATTGGTAAGAAGCACAAACTATCCTCCTTTTAAGAGCAACACAAGACTTGCGTGGGAGACCCAAATTTCTCTAACCAAACCATCATTCAAAGCCCTTTTTATTTTTTGAAACTTTAACGAAAAGCTATCGGTTTAACGAAAAACCACATTTTGACACTAAAAAATCAATCATGATACTATTCATTTTACCATTTATTTTGTCCTTATCATTAAAACTCAAAGTTTTCAAACCATTTTTATTAGTTTTCCTTTTTTTTTTTTTTGGTAATATTAAGGTGACTAAATTTGCAAACAAAATTTACAAGAGTAATGCTAGAGAGACTAAATTTGTAGACTAAATTTTGTAAACTAAATGACATGAAAGTTAGTGATTAGATTATTAATTAAGCGTTGATAAATGTGCTAATTTTTTATTGGTGATACCTCATTCAGTTTGCAAATTTTGTCTATAAATTTAGTCTCCTTAGTATTACCCAATTTACAAACTAATGTGTCATCAATAGGAATGAGCACGTTTATCAATATTTAAGTAATAAACCAATCAACAACTTCCATGTCCTTTAGTTTTCAAAATTTTGTCTACAAATCTAGTCTCCCTAACATTATCCTTTTCTTGAAGAGCCAAAACTGTGTGAGCAACAAACCAACCTAACTCGACTTGTTTGGCCAATTGACTCCAAGTCGCATGCAAGAAATACAGCTTTTCTATAGTACATGTTCTTTGCACCTCCAGCTTTACAAGGCTGATAAAGACTCAGTTTGAAACATTTTCATCTGCAGATAACTTTGTGCATGAAAACTTGATCATGAAAGGCTTTTCTACAAATGAAATTTGTGTTTCCTCTTCTCAAACTTCAAACTGCACATCAACCAGTGGCCATTCCAAAGATGACCAAGAAATGGGGTCTAATGCAATGTCAAATGGGGGAAATGTCTTGAGAAATTCAACGTTCTTGTGTTTTCCACTCCAGATGAATCCAAATCTTGTACGCGCGGTAAGAAAAGGTCGAGCCTTTCGAAATTCTCTAAAGAGTTAAACATGAACTTTGTGATGTAATTTCAGGACAATGGTTGCATACTTATTTTTAGACCCCTTACTATTGAGTGTAATTTCATTGGTCTACAATATGTTAAAGCAAGCAGGTTTTGGCTGAGATGGTGGGGACTTTTATCTTGATGTTCTGTGTATGTGGGATCATAGCAAGCACACAGCTGATGAAAGGTGAAGTAGGTCTTTTGGAGTATGCAGCCACAGCAGGTTTAACAGTAGTAGTTGTTATTTTCTCCATAGGGTCTATCTCCGGTGCTCATGTCAACCCTGCTGTCACATTGGCCTTTGCCACCTTTGGTCATTTTCCATGGTCCAGGGTACGTACTTAACCATTCCAACCTAATCAACCCTTAACTCAATCATTTTTTTGGTCCAGGGTACGTACTTAACCATTCCAACCTACTCAACCCTTAACTCAATCATTTTTTAGGGTTTTTAAGCACTAAATTAATGTTGTTTTCATGTAATTTCAAGGTTCCTCTTTACACATTAGCACAAACACTGGGTTCTGCTCTGGCAACATATATTGGAAGGCATATCTATGGCATAAAACCAGATCTCATGACCACCAGACCACTGCAAAGCTGTGCTTCTGCCTTCTGGGTTGAGCTCATTGCAACTTTCATGATTATGTTCCTAGCTGCCTCATTGACACATCAAGCTCAAGCTGTAAGGAAAAAAAATTCCGTCCTTTTTCTTCCATAGCTTATAGCCGGAATTGTTAGCTTGGTATACATTGTTTCCCTCATTCTCTAATAGATTAAATTTTTGCGATCATTGACAAAAGAGAGAAACAAGAAGAAGTTGCGGAGGTTTAAATCTTTATCTAATTAACATGGTACCGAAGGTATGAGGATTGGAAGGTTAAAGTAGGGTTTCGAACTCAGGACTATGATACCATGTTAGAGTCCTAAGTTCGAAACATTCAATCCTCATTCTCAAATTATTTGCATATTTATAATGTTGTGCCTACTTACAAGAATCTTTAACAAGTGATTCTTGCGTTCACTACTCGAAACTTTTCTTCAGGTTGGCCATTTGTCTGGATTTGTGGTTGGCATTGCCATCGGATTAGCTGTACTAATCACAGGGTAGGTCTATACAATTACAAAAGCTATAAATGCTGCAATTGCATAAAGTCATTTAATTTTTTGATTTAATCTCAAATAAATCTTGTTGTGGTATGTATGCATTGCAGGCCTATTTCAGGAGGGTCAATGAACCCAGCAAGGTCACTGGGACCTGCAATTATTTCATGGAATTTCAAAGACATATGGATATATATTTGTGGACCAACTGTTGGAGCTGTTTCAGGTGCTCTCCTATATCAAATTCTTCATCTTCGATGCCCGCCACCCTGCAGTCCCAGCAACACTTCCTCTCCAAATATACATCTGCTCGGGCAACCCTTGGCCTATGGAGCAAACTAAATAGTGCACAAATGATATTGAATGGGAAAAATTGTTGACTCAGTTGCAACAATAATCAAATTATATGAAGCTGATCATGTAGTTATGTGACATTATTCCAGATAACACATCAGCTGTAACCGCATTACAGAAGCACTAGTAATACGAGAAAAATAAAATAAAAAACTCATCTTATGCTAGAATAATTGGTGCCAATTTCTTACCAACTTTCTTTGAATTGGTAAAAGGAGCAGGTGTCACTTGCTGGTCCAGCAATAAAACTGAAATTTGGTATCAATGTAACCAGTTTTTGAGCTCCCTACATGTTTTTTTTTTGGGCACTGAGCTTGAACCAACTCCAGTTTACTTATAAACTATTGGTATTTCATTGATGCAGTGGTCCAATTGAAAAGGAAATTTGTAACATGTGAAGTGAACCAAGATTAAAACAAATCATTCGACAAGTTTTTCATTCAAGAATGGAAAGGAGTTAGAATAGGTAAATTGTGAACACACAAAGGCTGCCTTCTTAAGATCGTCAAAATCTCATTAAATTTTAAAGCATAACAAGCAATTCGTCAAAGTTTTAAAACTCTTGGGGTTTCTTGGCTTTCAACTTCAAGCGGTTTACTCATATATTTAACATGAAAGAGCTACAGTTGTTGAAAAATGTAAAAAATCTCGTATGAAAAATTAACAAAACAAAAGCAAGAGAACGTTTTTTTTATAAAGCCAAAACTTAAAAAAGATGTTACTACAAATAATACGAACATTTTTTGTGATGAGGAAGGGATACTACCGGAAGCAACCAAACTCCGCTCCAGAGATGATCATTTGGGCTAAACTATCTTTGGGCCAGTAAAAATGCCCAACTCACCGGGTGACATTCTAAATCTAACCCATGAACAAAGCATCTTCAAACAAAGCAACTTCACCACCATTTCTCTCCCACAACTTCTGCAAAAGAATCCACCTTTCGCCAACCATCTGGCTCCTAAAATTTTTTATCTCCTTAAATTTATCCGACTCTACCAAAACTGGTCACTTATACTCATTTCTTTGTAACACATCCATTTTTAAGGTAAAAGCCTTAAGCTTGTTAAGAAATTTATCGTAACACCTTAGCTTTCAATTGTATTATATGCTCACAAAGTACCTTGATTCCCAAATTATTGACAACTCATTTTTATACATCACAATTCTCACTTGATCACCACCTCTCTGAAGAACAACATCTACATGAATATTCTTACAAATTCAATATTCTTATAATGGGTTCTATCTGATTCTTAATTGAGAAGATTAAGGAAATAATATAGACCCTTAATCTTGCATACAATTATTTGAGTTGCCCTGTTAGTGGAATTCCTACCATTCTCTTCTAGAAATTATATATTTTGGTCAATGACTCTTATTTCTATTATTTTATTAGTATATATATTATCAATGTTATGGAAGTATTGACATAACATTATCTTAATAAAATAAGCCGAACGTATTATCAACATATTTCTATATCAACGCATGTAAGTCACTTCATCCACGTATGTTTTCTCTATTTCTAAACCTCCAAAATTTAATAATTGAACTCTCAATACATATATAATCGGGTTGCTTTGAGCTCAGCTTGATCTAGCTAGAGCCGAGCTTGATTCTTAAACACTTCGGTTCGGTCACCTTTCTGCCAAACTTTAAATAATGCAAAGCTTGACGTGGAGAAAACCATAAACTTCGCATCAGTCAAAATCTCTCTCAACCACACTTCCTCATACTTTATTAATCATAATTAATAAAACTGATCTTCCACTATGTAGTTTAAACTTGAGTTCATAGAATTCCTCATCAAACAAACGGCATAACATCCAGACGGCCATTAAGCTCCAATTGCCAAAGATAAACAACTTTCATGTTCCTTACACCTTGAAATGAATATTTAAACCCTTGTTTCCTCTGTCCTAGTCAGATATTTAACCTTTTATCACTTGTTTTTATTGCCTTTTGCTACCAATACGAATAAAACAACCGAAGTCGTGATGCACTGCCATTAATTGTTAATTAATTATTACTGTGATTATTCATTTGATTAAGAACGGTCTTCCGTCGATGTCTGTATCCTGTCTTGTTCTTTTATTTTTTATGGAGAAATGGGGTGGTTTACTGTTTAAAGCAGCTTCTTTTCATCTTTATGGTAGAGTTCAATTGTCATGCTAATTATCCATGCGAATGGACAAAATATCATAAGAACTTGTAGGTAGAAGTTGCCTTGTAAAGAAAATTTTCCATGCGACACCACACTCACAAATAAAGTTGAGTGAGTTGCCGCATGGGACACACCTTGCTTACCCAAAGTTTTCTTCAATAAAACCGCCCTTAATTCACCTAATTGTATTCATTAACTTTATATTATGTTTAATAATTGATAGGAAGGAGCCCATAGAATTTTTTCCCTAGGACTCTTGAACTGTAAGGAGGAAATTTCAAATTATTAAGAAAATTTAAAAGATGGAAATAGAAATGACGGAATATTTCTTGAATTTGTAAATTTTTTAGTTTGATTAACAAAAAAAAAAAAATGGAATTTGAATACGGAATTTTTTAGTTTTAAACTCTCACTTACATTATGTTTGGATGAGGGAAATAAACTTGGAATTTGAATAAAAGTTAGAATTTGTAAATTGACATGCACCAATTTCCTTGTTTGGATTCATAAACATAGGAATTTAGAATTTCTGCATAGAAAAAAAACCTTGGAATTTGGGACCTCCAATTCCAAAGTTTAAATTCCTTGTAAGTAGGTGTCATTTCTCAATTTCTATGATTTAGAGCTTAAAAATAACAAATTTCATATTCAATTTCATTGTTCTTTTAGGTTAACCAAACAAGAAAATTCACAAATTCTAGAAAATAAAATCTCATCAATTCAATTTCCATCATTTTATAATTTCGTCATAATCTTAAATTTCGTCATCCAAACGTGGTGTAACATAGAAATTTGGAAATGGCACATATTTACATAGAATTTTAACTTAAGACTTGGAGGTTCCAAATTTCAAGTTTTCTTTCCACGTTGAAATTCTAAATTTTCATGTTTATGGATCCAAATAAGGGAATTGGTGCATGTCAATTTATAAATTATGTCTCTTATCAAAATTCCAAATTTATTTCTCTCATCCAAACATAGTGTAAGGGAGTAAAGAGCTCATGTTTTAATTTCCCAATGTGATATTAGCATCATTCAAATAGATGCATTATATATGAGAATGGATAAAATTAGATGTTGCCATAACTTTGGTTGTCTCAAAATAATTTTTTGGTGATTAAAATTTTAGAGGGAGAGGAAGCTACTTCTTTCCAGGGTTAGGACATACCACAAGTCTCTTTAAGGATTTATAGAAGGAGTTTTAGCCCTTTTTTTGTTTTTACAAATAGCCCATCAAAAAGAATTGCCAGCAGCGAGACTCGAACCTAGACCTTGATCTTACGAAGCAAACGATCCTTATCAACTCAACCAATCCTCGTTGGTACTCTCTCAAACAATTTGATCAAATACTCCATATGAATATGTGGTACATTGACGCTTCAAGTTGGTCCCCCAAGCACTAGTTCATACTATGGGTCACATATCCATAGCCACAGGCCAACAAGGCTGGAGGTATCTTGCACACAACCAAAGTCTGTTAGGAATTTGGAAGGTACCACAAGGTCAATGGAGGAGGAAAATAAGGTTTATGATATTATAAAGAAAAAAAAAATATACACACACACACACACACACATGAGATTTTCATTTTTTTTTCAAAAAATGGGGATTACATGTAGAGCTCATTCCACGTCGAACTTGAACGATCTGAACCATCTATTTTGTAAGTCTCAATTCATAGATCATCTTTGCAAAAATTTAATTCAATTCGAAATCATTTGCCTATTTAATTATTAAGATAAAATTTCATTGTTTATTATATAACAAAGTATTCGTTAATTTTTTTTGAACTCATTTAGATGTCTTAAATATTTCCGATTTTGCTAATATTTTACAAGAATGATCTATGAGGTGTAACTTGAAAAATAGACTGTTCGGATCATTAAAGTTTAATGTTGTATAGACCCCATAACTAACCTTTATTTTTATAAATAATATAATAAGAATTTCTTCCCTTAAAGACTTCCTATGTATACACACACATACATACATATTTGGATAGAAAAGAAAATAAGGTCTATGCGCGAGTCCTAATCAACGGTAGTAGTGGTTGAGCAAAAGCTCGGTCCTTTATCTTTGGTGTAAAAGGATCTTCGGACTCATCAAGTCGTATATCATGGAAAGTTATGGCCTTATATACATTCCACTAGGGACTAAACTAGTCCCACCGACACCAATAATTGCACTCACATTCTTTCACTTTATCATGGAGAATTAGAAAATCAAATTTTGGTGTTTCTTTGATTTCTTGGTTGAGAAAAATGATATTACAATTTGGGACGTTTAATTAAAAGTTCGATTGGTTCAATCAAGAATAACCTATAGATATCAATAAATCATTGTTGGAAAAGGGATAGACTTACTTTCATTGTTGGAAAAGGGATAGACTTACTTTCTAAATATAATTTTAGACAAATACGGATGAGCAAAATAAAATGAGAAAATTAAAAATTTTGGTAGTGAGGATGTGTTGGAGTTTTTCAGTAACACCATTAGTAGCATTATTTTTTTTCAAAATATCATTATTATTAAGGAGAGGAGTACAGTTTGAAACTATGACAATTACATAAGGACGGCAGAGTTTAAAATTCAGGACACATGGACGGAAACCTAATACTCTATCTACTAGAATATTTAAACATATGCATTATTTTCTGAACAAACAATATTATCTAAACTAAGACCATCTCCAACCCTTGGTCTAAAACCTAAAATTTTTAGCCAAGAAAATTTAGGTTTTAACCCAAAAACAGGTTTTATGCTCCAACTATTCTCGTAACATCCCACATCGCCCAGGGGAGTGGATCCTATAAGCCTTATATGTATATTTTCATCTCTATCTAGCACGAGGCATTTTGTGAATTCACTGGCTTCGGGTTCCATCGGAACTCCGAAGTTAAGTGAGTTGGGGGCGAGAGCATTCCCAGGATGGGTGACCCACTGGGAAGTTCTCGTGTGAATTCCCAGAAACAAAACCGTGAGGGCGTGGTCGGGTCCCAAAGCGGACAATATCATGCTATGGTGGAGTGGAGTCCGAGATGTGGTGAGGGTCCGGGCTGGGATATGACACTTCTGGTATAAAATTTTAACCCCAAAATATTAAAGAATGAATTTAGGCTTTTTTTTAAATTAACTTTTAAAAAATAAATTATGTAGACTATCCTAAATTAATTTTATTAACATTTTAATCTAAAAATATTTAAATTCGGATAAATATTGAAAATCACTAAATCGATATATGAAATTCATAAAACACTATGGAAGAATATGAAAATCATGATAGAGATGTACAAACACAAAATACATGAAACACACAAGATATACAAAACACATATGAAGCACATACAAAAGACATGATAGAGATGTATAACACACCAAACATGTGAAACACATAACACACAGGAAACGCATACCAAATCCATACAAAACACATGAAACGCAAAATCATCCTCTATATAAGCATAGGTTGAATATCTAACCATCACACAACATATTCACCAATCTTCCAACTTTCAAAGTGTTTCTCAAAATCATCAATATCTCATCAATGGGTGATAGAAGAATGCGTAGTTTGGCAATACAGATGGCACAATACCAAGCAAGCCTTGCAACTGCGGATGCAGAGTGGATGCGGAAATGAACAACGAAGAAGCCGAATTTGCAAACTCGCTTATGCAATATGAGCATCATGCCGAATCTAGCTATCGTAGTTTTGTCATAGGGTGTTCATTTGTGCAGCGTGATAGAGAAGAGTGTCATGACCGGATGATGAAAGATAATCTTAAGTGTACTAATATGTTCTTATGTTAAATTTAAGTGTGCTATGTTGTTATTTTATGTAATAATTTTAAGTGTACTATGTTGGTATTTTCTAATAATAAATAGAAGTGTCTTCTTGTGACAAGTCTTTTGTCTAGTACATTATCAAAATTATTGAAGACCGTTTGAATTATTGAAGGCATCTATTGTGCATCAAAGTGTGCAACAAAAAGTACAATAATTATTGAAGACATCTATACAAATGACAATTATAATTAATAAGTCATATAATAATTATAATTAATAAACCACATAAACTTAATACAATCGATAATTCATAAACTACATAAACTTAATAATGATATCCACCATCTTGAGTTGGTGGTGGACTTGGGATATAGCCTTGTGATGAATCATCATCTTGAAATTTACTCATTGTGGCATACCTTCACAAAATTTCCTTTTGCTTATCACGTAAGAACTTCTTCCTCTCTAGAGTGTATTTGCTAAGGTCCACCATCATGAAATTACATTCGAACCTTTCTTGTTCCCTATCCCTTTCGTGCATAATGGCAAAACGCATTCGGGCCGCTTCTTCCTCCTGAGAGCTATGACTTTTGGTTAATCTTGCAAATCCGGTAGCAATTTGTGCACTAATCGGATCTTAGAACTTCCATTTTCTCTTTGCTTTCTTTTGCTTATCTCTTCCCGGGGGCCTTGCAAAAGAACAAGCTGGGGTCATTTCATCGACATCTTCATTGACATCATTTATCTGTGCGGCTTCACTATGAAACAATATTCCCCATTGTTGGTCCGCATCAGTTCCCCACCTCGGACAATCCTTGAGGACATTCCAAGCATGATGCAACTTAAAAGCTTGGTTTTTAGGTGTAGTTCTTGTCTTGTAAGTTGACATTGCTTTGTCACCCTATGCAAGAAATACATAAAAACAATTAGTTGCATAATAATATTATGTACATGACAAATAAAATATCAACAAAGAAACTCAAAATTTCTGCCTTCCACTAGCCATGTCAACCACGGCTCTCTCCAAGCTTCCCTTCCATAAAGTGCACATTTTGTTGATAACCTTCTATCGATCATAAACACCACCACCTTCCCTTCGGCCGGCGTTGGAGTTTCATGGAACTTATCAACGATTTTATACCACAAAATCTTTTTATTTTGATTTGTGCCAACGGCACCATCTTCGCTAATAGAAACTCATGCCAAGCATAAAGTAATATCTTCCTCAAAGGTCCAATTAGAATCTCTAATATGCTCTTTTACCATCTTGAAAAATTTGGAAATGGGAAGAAGTGGTAGAAAGAAAAATTGGAAGAATTGTAGGAGAAAAGTGAGTTTTGTGTGGATGTTTGAACAAATACATAGGTATTTATTGAGTTTTTGGGTGAATTTTGAGTTAAATAAATTCTTTTAATTATTTTAACCGTTGAATTTAAATTTGGGCCGTTAAATATTTTTTTTTACCGTTAAATTTGATTATATTCAATCTCAGTCGTTTGATTCAATAAATATATAAATATAAAACAAAAAAAAAATTTGAATGTAGGCCGTTGGATCAACCAACAACCTGTTGATTGCAGCTATTAGCTCGGCTGGTGCATGTGGCCGACATGCCCACATGGGTGAGGCCATGCTGGTCTGAAGCTATCTGAAGCTGCGCATGTCACTCGTGTGGGTTGTGGACATTTGGCACTCAAGCGCCCGATTTCAGTCACACTGGTGGGCCCACACCAATTTTTGGGCTAAACTTGGGCCTGTATTTGACTTTGTTTTAGGTCCAATTTTTCACTTTGGGTTGGAATGGATTTGGGGGGAGGGGGAAATAGAAGGGGAAAAATAAGTTTTAGCACTTAGGTTGGAGTTGGCCTAAGAGGTAGGAGATTGAGTTAAGCCTTACAATAGATTAGAAATAATGGGGTTCAAATTTACCTTTAGCGAGAATCAAACCTAAAATTTCTCACTTACAAATGAAGAGGAATACCAGTAAACCGTAGTACTAAGTGACATAATATCATCTTTATCAAAACATAAATAAATAAAAAAAGGGAGTTTTAACGAAAAGCCCACGGTACTGTTCATTTTAACGAAAAACCACATTTTTACACTAAAAAGTCAATCATGGTACTATTTACTTTATCCTTTATTTTGTTCTTATTATTAAAACTCAAAGTTTTCGAGCATTTTTCATTTGTTTTCCTATAAAAATAAAGAGAGGCTCATTGATATCTGTTGTAGTGTAGCAAAGTAATTAGAATTGGATGAGTGGGAAATAAAGGCATCAGATATGTAGTTGAGAAAATTACAATGGGGAAGGTGGCCACTGTTTTTTTCCCCCCGAAATAGGAACTGCCTATATTAATATCCAAAGATTTATGATTGAAATTAACACAAAACTGGTCCTACTCCTGACAAAGGTTCCCACAGCTTATCCCCCAACTCCAATTCTGATTGGATGTGATAATATTGTAGGCTTATCTTTGGGTGGAAAAGTAATAAGGCCTACATACATGCTGTTCTTGTCATTGCGACGAACAAAAGGTTCAATTTTATCTGCAGACAATTTTCAGTGCATGGATATTTACACTGCTGACTGTCACGTCACCGTTCAAATTTGGTCCACCGTTGCAATCACGTAAACGAAATAAACAACAATTTTATGTTTCAGAAGGGAAAATAAAATGAAGAGGATGAGGAAGGTGAAGGTGAAAGATAACAGATAGTCTTTTAACTGTCGTTGCTGTGCTTTAATTGGATTCACAGTAACCCTATCCAAGGAAATTTACAAAGTAATAGAGTGATTTGGATGTCTTCTTTTGTGTCAACACAACTCTATCTACAAGGAAGCTCATTTGGTATAGTTTAAAGAAAATGAAGATATTAGATTGTTAAAGAGAAGTCAAGTTAGCTAGAGCAATGCGCTCTTTTATTTACGTTCGAGTTTTAATCTTTTTTCATGTAGTTTAGATTTAGGGCATGTTTACTTAACAGTTAACAGTAATGATACAATGAGGGAAAATAAGAACTCAAAAATAGAGGAAGAATTAAAGAAAAGGAATTTGGATCGAACAGCCCCCATAGTTGTTTTGAATTTTTATTTTCTGGGTTTTTTATTACAGATTTCGAAATGAAATTATTCTCATACTTATAATTTAGAAAACGCATGGACTAAAAAATTAAAATAATTTCAAAATCTATTTCATGTAAGTAAACATACCCTTGGTGTAGAATACCACTTGTATATGAATAAATATACAATTTTGCATGATCATACATCGAGCCTTATGCACAAGCGTTCCATGTACGTACGTAAGAGAAAACATTTATAAAAAAATATAAAAAAAAGAGCACTTCTTTTTTTTTTTTTTTTTTTTTTTTTTTTTAAGGAAAACTAATGAAAAGGGTTAGAAAACTTTGAGTTTTAACGATAAAAACAAAATAAATGATAAAGTGAATAGTACCATGATTGACTATTTAGTGTAAAAATGTGGTTTTTCATTAAAGTGAACAGTATCAGGAGTTTTTCGTTAAAATTTCCTGTTTTTAAACCTTTCCGAGAACTTAAAGAAACAACTCCTTACTCTTTTTAAGCATGAGCTGATGAAGACATTTGAAAACTGAATATTTATCAATAATAACCAAAATTTGACACCTTATTTCATAAATGTCACATTTTATAAAAAAAAAATTCAAATATAGCAAAAAACTCATGTGGATAGACCTAAATACCCTCAAAATCCCAAAGCTCATTTACACAGAAAAGCCAAAGCACTTGAATAGATCTCTTCTACATGTTGTTCAAAGTGCAAAACCGCGAGGACAGTTGGTAAACGTTGTGGAGCAATTGCAGGTATTGTCCAATTGTCGACTAATTGAGTACCAACTTGAAAATTTATTGCTCATGTCTAAAACTCAATCGTTACGGTTGATACAATATCGTCACGACAAAATATTATTTATACAATCATTTTAGCAGACATGGTATTAGTTGAGGATTCTAACTCATTTAAACCAAATTTCAATCCGACTATGCTTATGAATTTTGCTTAAATTTGTTGGATGACAGTGATTTAAAACCATAACAGTTTTCACAAAAGGATCATTCCAATTAAATTGGTGCTTCTCTTCCCCGCAAATCTAATTAATCTATAACCCCTATTAGCAAGTTCAAAATTGTACCGGATCTCACAAACCAATCAAAACTAAACACTGGACTGAGGGTGTGCGAAAATGCTGCTCTCAACAATGGGGCTAAAAATATTAATCCATGTGCAAAAAGTTTTAAATTTTTAAACATGAAAATGAGTGGGAAGTTCAGCAATGCTCGTATATATAGTTGTGGGGTGAGAGTTTTGCCACTAATTTTTATTTGGTTTTAATTTTGAAGGTATTTAGGTCTATTTAAGTAAGTTTTATGTCATATTTGAAAGATTTTATAAAATATGACATTTTATGAAATTAGGTGATAAATTTTGGTTATTATTGATAAAAATTCTTGAAAACTATATTAGTTTAATTTATTGTTTCGTTAAATTAAATTTATTGTTTCGATAAATTAGTCTTGTCACATTCCTATCAAACTTATAGGGGGCGTTTGTTGCGCCGGACTATCTCGGACTGGATTAGCTTCAAAGACTAAGCTGGACTGGCTTAGACTAGACTAAATTGGATTAACTTAGTGAAGCGTTTGGTGCAGTATTGGACTAAGAAGCTGGATAATAACAAATTCTAATATTATATTATTTAATATATAAATTATTAATATTTTATTATGATCTTATCTTTTTCTCCATCTTTTCCTACCATTTCCATCCCACTATTTTCCTCTTCTCTCATCATCCCACCCTCTTCCTCTTTTTTTCCTTTTAGACCTCTCAATTCATGTCTCTTTCTCATTCCTGGTCAAACTTCTTATTGATTCCAGTCTCTATTTCTCTGTCCTCCCTCCCTCTCTAGCTATGCGTTGTTCGAACGGAACCTTATGGCTTCAATTTTCCCGACGAGTTGCAGGTTTCCCGATGTGTTTTCTGGCCAACCCTCGTTAAATTGGATGAAGTTAGCACCGCCAAAAAATTCATCACCATCCCTGGACCGAGATCTTAGCTTTGAATGCTCGAATCTGTCATGGATTTGAAGAAGCCCAAACAGGCCGAGACGTCGAGGCCATTTTCCGGACACATTCGACCACATTTTAGCCTCGATTCAAGTAAAATCGTAATCTTGTCACTCCCAGCTTCAATTTGGTATATTTTATATGAAAGTTGGTTGTGAAATGGATCTGAAAGAGAGTCGGAAAGTTAATGATTGATCTAGGTGACTGGAGATGACGAGGAGTATGTCGGAAGTGGTCATTGAGCATGACGAGGACGAGAAAGAGAGGATAGTCTTAGCTAGTCCCATGGTTATTGGGGGGTCTCGCTAAGACCTCTTAGTGAAGGGTTTTGTCCATGCTAGTCCTCTTTAGTCTCATTAATGTTAGTCCCAACATGGAACAAACACAGTATTGGACTAATAGCTAGTCCAGTCCAATCCAGTCCAACTTAGTGAGGGCAAACAAACGCCCCCATATAGATCAAAAGACTGCAGAGCCGACCCCGAGAGTGTGCGGGGTGTGCAACTGCACAGGCCGAGTCGCATTTTTAATAACCTTTTGTGGAAGAAGTACATCTCGATGAAGCGTGGGAATATTGAACAAAGTTGCGTTGAGCAGAGTTATCAAGCGTTGTTTTTTTATTTCATTTTTGAGTGGGTTCGAATTCCCCACGCCTTCATCTTTGTTAATTTTGTTTTTGTTTTCCAGTTGTGTTATTAAGGGTCTCGTCTCTCATATTTGGCATGCGTGGGGGTGCAAATTATCCTGGTGCCTTTTAGGGGATGAATAATGAGGTAGATTTTTTTGTTCTTCTTTTTAATTATATATTGTTTAATTTCTTATAATATACTTTTGTTGGTGCATGTTGTTGACATGATGATATGTTAATAGCAAATTGGACGGAATTTAATAGCATGGGGTAAATTTAGATTTTTAATTTGTTATCAATGAGTTTTAACGAAAAGCCCGCAGTACTATTCATTTTAACAAAAAATCACATTTTTATACTAAAAAGTCAATTCTACTATTCATTTTACCTTTTATTTTATCTTTATTGTTAAAACTTAAAAATTTTAAATTATTTTCATTAATTTTCTTTTATTATAAAGATAACTCAAAATTAATTCAAACTGAATTGTTAGTTCAGAAATAAAACAATAATTTACTTTACTCTTAATTACTCTAATTTAACGAATCGCGATTCACTAATAAAAAAGCGGACACATTGCCCTAAAAAGTTGGACCCATTCAAATC
Organism: Pyrus communis; assembly: GCF_963583255.1. Lineage (NCBI taxonomy): Eukaryota > Viridiplantae > Streptophyta > Magnoliopsida > Rosales > Rosaceae > Pyrus > Pyrus communis. Next base: position 11,688,827 of record NC_084806.1, read on the forward strand.
TTGCACAGGCTCCTAAAATATTGGACCGGCCCTGATGGACTGCGCTGAAGTAATATCACATGAAGTCTCTTTGGCAAATGAATAATCACATGAAAAATCTATGAAAAAAATACTGACATTTTAGCTTCTCAGTTTGTTGTTTCATTGATTTTTTTTAATTGCCTTCTTTTGCTTCGCTCGTCTACTCTTAACCGGAGCATTATTGCGATAGGAAGTATTTTTGTTCACCATCTTAATTATAATGTATGTTCATCATACATTTTATCTTCTAATACGTGTTCTTTCAACTAAATATGGTTAATTTTAATATTAAATGTTCCTTTTCTAATTTTGAAAAAAAAAAAAAACAATGATTAAATGAAAGGATATGTGTCAAATGATGAGGTGTATGATGAGCATACACCATAATTTATGATAGTGAGCAACAATGCACTCTATTGCGACCTTCGTCACTCTTTACGTTGACTTTCAAGTTTGTGTATCCACAACTCTTAACAATTAGTCTTTGTATTTAAAAGCGCATAAAAAATGAAAATTCCCAACTAATCGTCTAATAGCCGTCCCAGAAGAATCTAATAAAAATACAGTAGAGGAAATTAATCAGGTTTGGTGGGATAAACTGTGGGCTAAACCATGGGCTTTACGGACAGGTCTTTGAGACTTATCCACATTTAATCTTAACGCGTTACCTTATTAGTATTTTCTTTCTATATTTTTTGGGGCCACAGTTTTATACTCTCTCTTCTTCTCTTCCTACTCTGTGCTGACTGCTGAGTTATATTTTCAAATAATTAGTTAGAATGATCAGTTTTTTAAAATTGATGGTAGAAATTGTCAGTTTTTAATAACGACATATTAATCATATATATCAATGGTACAATTATGACATAACGACCATGCAACAATAAGACAATGACGATATGATGAAAATGATCACTTCTAAAAGACTAAAACCAAATATCAAAAATTGATTATTTCAGCTAATTGCCCTATATTTATAGTCTAATAATTTTGATCATTTCAATCGAAACCAATTAAATTAAAAAAAAAAAAAGAAGTGAGAGGGGCTGGAGCAGTGACTTGGTTATTATCATTTTATCACTCGAAACATGCAATATTTTTTTACAAACAGAATTGAATATTTCAAAAAATTAACGATAAGATTTGAATACTAAGACTTAACTGTTGAAAAGAATAAATCATACAATGACACTTTAAGACATTCAATACCGTAAGGCAGTAATCTTCTCATCCCCATAGATGCACATCAACTATACGTTGGACCGCAAAACAGACATTCTTCTCATCCCATATATTCACCATGTATCTTCCCAACCAACAACTTCGTAACCAAGTCCCACAAGTTTATTTCACAATAAATCATGTTTTGCTTAAAATTAAAAAGAAATCCCATTATTTACGTCCTGTTTGGTGTCCATGATTACATTGAATTGAAAAATTCCCTTGATTATGAATGGATGTCATCTTTTAAACTTTGTCCAAATTGAAAAGATGAATTAGTCATATAAGTTATTAATTCATCGTCTACTTTCAACTTAGACCCAATTTCGGACTTCACACTTATTTCTTCTTTCTACGTACATTATAACTAGTTAGGTCCAAACTAATCCTAGACACGAAATAAAACCTTAGTCTTTGTATTATATTTTCTTATGTTATCTATATTATTATATTTAAATTCCTCTTTCTCTAAGATGGCGCAAAACTCACGTTATATTCTTAAATAAACAACCTAGCAATATGATTATTTTGATTTGTTAGACAGAGGAGCAGGAGAAGCACTACTTGAAAAGTAAATTATAGATTACAAAAGTTTAATCAACCTCATCAGAATAATAATCCTCATTAACAAGAATAATCTAAACACTATTTCATGCCCCATCAGTATAAAATATGTGGGAGTGATATATATTTGCACCATTTTGTATTGAGTACGTTTATTTGGTTGATTAATTATATATTTTATTGAACTTGCATGCCAACAGAATTATGAAACTGTACCAGGGGCACCCATGGTTTTTTGGAACTTAGAAGCTTGGACCAGTCTATCGATCCGAAAAAAAATAAAATAGAAAGAAGTTTGGACCCGTCTATTTTTAGTTCTTATTCCGAATATATGAGCTGATCATAAGTGGTAGAACAAATAAACCAAGTTGATGATCACCACTCAGGAAATCTTTTTACAAAAGGAAAACCATAATTTGATATAATATTTGAAAACAACTAGTATGTTAATTGGAGTTGATTATTGTTTTAATACAATATTTGATCATATGGGGCCATAGCTACATTCGCTAGAGCGATTGTTTTTCTTCTTCTACACGTGATAGGACGCATATATCAAAAGCTCGATGCGATACTGCTTGTATTAGAATAAAATCCTTCAGAATATGACTTCATGATGTAACTTAATATTACAAATTTTGTTGTTGAGAATTGTTACTCCCAACTCTTTTGCTAATGTTTTTCATTGCTATTTTTTTTTTCTCTAAAAGACAAGGAAATTAAATTTATGTGAGATTTAAATTGTATGATTGTGCTTTCCCCATCATAAAAGGGAACACATCATACTCCAATGTTTGTGGCCAGCTTCCTCCCCGTGGAAATCGACAATGACTTGCATACATTGAACTTGAAGGGCGAAGCGCATGTCAATTGCCGAGTGCATGCCAATGAAGGGGAAAAACTCACTCACATGCAACATGGTGTATATCTGTTTTCATCTTTCTCTTCATTTTTCGCATGTAATAACTTTGGTGATTAAAAAAAAATAGAGAGATAAATCCGGTGATGAAAGATTATCTGGAAGTTTATTTCCAATAAAGAATATTATTACGAGGGTCCAATTGATATATAAATCACATAGAAAAATTAGAATTTATCATTCAAGTAAAAGAAATAAAAATAAAACCTCATAGAAATGATGAGCAAAGTAGTTAACGGATGAAACCTGTTTAAGAATCTTTGCAACCAAAACCTCAAACCTAGGAATAGGAATTGAATACAAAACTTAGGAATAGGAATTGAATACAAAAAGAGAAAAGTGCTTTTGGTGGCCATTCAATTTAATGTTGTAACTGTAAGTTTGTAACTAGAAAAGAGAAATGCTAAAATGACTCTTTCAAAGGTATGACTTTCTCAGTCATTTTATGTTTTTCGTACAATATTTTATAATATTTATACAAAATTTGACGTTAAATTGTAGAGTGACAAAAAGTTGTGGAGCCAAAAATAATTGAAAAAAATATGGAGGCGACATGCGGATTCTAGGATGAAAAGGATAAATTACCCTCAATGAATACCGGAACTCCTACGTGCGAGCAGTGGACAATCATGACTCAATAAAGGTCAAAAGTGCTCAAAATAGGTAATTATTCAAAACCTATTTCATTCATCCTCATCAAATCTTCTCCACAAGGTAACCCCCAAATCATTCATTTCAAATTATATTAATTAGCTAATTAATTGATTTATTACCCAATTAATTTATTCATTAGCTAATTTGTGACAGCCCGTTCCGGATTTTTGAAACCGTAGGGGTGAAATGACGATTTTGCCCCTAGCATGTTGGTTTCGTTGTGTGGTTGTTTTGGGTTTTGTTTGGCTGGTTCTGGACCACACACACCTTCCCACATCCCCTCACCCCTTTCCCTGTCCCGTATCCTGTCCCTTTCTCTCTCTTTCCCATTTCTATCCCCTCATGTACGGACACAACCAAAACCATCCAAACCTTCACAGATCGAGGAAACAAATTACATATTCGTGCTCGTGAGGTCCGTAGGAGTTCAACCATACCCATTTCAGGTAAGGATACCTTCGTTTTCATGTCGAACTCGGGATACCCCGATTTGGTCACTGTTCATGCACATGTTAATTCTTGTGTTTTTGGGAATTTCAAGCTTGTAGAAAGCTTGGTGAGGTCCTTAGGAGGCTCGGGGTGGTTCATTTGAAGGTTTTGGACGTCGGGATCGTGAGTTACAAGCTTGGCCGAAGTTGGTGGTGTTTTCCCGGTGAGATTCTGTGGGTTTTAGTGCTTGAAAGTGGTATGGATTTGTTCTTCTTGTTGGAAGCTTCATTTTGGTACCAATTTTGTGAAATTTGGTTGAAAAACGAAGAAGATACAAGGTTTTAAAGTTTTCCTGGTTTTCCGGCGCCAGCGAAGGCGCCGGAGCTTCATCGGAGAAGATGACGGAATATTCCGTCAGTTTGGACGGAATATTCCTAACGGCGTTAACGGAATATTCCTGACGGCGTTAACTGACGCCTTTAGTGTGCCAGGCACGTGCCTGCGCATGGCCGGCGTGTGGGGGTGCGTGCGGCGTCAGAAAAATTTTCTAAAAATATGGGGATGTTCCTGAGGTTGAGTAGATCACGTTGGTATATTCATACACCCCATTTGAGCATTGTATGAGAAGTTTTCATGATGTTGGTTATGTGCTTTAAAATTAACGTTTTTACAGTTGTTTCGTATATAGATGAGACCTATCCCGAGGACGAGCGCGGTCACTCGAGGCAAGGGGGTTATGACCCTTCTACATACCAGTGAGTGGGCTTTTGGTTTTCCATATATACCTATATACTTATGCTTTTCCCAGAAAATGAATTGAACATTTATACGTTTATATGTCATGCATTATGTTTGCCGTTTGTTTATGCATTATTAGTAGCATATATATTTGTATGTTGGTGCGGCGGACGCACAGGTAAGTGTCAGGTAAGTTATGGTTATATTCATGTTCAGTAGTGATTCGAGATGCATAGAGAGCTCATAACCTGCACCCCCAGTGTTAGTGCTTCCGCCCAGAGTTGGGCATAATCCTTCACGTTATGTTCACCTCCCGCACCACACGCTCATCTTGGATCCAAGTTAGGTGCACAGTCCTGTCGTACAGACCACTTTAGGTGGTTTCGACTCGTGTGCAGGTATAGTTAGTGAGATGGAGATTTGAGCTCTAGATTCAGCCGTACTAGTCACGTTAGGTGACTCCGGCTGACATATTACATGGCATTGTTTGGCATTACCTGAGTACTTGCATTTTACATCAAGGCATTTGGCATGGCATATTTCCGAGCATGATTTATATATATGTATATTATGTTTTCTGGGAAGTATATAGGTTTTACGGCGAGGGGTTAGAACTTTGTTTATAAAAATGGTGTTTGAAAAGCTTTGTTTTTGCCCACTCACACTTTCTGTTTTGCGCCCCTCCAGGTTCTAGTTGGCTAGCATTTTTGGTGGCTCCCCAGAGGATTTCCTCAGCATATCTGACAGATTATCACCAGTGTATGACCACCTTTGGGTGTGTTTTTGTAGTGTTGTTTCTCCCGGATTGCATTAGGTCTTCGTGTTCTGAACTTTATTTTCACACTTACGATTGCACATGTATGTTCTTCTTTGTGTAAAGCTGGTTTTATTTATTCGTACTTTTATTATTATTTATTAGCTTCCGCACTGTGCACATAGTTACGTCACTTTCACATGACGGTCAGCATGCCCTGATCTCGGTCGGGGTGTGTCATAATTGATTGAAATTAACACCAAAAATACCACATATGGCCGGTCCCCATTCTCCTAATAAGGCCGGCCATAGCCCTAAAAATACCACCCCATTTTCTCCAAAAACCGAGGTTGAATTCTCTTGCAAAATTCTCTAAATTCTCCAAACACTTTTCCTTCAAAATTCTAACACATTGGAGGTTTTTCGGCCAAAGCCCCCCTATTCATCATGAGCGCGTGAGGCTCTTGGCCTTGACCTAAGGTGTTAATTGTTTTGTAGGTGCAATTTTGTCCAAGAAGAAGAATACGAAAATTTGCATCCACAAGAATCATCTAAGCATTTCTCAACTAGAAATACCAAAAACAATATTGAGTAAATGGCAAGTAACTAAACCTACTTCGAATTTCTAACACCAATAAAAAAAAATTGTTGTTGAAAGAGATCAAATTTCTAACATTTACCAAATAACAAATCTTGTTTTTAGTTTTGTTGGTAAGAAATTTTTTTTTTTTTTTTTTTCCCCTTTCTTCTGGTGAGTTGGTTTAAACAGATAAGACATTGTTGAAGAAAATCATATTTTTGACATTACCAAAAACTCACGTCCTAGTTAGTTTCCAACGGAAACAACTCCCGTGATTTCGCAGCAAATCCAAAAACCTAAAAGATGTCCGACTGGCACAAAATCATATGTGCTCGAAAACTAAGAACACCCAGACACTTCAGTACCTGATGATTCCCACCTCACTGATTCATACTAATTGGCCTAGTTGCTCGACATGTACTCATGAGTGGCTTGTCCAGGGGTCCCACAATGTAGGCTAGGGAATCATCGATCTCAATGGGTCCCACCCACCACATGCCTCGTCGCCCTTCAATGCATTTTTCATTCGAAAATGCGGAAAAGGCCAAAAAAAGAGTGAAATTTCATAAAATAGGAATCTTTAGATATAAGTCCTTGTAAAAAAGAAAATGCTACTCTTACCCATTAAAATATGAGAATGCTTGTGTCCGTTAACCTCAAGTGATGGTGATGTTCACCACTTTATATATTAGGGTAATTACGCTTTACCACCTCAGGCTTGAAGTTTATTGCAACCTCATACAACATCTTTAAAAAATTTCACTTTCATACCTCAAGTACTATTTTATTTTAATATAATATATCAGTTACATTTTTCATTTATTGATCCATTAAGAGCTGACGTGGCTGTCACATCAGCACCCGGGTCTGATTCGATCGGCGTCAGTGAAATTTCTCAGGTATTTTCATTACCCAAATGGGAAAGCTCAGTAAATGATGAATAGAGCCGGAGAGGAAGAAGACTAAGACAATTGGTGCTTCTACGAGTTCCTCGATTGCATTGTCTCTTCCTCTTGTTCTTGTTCAACATCGAACTCCGACAAATGAGGATGGTTTCTGGGTTGGTGGGGGAAGGAAAGTGACAGACGAACGAGGATGGATGGGTTGGTGGGTCTCTAGGGAGAAAGAGGGGAGGTGAAGAGAATGGAGGAGAGGGAGAAGGTGGGATAGGGGGTTGCGGGGGAGGTGGCGGTGGGGTGGGCGAAGGAGAGGGAGTGGGTCGGGGGGAAAGGTTTATGGGTTTGATTGGTTTGTTTTTTTTGTTTATAAATAGGATAAATGTTTTAATATTTTAAATGCATAAATTTTTTTTTTGTCATGTGGCACAAATTTGGTAGCCATGTCAGCACAAATGTAGATCTCATATTTGTCACGTCATCACTTAACGGTTTAATTAATGGATTTTCTGAAGGATATATGAAATTGAAATAAAATAATAAGTAAATCTATGAAATTGAAATGTTTTAAAGATGTTGTAAGGAATTGAAATCGATCCCAAACCTGAGAGGGTAAAATGTAATTTACCCTATTTATTACTATCATGCAATTTAAATTTTGAGATCTATCTAGTGAATATATACAAATTTCAAAATAAAAATGTTATTCTTACTATCTATTTGAACCATCAATTGTATCATATCTCCGATCAAGATGAGACCCCCATATATTAGTAGATCTACATATGTTGGTAGATCCTACCTCTACTAAATACATGGTATGTATAGATGATAAGTATAACACTACTTATTTCAAGATTTAAATTCATTCACTAGTAATAAGGAAGGTAATGAGCAAAACACGTTTTATTTTTTTATACATATTTGTATTACTTTAATAAATGTGGATAAAGAGGTGAATATGATATAAAAATGTAACAAGTGTATAATTATTCTTTTTTTTTTTTTTTTTTTTTTTTTGTCTTTCTAAATATAAACTCATAGAACACTAAAATAAAATCTAAATTACAAATTGGTACCATTTGTTGGGCAAGAAATTTGTAATATTAATGTTTTTCTTCTTTTTGTAAAATTATGGATTCTTTATTTTACAATCCTATATGAAATTAATTTTGGACATCAAACTTTCAGATAGTGGTATTTTAAGCATAATTTTTTTTTTAAATATTTTAAGTTAAATGTCATTAATAAATTTGCTCATGTTGAAATATAATCAATAGATTTTATCCGATTTTCTGCCGAACTTTTGGTGGAAAATTTTGAATTTTAGCCATTACAACAGAAAAATTAATCACAATCATAGCTAGTCAAATGACGGGAATACCCTCGCCCTCTTCCTATATAAGGAACCCTGCCCCTCCATTGCTAACGATCCCATTTCCGAGCTCTCTCTCAACTCCAACATAACTAAAAGAAAAGATTAGATTTTGGTCGATTTTGTTCATTTCTGTTCATTTCTGTTTCCGTTTCTGAGTTAAGATCAAACATGTTGGGAGTTTTCAGCAGCGCGATCGTGTCGCCGCCGGACGAGCTGGTAGCCGCCGGCAGCCGAACTCCGTCGCCGAAAATCACGGCGACGTCGCTGGTCAACCGCTTCGTCCAGACCAATGGGGCCGCCGTCTCCGTACAAGTCGGCGACGACGCTCAGCTGGCCTACAGTCACAGCAACGAGTCTCCTTTGCAGCCGAGGTGAGACGAACACACGGCATGTCGTTTCTTTTACTCTTAGAACTGAGATCAGTGAAACCACGCCGGATTCGTAATTAATCAAATCGAGTAAAATTGTCCAAAATACTCACTTTTTAATTAATTAAGGGTTTTTTTTTTTCTCGTGATTTATTGTAATTTTAATTTTATACTCTGTGTGGTTGATTTGTTGATCACGGTTGGAGACGAGACTCTATGATGATCATGATTGTGAAGTCGTGATGATTTCTTGATCTGATTGATGATCTGGTTTTCTCGGAGCTTCGGGATCGGCAAATAGAGTTTTGGCGGTTAGTGCGGTGTGGGTCTCGCATGACCGCCATGGGCCGTTATCCAGAGTTAAGATTTTGGTGACTAGATTGTTTCAATGGACGACCACACAGTTGATCCTTCCACGTGTCAGGATCCTGAATTGAATAATTTCCCAATTTCACAACAATAATATTATTTTTGATAAATGATTTCATCTTCGTTAGTTGCGATAAATATTTAAACTGTCGTACCAGATTCGTTTTCCAGACAAAATTTTATTTATTTATTTACTTATTGTCCTTAAAATACCTTTTCAAATTATTTGTTCCTCCGAATCAATCCCAAAGTCTCCAAAGAATTGTAGTGGAAGTAGGTGAGGAGGAGGATGACGCAGAGAAGGAGAGATTCTCTCTCGCTACCGAATATAAATTAAATGAAGTCATCGATTCAATATTTTCATGATTCAGAAAGTAAATTACTTGTGTAATAGATGCTTGCCGCGTCGTGAATCGGTGAGAGAAGAATATAGGAGATCCATGTTTTTTGTTAGGTGTTAGTTGATCGATCAAGTTGGTGACTTTCCCTTGTTTGTTTACGATTCAATTATTAATTGTGATAATTGTGAAGTCTTTCATCATCAAGTCACAAATAATTGATCATAGACAATTAGAGTTGTATCCGCAGGTGGGGAGTTGGGACCAAATTGGCAAGTTGTACATGGACTTGGTGGTCTTATCATGGTCGCGTGATGAGTGCTATACTAATACTGGGATTTATCCTGATTATATGCAAGACTACTTTGTACATAATAATTCATAGTCCGCTATGCGTTTCGGATTATGCATAATCCGAGGTCACTTGTATTGAATGTAATCTAACTGCGGAAAATGGGGAAATTGCAGGTCATTTGCAGTGAAGGATGAGATATTCTGCTTGTTTGAGGGAGCACTTGACAACTTGGGAAGTTTGAGGCAGCAATACGGACTTGCCAAGTCGGCAAATGAAGTGATTTTGGTGATCGAGGCTTACAAGGCCCTTCGTGATCGGGCTCCTTACCCGCCAAACCATGTCGTTGGCCACCTCAGTGGAAATTTTGCTTTCATAGTATTTGACAAGTCCACCTCAACTGTGTTCGTGGCGTCTGTAAGTCACCTTCGATTCCTTCCACACCAAGCAAAGAATAATATACCTTGGTAAAGCTAATAGCTTTGATTGGCATCTAACAATTGGGTTTGGTGTGTAATTGTGACAGGACCAATTTGGCAAGATTCCGCTCTCATGGGGAATTACTGCTGATGGATATGTGGCCTTTGGTGATGATGCAGAACTGCTCAAGGGTGCTTGTGGCAAGTCACTTGCTTCTTTCCCTCAAGGTGCGTAAAAGTTTTTTAGTGGGAGCATCAGCTCACCTAATTCCTTGATTTTTTTGGCTCCACCAATAATTTGACAAATTGCAACATGATGTATGAGTTTTGAAAACAAATCTCTGTTCTTTGTTAACAATGGTGTTATTAATTTGTACAGGATGTTTCTACTCCACGTCTGTTGGAGGACTGAGAAGCTATGAGAATCCTAAAAACAAGATCACAGCTGTGCCTGCTACTGATGAAGAAATCTGGGGTGCAACATTTAAGGTAAACATGAAGTGCCTAATTTTGCTTTAGTAAGAGAACTGACTGTAGTTTTATTAACACCAGTTGATGCTATTTAGCATTTGGGTTGCGGCCGGATTATTCCTTCTGTGGGGTCATTCTAGTGGGATAGGAATAAGATCTATTTTGATTGACGCGATGTGTATTATTATGTCGTTAATGATAAGTAGGCTCTCTGAAGAGTTAGATCATACGATGCAAGAACTATCTTTGTATCCAAACAGGATTGCAGTAGCATCTCAACACAAAGAGCCTTAGTTGGAGAAAGTTTCACATCATCTGCTTAGTCTTTGCAGCGTTAGCTGATTGTGTAAAACAATTCCTGATTAAGGCTCTTGGAATTGAGATGCTAAAGCTTCCTTTTTAAGGAAATTATATTCCGAGCAAAACGAAAAAGTGATGTTTGAATATGAAGATTGTCTGTTGATTTTGAGAATCATTTACAAGATCTCATGAAGCCAGTGACTAGGGTCAGGCATTCGTGATTGTAAACATTTTTTGGACCACATTTTTCGTCAACTTGACGGGGTGAAATTTTCAGGTGGAAGGGCCAGCAGTTCTTGCAGCCACAAAGTAGAAGTTTTGTCCTGATAGGGCGCTGCGTGGTCATCTTGAATTTCTAAATCTGTATCCGTTTCCTCCTCGAAGAAGTGAAGTTTTTATGTGGCGTTGGATGCAAGGCATACATGAGGAGCCAGTAAATACCTAGAAGAAGTGAGTGAGTGTTGATAAGAGTGTGTTTCTCGTGTAGTTTCTGGTCGTCGTATTTTAAGCTTCTACCAACGTACAACTATGCTTTTGTTTATTTAAAAATAATGTTGTATTAAGGAGCGGTTTGGAGTTAATTAAGAAGTTTACTTAGTAATAATATCGCAATTGCTTCCTCTCCATTGAATGGAGGAGCAACCAACGCAATTGATCCTTGGTGACACAGACAGATTTTGATGGGGACGATGAAGACTAGGGTTTGTGGTGGAGCACTCTAAATACAAGAGTAAGGGAAAAGACGACTACACTCAAACAAACAATCAGCCACACGTCTCAGAAAAACCGACGGAGGCAACCTTTTCATTCAAAGCTTTATCCAGTTCAGGAAGCTCTATCATCTCTTTCAAAATCAAAGCCTATCTTTCAATTCACCGTGCCGGATTGGCTTACTCTGTCGTCTTGTACTGTTGACCATATTCTTTCCTTCCTACCATTCCACGATGCCGTGCGTCAAGTGTCAAGTGTCTTGGCAACGCGATGACGGCAAGTTTGTACACGGATTACGACTTTTAAGTTTCGACATCCGAGTGGCTATGAGATTCTACCGTGACACCTTCGAAGGTCAAGAAAAGATAAGATTTGTTGGCCGGTTCAAATACAATTGATCGACGTACTGATTTCACTTTAAGAAAGATTTCAAATTAATTTTTCACGCACCAACAATCCATCGGCTTGTGGATCTAATTCACCTGATCAAGAAGATTTCTGTTGTTAAATTTTTCTTGCAAGTGGAATCAGGTGAATTTTGGAGACATTTTTCTACTTGTTATCGGTTCAAGGTTCAAGATTGGCTCGTTGCAATGAACTATAAAGCCGCTATGTGTTTGCTAACTTGCAAGTCATATAGCTTCAGAATGTGGAGGTGGACATTTCCCTTTCGGTTCAAAAGGAAAGGTCCTCGTCCTTATACATTCTGAAGCCGTGTGACTTGCAAGTTTGCAAACACATTAGCTACTGTTCTTTTCATTGTGATGACTTGCAGCTTAGCAAACACATTAGTGACTATTTTGTTCATTGTGAGGGAAAATTTTAGACCCTATACTGATAGCAAGTAGAAAAAATGTCTCCAAGATTTATATGATTCCATTTGCGGGAAAAATTTAACAGCGCAAATTTTCTTGATCAGGACAAATTTGATCCATGAGTCGATGGATTGTTGATGCACTGCGTTAAGTGGAATATTAATTTGAAGTCTTCTTACAGTGGAACAAGTATGTTGGTCAATTATATTTCGAACCCAGCCAATAAATCTTGGTTTTCCTTGATCTTCGAAGACCACACTTCCAACGACATTAAGGCCACAGTAGAGTCTTAGAGCCACTCGGATGTTGAAATCTATAGTTGTAATGCGTGTTCAAACTTCTTGTCATCGTGTTGCCAGGAAGGAGATAATGTGATCAATAGTATAAGACGGCAGAGTGAGTCAATCCATCAGTGGTGAAATTGATTGAAACAAAGGGGTGGGTTTTCCAAAAAGTTGTAGGAAAATCTTGATATCTGACTGAAGCATGTGAGAAGATGACATGGATTTGAGAGAGAATAAGACATGAATTGCATAGATATGGAAGAAAAGATGACGGTAGTCGTGAGTCAAATGGGAGGTAAGTCATATTTGTCGAAAATTACAATCTAAAAGATGGGGAGACTACAAGGAACAAAACGAAAGTATCATATGTTACAGTATGAATCGAGAGCATAGCATTTGGAAAGGAGGGTGCAAAGATCGTGGATTTCATTTTTCATGATTGTCTTCGGACGCGCCTATCTTGATTAACAGAGGTTGGTTGAGATGCATAGGATTTTTTATTTTCAGCCAAAGATCTTTTCCAATGTAGTAACTCTTGTAACCTAAACCATTAGAACCACTGCAAAAACAAGGCAAAGCAAAAAGACAACTACATAAGCTCAAAACCCTGCATACAAACGATATACCAGAAATGGAGAAACAATGAAGAAACAATACTAACGAGCAACAAAGCGATAAGAGATATCCATAACCAATATTCAAGTGATAAAAATCTAGTCAGAACTGAACAAAGAATCAAATTGAGTTCGATTGAAATTTCGATGAAATGTTGAGTGTTTCCAATTCTCTGGGATCGCAAGTGCCTTACAAAATTAGTGTTGCAAGTGACCAATATAATTCCCAATTAGACCTAGCCTGTGCATAAAGGAATATCTAAACAAGACTGAAATATATTCTTCGCTACAAGATGTTAGATAACTGTCATTCTACTTTTTTCTCATCTAAAACAGTATGACTGTTACACTGTTAGATGATGTTATCAACCTCGTTATGTTATAACAAGTTAATCTCTATCTCCCAACCATAATCTAACATGTGGATTAATAACACCGAGGTGATCGACATCTCAGCAATTCTGACCTTATCATAGCTACTTTAATACTGCTACAAAACTAAAAGGAAGCTGCAGCAGAATAGAAAAGAAAAGAATCAAAATGATAAACACCCCCAAAAAGTTGAAGCCATCAGAGGTGATCATGAATCGTATATTGATGTTCTTCCTGAGCCTGTAGTGGTTGAAATCCTTGTTCGCCTTCCTTGCAATAAAATTGCCTTCAAATGCAAGTCTGTCTCAAAGCGTTGGTTCCGTACAATCTCCGATCCTTATTTTGTTGGCCGCTTTCAGTGTCTCCAATGTGACCGGAAAGAGAGGTACTCTATCGATTACATTACCCCCTAAGTTTTTACAACGTCCAAGCATCCAGTTTTCAAGACAATCAATTTCTCTTTGAGCTTCCTTCCCCTCCAATCATATGCGATGGCTACGTATAATGACTTGATTTTGTGCAGAATTATAAAAGCCAGTTCCATGATTACTATATCCGAAATGGTTGCTCTTCCTGTAGAAACTAAGGATGCGCAGTTTCTAAAAATACATCTTCCATTTCATTCAATGTTTATAGAAGTACAATGATGATTTAGTATATATAGGCAATATACTACTCTCACAATTATAGTTATATCAGTGACTAATCTACCAATTTACAAGAGGATTATAACAAACATCTAACTAATTTGATGACTCAATACTTGACTTTTTACACCCTCTCAAGCTGAACTTGGATGCATCTAAAGGTCCAAGAGAAAGCTTGGATTGCAGGTATAAGAATTTGGATTTAGACAAGGATTTAGTATGAATATTAGCTAATTGGTCCTAAGTGCACACATATTGGACTTTGAGTAGATTAGCCAGCATCAACTATCGGATATAATGATAATCAAGTTCAACATGCTTGGTTCGAGCATGAAAAATTGGATTGGAAGCAAGTGAAATTGCAGAAATATAATCACACCAGATATGAGGAACTTAAGGAAGATGAAGACCAATATCCTTGAACACTTTACAAATCCATGTTGTTTCGGCTGCTGTGTGAGCTAACGATCTGTACTCTACTTCAATGGAGGATCAAGCAATAGTTGGTTGGTTCTTAGCATTCCAGCTAATAAGATTTAAGATTTGATCCCAGAAATATTCAATACCCACTAATAGATCGTCGATCAAATATACAATCAACGTCTGAGTAACCACTGAGATGAATAACACATTTCTTGAACCACAAACCATGACTCACTATACCTTTAAGAAACCTAAGAATTTGTTTGGCTGCTTGAAGATGTGATTCTCTTGGAGCATGCATAAATTGACAAACTTGATTTACAGCAAAAGACAAATCAGGTTGTATCCAAGTCAAGTATTACAACATTCCTACAATGGATCGGTACTCTATGGGATCGGTTAACAAAGGACCAATGTGATCAAGTTTAAGTGAACCAAGAGGAGTGACACATGGTTTAGCACCTTCCATATGTGTCTTTTGAACCAAGTCAAGGAGATATTTGCTTTGATGTAAAAAGATGCCTTTAGAAGATCTTTGAATCTCAAGGCCCAAGAAATAATGCAAGGGTCCTAAATCCTTCACAAGGAAGACAATACTTAATTTCTTAAGAAATTGTTGACCAGCAGCAGGATTAGGACTTGTGACAAGTATGTCATCAACATACACCAATACAATGACAAGAATATGTGCTTTGATCACAAACAAAGAAGCATCAAATTGTGATTGATGGAATCCTAAAGACTTTAGAATTGCAAATAGTTTATCAAACCAAGCCCTAGGGGCTTATTTCAAGCCATACAAGGATTTATGAAGTTTCCAGACATGATTAGGGTAGTTGGGTTCACTAAAACCTGGTGTTGTTGCATATAGATATCTTCCTGAAGATCCCCATGTAAAAAGGCATTACTAATGTCCAATTGATTGAGGAACCAATTGTATTGAGCTGCTAGAGAGAGAAGAATTCGAATTGTGACTGGCTTTGCTACGGGACTAAATGTTTCCCTGTGGTCCAAACTAGCTTGTTGATGAAAGCCTTTGGCAACAAGTTGGGCATTATATCGATCAATAGTCCCATATGGATGCTTTTTAACTCGGAAAACCCACTTGCACCTGACAATATTCTGAGAAGGTTGAAAATGTATTAGAGACCAGGTACCTATGGACTACAAGGCATTATACTCATCCTGCATAGTAGACCTCCAATGAGCATGTTTCGAAGCCTGGAGATAAGTGGTTAGGACAAAATCAACAGTTTCGGGCAAATGATGTTTGGTAACTGAGTAGGGTTTGGGTTTAGATATTTTAGCCTTGGACCATTGATCATGGGATGAATATTAGTTGCTGCAGGTAATGAAGGAGATATTGTAGGTGGTGTGGGGCAAATATTAGCATCCAAAGTTGCAAATTATGTAACTAAAGATGTAAAGAGAACAAACTGGGCAACAGACTATGTAATTGGGATATTAGTTGAAGCAGGTACATGTGGAGCAATAAATTGTGTAGCTAGAGCAGCAGGTATAGGAAATTGCAGAGAAACATTCAAGTTCAGTAGAGGGAGTTGATAAAGAATGAAATGGAAAATTAGTCTCATCAAATAGCACATGCCTTGAGATGTAAATTCTCTGTGTAACTGGATCAAGACACTGATACCCCTTGTGTTGAAAGCTATACCTTAAAAAGATACAGTGTTTACTCTTATTATCCAACTTGGATGTAGTATAAGGCTTGAGCCAAGGAAAACAACCACAACCAAAAACTTTGAGCCAAGAGTAATCTGGAAGTGAACAAAAGAGAAGTTCCCAGGGAGATTGCAATAAGCCACCAATGGGAAGCCTATTAATTAGATAACTACCAGTGGAAAATACTTCAACCCAAAACACATGAGGAACTTTAAAGGCAACCAAGAGTGTTCGTGCAGTTTCAACCAAGTGATGGTGTTTTCTTTCAACACATCCATTCTGCTCAGGAGTATGAGGACAACTAAATTGTTGTAAAATGCCACGAAGTTCAAGAAAATTATGAAACTAATGACTAGTAAACTCACCCCCTGAATCAGAGCGAATTGCTTTTATTTTATTACCAAGAATGTTCTCTATATAAGTCTTGTACTCCACAAATGTTGAAAATACAGAAAACTTAGACTTTAGAGGAAAATATCAGCCATACTTACTGTAATCATCAACAATAAGCAAGTAATACGTATAACCACTCACTGAAACAACATGAGATGGCCCCCAAACATCACAATGTAACAATTCAAGACTTCTAGTATACACATAATGAGTAACAGCAAATGGAAGCTTGTGATTCTTTGCAAGTGCACAGTCATTGCAAAATAAGTCTAAAGAAGGTTTACCTTGAACAACAACCTTATTTGTAGATAGTACTTTACGAAAAATAACAGAAGAGGGATGACCAAGTCTGTCGTGCCAGATTTTGACATTGGCAAGAGTATTTACTAGTGCAGCATGAGTGGAAGGAGTAGGTTTGTAAAGGGAAGATGAACCTTGAAGAGGAAAGAATCCATCTTTAACTTGTCCCCGCAAAAGCGTCATTCCTGTAAAACGATCCTTGACAAATGATCCATGAATGTCAAGAGTTAATTAGGAATCATTATCTTTGATAAATTGATAGGCCGAAAGTAGACTATGCTGCATTTGAGGCACATGAAGAACATTTTGCAATTTAAAGGAATGAGCAGGAGTATGCAAATTAGAAATGCCAACATGATATATAGACAGACCTTTACTATCTCCAGTGTACACTTTGTCTTCACCATAGTAGGGAGTAGGAGACTGCATATTTGATATATCATTGGTAATATGGGAGGCGGCACCGGAGTCAATGAGCCAAGAAGTGGATGGCTTGGCAGTGTAATGGGCACAAATAGCAGTAAGTTTAGCTAAAGGAACCTTGCTTGAGAATAAGTTGATTTATGGTTATGAAAATTTAATTGAGGAATCAAAGATCTCCTTGATTTGTTAAAGGTAATTAGACATTGACTGAGAGCCTTTCTGAATATTCTGAAGTCAGGAACGCAATTAATGAATATGTGCATCCGAGACCCCACCAAATCGTTGCTCAAGTTTAAGCAAGAGATCACTAGCAGATGAGACACCAACGATGAACGGAATGACTTCCTCAGAGAGAGTTGAATTAAACCAAATGAGCAAATTTTGGTCCTTCCCATACCAGTGCTTAAAGGCAAGATTAAGCAAACGATCCGGCAGAAAGGGTGATGGATTAGACTTAGTGCCATCGATGATACCAATAAGCTTGTAATGACGAAGGTTCAGTGCAAATAAAGCACGCCATGGGAGATAATTCGGTTGATCGGAACCATACTTCGGATAATTTGGATCGTGAGAGAAGCATAAGATTGGGAGAAATTAGGGTTTGAAGAAGAACAATTAGGGTTTGGAGCAGGCACCGACTCAACCAGAGAAGAGGATTCGAACGGAGACGCCATCAAGATTCAAGATTAACAAGTCAAAAATCTAAATCGGAGTGGAACAAGTGGTTAATCAGCACACCGGAGAAGATCAGAGAAGAGCGGAAGATCGGAGAAGAAAAATTCAAGAGGATCAAAGAAGTCGTGAAGCAGTTGGCGATGGTACCATGTAGAAACTAAGGATGCACAGTTTCTGAAAATACCTCTTCCATTTCATTCAATGTTTATAAAATTACAATGATGATTCATTATATATAGGCAATATACTACTCTCACAATTACAGTTATGCCCTTGACTAATCTACCAATTTACAAGAGGATTATAAAAAACATCTAACTAACTTGATGACTTAATACTTAACTTTTTACTTCCTCCCTTTACAGTTCACAATCGTAGTATTGTAATCGTGTTAGGCGGGTTCATGTGTCCATGCTATAACAACTCCTCATCTAAGGAAGAGGTTAGTAGTACTAGTCCGAATAGGCGGGCGTTCGTTTGAATAGTTGTAACTTTACTAAATTTGGATCATGCGGCTACCTTGTGAATGAAGAAAGTTGCCTCTGTTACGCAGCCCGCTAATAAGGGTAAAATTATAAATAGTTGAGTCTTTCTCATTACGCGCAACAGATACAACGCATAAAACAGATTGGAGGTTTGGATTTCACTCCCCCTACAACAATACTACATGGCGGCCGGCCGCTGCCGTGTATTTCAGATTCGATGAACACATTGTTACGTTTCACATTGGTGAAGGAAGGTTAGAGAAAACTGAAAAACATCTGTTTGATTTTGCAGCTCCTTTCTCGGAAATCTACCCTTTTGCGCTCCCAAGGTGGCTGACACCAGTTCCTAGACTCTAGAAATTAACATAATCTCTTGCTGTTTGCTGGTTATGACCTGTATCCCTCTTATTCATTTCTTTTTAATTTTGATAATTTTTTATTTTTCATTCTCTAACTTTTCATTTCCTTATAACTGTGAAGGGAATATTACAACAGATTTACAGTAAAATCTCTTGTGGAGTTGATAGGTGCAAAGAGAGAGAGTTTCTTTTTAAAAAAAGAAATTTGGAAATTCAAAAGGGGAATTCAAGATAATTCAAATTCATTCATCCATCCTCACCCTCGGTAGTCTTGGAGGGCAATTTTACGTGGAATGGATTCACCACTACAATTACGTCCTGATTCATGTAAGTCATCTCTCGAGTCTTGGGAAACAAAAGCAAAGACAATAGTTAAAATAACCTACTACTACTGATGATACTATTATCTATCGTAAGAGCATAAATAACCATATTCAGCATGCAATTATCATACATATATGAAAATCAAAGTACTGGAATATGAAACTGCATTTAAAGCTGGTTAATTAGATTAGACATATATATAAAAGCCAAGAGAAGAGATCAACTAAACCCCAAACCGAAAGCGGATCGAGCTCTCTCTAGGATGAGAAAACCACCCACCTCTCATCCTATAAGCAATTTTCATGTTGTTGTAGTACTCTTCTTTCCATCAACGTGGGAGGCTCACAGGAATGAAAGACAACTTTTTGTTGAAAGAGAGGAATAAACATGATGAGTGAGCTAGAGACAAGGGTGCATGCATAAGGAGACTCTCCCCTTCAAAAAGGTACTCACAAGGCAGAAAAATGGTTGGTTGGCACCACAAATATGGATTATGGAGGACCAGAACAGCACAACTAGTAGAGGATTTTTTACAGAAAAGTAGGGCATATGGCACCATGCATCTTTTTTCTTTCCCCAGATTCTTCTGCCACTGAATACAACTAAAACTTGTGGCCACATGCCAAGCATAAAAGTGGAATGAATCATGGTTTTGTTCCTTAAAGTGCTTGTAAGGTGCATTGACCAATTTCCACCTCAATTACTTCCGACTTGTCAACCTGAAAAGGAATCAAACAAGACCTCTAGATTTACAAGAACAAATACAGAATAACCAGATTGTTTACAGTACCAGAATCCACACCTTTCACTTGATCTTTTCAATTTTCATGTACCAAAACCAAATATTTTGCAACTGTAAGGACCGGAAATAAAGCAAACTGTGTAACTATTGTATCCAAGATAAAGACTTTAAATTGTAAGCCTTCGATTACAAACAATGATGATATAGTCAAAGGATGTTCTGGTTTTATACTCCATTATCTCTTTTACTCGATATCTTCGTGCGGTTGCTGTTGTTGATGTGGCCATGTTGGCTGAGCAATGTACGGATGTGTCTGTTGGCCATACAGATTCTGATCCATCGCAGGCTTTCCTACTATCATCCCCGGAGCACCAACCTGTGGAGCATGCTGAGGAGGCATGTAATAGTAAGGAACACCATCAGACGGACCCCCAACTGGGAGATTCCCACCTCTTGGGATTGATGCAAGTACTTCATCTTTCAAATCCTCTCTTGGGACGATATCAACTAGAAAGTCAAATATATCAGTCCGCGTAATTGCTGCTGCGATGTCGTTCTTTTGCAGTGTTCTTCTTTTGTTCTCCTCAGTGTGATTCCAAGACCGCATTGTCAACTCTAGAATGAACATCTCACAGGCCCTAGCAAATATAACAGGAGCTTCGGCTGATATCATCCTCACATCCTCATCCGCCTTCATAATCTTCTTAATCCTGGCCAATGGCAAACTATGGTTTTTGAAATCATTAGTTTGATCAATTTCTTTATGCTGCTCTCCCCAAAATTTTTGGAGTTGTTGCTGCAGTTGCTGTTGTTGTTGCTGGTGGATGTGCTGATAAGCTAGCTGGTGTTGTGCAAGCTGAGACGAGGCAGAAGGACCTGCTGGCTGAGTAGGAGATTGCATCATCCCAACTGATCCATACGGGTTCACACCATATGATGCTTGAGCTGCAGTACCCGCCACTCCCATTGTTGCAGGATGTCCATGCCCTTGCTGATCCATATTGGTCTGTGCTCGCTTTTGGTATATAGTACATAATAAACAATCAGCATAAGAAATTACAAGTTTCAAGAGTCGAACCTCCTAAACCTTGACAAAAAGTAGAGAATGCTTAATAACAACTATGGAATTTTAGCTCCCAAATTTATATGAGCGCTGGCCGTTAAACCATCTAACACAAGTCGCGACCTTCATCTCAAAGGGTTTGTGACCAGTTGTGCCACTAAAAATAGGAAATGGCTTCCACACACCCATTTTCCCCTTTTGCACACCCTTATTTATTTTTGTCCCCGTATTCTCCTTTGATTTATTCAATCAAAAGGCCAAACAGAACAGGGCTCTGCAAGGGGAGAAAATTGGTGTGTGGAAAACACATCCCTAAAAATAAGACTAGATACTAAATAGTTAGAATAATTCAATCCTAATCCCCCATCAAAGCTTCAAACTCTATAATAACAAACAATACCAGAATTCTCTTCCGCCTGAAATCAGCACTAGAAACCTTTAACCAAATTGCTCCTCAAAGGAGGTCTAGCATAACTGTATACGCCATTCGAGTACTCTTATGGTTTATACCAATCGACTTTGCTCCAATTAGCAATCAATCCTGTCATAACTACCACTGCACCTTTTATCCCATCCAAATAGCTGATTACACTATGAAATTCCATTGCACAACCGAGACTAATATCTGAAATCGAGTATTCTGTCTTAATAGGAAAATCCATAGAACTTTTTTTGGGAACAAATAGTATATACCTCAGGCATTCGGCTACTCTGATCAGTAGCTTGCCTCTAAAAATTGGACAAGCAGGAACCGCGCTTGGCATGGCATATTCGCCTTTCACTCAAAGGTCAAAACTAGACACAAGCAATGAAAATTGCATGCAAATGTTCGAACCGAAAGGCACATGTACTCTCCCCTTCCCCCCAACAGAAAGAACCAAAACAAAACAAAACAACACAAAGGGTAGAGGCCTTTAAATTGAGTTGCATAATTTTCTTCCGGAGCGAAAAAGACCCGAGTCAACTCAAAGTCTCAAACCTCTGCACACTAACTCACCGAGAGAGATTCTAAAGCAACAAAAACCCCAGAAAACTTCTTGGTTTTGACTTACCTTCACAAACACACACCACTTATGTATTATACTTAAGGGTTACTATACTTAGGGTAAACATACCCCCACCACAGTAAATTCACCACACTCAAATCAAATCTAGGGTTTCAGAAACCCTTACAAAATAATTCAAGAACAGATAATAAGACCAAATTTCACTTATTAAACACCAAATCTCCACTAATCACATATAAAATTATTCCTAAAAAATTATATAACTCATGCATGAAAGAACAAACACAAAAAAATTGGTACCTTTGGCTCACTGCTCTGTTCCCCAATTCTGGGTTTTATTCAACCACCAAAACCCTAAACAGAAACCAAAGAAATCAATGAAATTCATGCACCAATTGAACTGAAGCTTCAGGCAAAAATTGAAGTGCTGCCAAATACTACAATAGGAAAATTATTTATCATAAAATTTGAAAAAATACATAAAAATCGAACCTTTGTAATGAATTTCTAGGGTTTTTGGAATAATCGATCAAATAAAACAGTAAGGGCAGAGCGGAGCGGAGTGGGGATCGCAGTGGAGAGTGGAAGATTGAATGTAAGTATGTGTGTGTTACTGTAAATAATGCCTTCCACTATAAAAAAGCGCCAGGTTTGGTTCGTCGTCGTCCCAACTATAACTTCTAAGTTTGATTTTTTTTACTCTGACGATTTTACCCCTCTTAATTTATTAATTGTTAAAAGGAAAATAAAAATAAAAATATCTCCTCCCACTAGTCAACTGCCTAATTTATAGTTTTAATGAGTTAAATTGAGATAATTTGCTTAATAAAAGGGCACTTGAGTTCTAACTCACGACATCATATAAAGATTGAACCTACTTTCACCATCTTAAACCCTAAATTTTGTGACTAGTCTACCACCTAAATTAATAAAATCTCCCTTGACCAAAAAAATGGTATTGGAGTTCTAAGCGTCAATGGGCTGGTGTTTGTGTGAACCAAACTGAAATATCTAGCGTTACCTACTTTTATGTGGGCCATGGGCCATGGACACGACATCAATCAACATGAACTCTACCCAAAGCTCATGAGTCAATAAGTTGACCTATATTTTCATTTTTCTCAAATTACAATCAGCGCTACCCATCTTCCAATGTTGACAAAAGAAATATGCATGTGTTATAAGAAAATTGATCAATGTTAGAAGATTGGTTCTTTTGTTGTGTATCAACCACTGAATCGACCAAGTTGATGAGAAAATTTATGGGACTGATAAACTAGTTAAACTTGGTTGATTATTAATGAGGATGTGATATACGACGTAAGATGATGAACTATGAAAAAAGAGAAACGTACTCGTGTGTATGCAAGGTTGGTGTAGTGCTGATTCAATGACTTGGAAACATCATTCTCTGGTTCGGTTCGGTTTACTGAGTTCTAAGTTGACCCAAAAAAAACAGTTTGGTTCAACTTTAACTGAAAATAATAAGGTGAAATCAAACTTATTGTTGTGCAGCTTGATCGATTTGTTTTGATTGGTTTGATAGTACAAAGCTACTCTATCAGTTCATTCGTTCCACCCCAATATTTATACATGTACATAATGTTCAAGAATCTGAGCCATCCAACCATAATATATAGACAAGAAAATAATCTTAAAAATAGGGACAAATGACGATACCTTGTCAATGTCTTAGCTTTAAATCATGAGGAGGGAGAAAATCAGAGATCTGTATGGATGGGGCCATTGTTAAACAACAAAGTCACAAAACAAAAAAACTAAAGCATTTACTAAACAAAATATTTATATATTAATCCATAAAATTTTTCATACAACGTATTACAATATTTCTCAACGCATTTTCATGTTTTGAAAGTGTTACATGACAACTTCATAACCTCTAGAGATCTATATAAAAATAACCATGTCCTTATGTTCATCCAGTGATCTCCCATCCGATTGCTCAATTGACTTTTCAGAAATATTATGCCTGAAAATGCTCTTTCAACGTTAGTAATTGCAACTTGAAGAATTAATGTTAATGTCATGAACAAGTAAACTAATTATACACCTTGCTAATGACACAAGCATGTACATTTTTTTGCGTGCCAAAAAAACTCATGAGTGGGGGCATTCGCCCCCTCTAGGCCTAAGTGGTTCGTCCAAGCTCATGGGAGAGATTAGAGAGAGAGCGCGCGCGACAGGTTGGCGGGAATGTGCATGCGAGGGTGACTCTTGGGAGAGTGGAGCCGTCTCCGGCAATTTTGCTATTTAAAAGTTTCCATAACCCATTACCGTACGTTGGTTGGGGATTAGATTACCGTACGTTGGTTGGGGATTAGATTGCTCAAAATGCGAAGAGAGGATTTTTATTCCTGTGAAAATAAGTTGAAAGAGAGGATTTTTATTTTTCAACAATATTGAGGAGAGAAATTTAACGAGAGTCATAATTAAGTATCAAGCTTGTTATTTACAAGTGAAAATAAATACAATTGAATCGTAGCGCTAATGGCGAGAGGACTAGTTAATCATAAATTCCATTGCCAATCTGAACATTGTTGTCTGTATTTTCATGGTGCGTACTGCCTTATGGCTCCATGAGTCAAGAACTTGGACACCGCGCTTTCTCCGTCAACGATGCCATGCGTTATTGTCATCGCTCAAATGGGGAACCAAAATGGGTTGGTGTTCATAATAATTGTTGATGGTGTAATGAAATCTAACAGAGGTTTATGGCTTGGAAACACCCCGGCTGTCAGCGCAGCTTATATACTCACGAAAACATCATCCTTATTATATGATATCATCCAGAGTTCCAAAGAACCGGCAGCAACAACAGACTCGTATCGTATATCTACAAGTCAAATAGTCTGGAAGGTGTGAAGGAAACAGAAAAAAACGTGATTCTGACCGACGTAACATAACCAAATGAAATTGATGTCTCTCTGAATGTCAGTAGACCAAATGCTACGCTCTGGAAGTCCACAGCATCAACCAACTGGACAGATATCCTCCAAACTGCAACAGAGAAAGTAATATCTTACACTTGAACTCTAAAATCGCCCATGATAATTGATCAACGTTAAGGTCCACTACCTTCTCCCCAAGCACTCGATGATATCGGTAGTGAGGGTTGACCTTTTCTTATTCTCGAAACCAAGGGATGCAGCCTTCCTCATTAAAGCGGACGCAGCAATGCACCCCAGCAGTGCAGGATTTCTGGAACTGTAAAAAACACAAATTGCGTACAAACAATTGTCAAACATGGGTAGAACCAAAATTATGAACACATATTTAGACTGTTAAAACCTGGTACTCAAATCCCCATCTTTGATCTTTTGACGGGCCCATGATAGAAATACACCAACGCTGGAATAACCAAAACAAGTTTTTGTTAGTTATCCAACATAGCGTTTTGTAAGCTCTCAGAATCTGAGTTCTGAAGCATCAGTCAGTGATCACCTCCTGACTGTAGTAATTCAAATGTTGAACAAGATATAACCCGGAGAAATAATTTTAATATCGTATGGATCTCTATCTCTCTTTTACATAAATAGATATTACAATTATGCATTCTTTGAAAAAACTGGAAAATGAAGAAGATTGTAAATTCACCAGATACAAAATGAAGCCATCCAAATGTTTAGCAAAATTTTATTTAAAAAATAAATTGTTGATGCACAAAAACAGGTAGTTTCGGGATTGGTCAAGTATGGTCCAAACATAAATCAAACTGAAACTCAGAAACAAGAACTTGCCTTCCAGAAAGTATATCACCCTGCCCACCACATCGTCGAGGAGAACCGTATATGCTCACTGAGTTGACTGCATAAAAGCATCAAATGTTAAAGGTAAATAGAGTCCAGGTTTTTATATCCGGGGAACAAAACAGAGATGTTTCCGAAACCTAAACTAGTCAATGAGCTGGAAAGAAGACAAAAAGCCTATGATTTGGCTTAAAGAAGAAAGCCAAACAAAACAAATCATGTGATTTGCAGAAAATTTAGAAAGAAAAAAAAAGACAAATGGAACCCTATGGTGTGGAGAGATTCAAGTATGGTATGGCTCTCAGGCCCCAGCTTCAAGTAAAAAATGACCTTCGTGGACACAAAACATTAGGCATGCCAATTACCCAGCTTCATATCACCTGATTGACAGAAGCTGCTGGAAGGTAGTGACCCAAGTTCACATTCGTCAAGTGTGTCACATGAAATATCCTCTACACCAGCTAAGAGGCAACCATACCAGCAGTTTTGGCGATGCTTACTGGTGTTCCCAACTTAGATGTGGAAAAACAAATATTCATGGAATATCAACATTATTAAAGCAATAGCTTCACATATTACCAGTAAACACGTGCTTTAATAACTTAACATATTACCAGTAAGCACGCTGCAGGTGTATGCTCACATACCTGTCTCACCATCACTAATGAGGTCAGATCTTCCTTTCCTAAGTATAGTTACACCACCAATCCTGACAGAGAAAGACTCAAAAAATCGTTAGATTGAAAGAAAAAACTACAACTACCAAATTGCAAATTTCATAGCATGGGAAAAAATACATCACGACGCAAAATAATGCATGAAGCAGAAATGAGGAAACCATTCAGACAGATGCATCTACATGGGCATTCTGACAAAATTGTCTACCTCACATTTTGAATAATCACTAATCAGATGGCACTATCCAATATTTGCAAACTATCCTTGTTCCCTTCTCAGCCAAATAGGTTTTACATATTTTATACTGAGATTTAAGTATAGATAAGTAGTTATTTTATACTTAGACTTAAGTATAGATAAAGTAATTATCAACTAATCCAACACAAAACGGAAAAGCTAGAAAAGATATTAACCTTTTTGCAAGAGATAGTACTTGCTCGGGAGCATCTTCATCATTTACTTCACAGCTCAAAACTTTCTGTACAAGGCGCTTATATTCATTTATGTTTGGGGTCAGCACAGCTAAGGGATATCCACTGACAAGATCAATACAGTTTGTGACCAGAAAGAGTCCATCCTGGAAAAGCTTATACCATTATGGCTAGAATTTGAAGCAAAAAGTACACACGACGAAAGATAATTATCAACTCACATCAAAACAAGGATACAGAAAATAGTGACTACATACCCCATCAATGACAATTGGGACATTGGACCGCCTTGCATGCTTCATGATGTTGCTCACACAGTCCTGGATTATGTCATTCAATCTTAGAACCATTTTTGAAAGGATTTGGTAAAGATTTTAACCACACTACATTATAGTCCTTCATCATACAGTATTAAAGAGGAGGACATGTTTAGAGTATCCCAAATCAAACGCTATAAACTAGATTACAACAGCTCCACAAGTAACAGCATCAACATAAAGCTAACCAGAAGAAATGGGTCCCTTCCGAGGCCTGGACCAACGACAAGACAGTCAAATCTTTCCATCCATTTATCAACTTCAGCAAGAACCTTTTCTGAGACGAAACTTCTGTCCTCATCCCTGAAAACCATGTTATAAACTCAGCAGCTCACTTAATGATAGTCTGTTTTGTGTGTTATAAGCACATCAACTTGTTTACAAAGCTGAATCACCTAACACTGTACGATTCTTCTAAAATAGGGTGTACAATCAACTCAGGACTGTAGCTTTTTATGACCGAAGCTGCATCTTTTGTACAAAAGACATGGGACAGGTCTGCACCCTGAAAGGAAATATATTTCAGTTCCATCAAACTAGCAAGCAACGAAGCAAATCACTTGTTCATTTGTTTGTTTCATTTCAGTGTACGCTAAGCTACATTTTTAATAGAATCCAGCTAAATTTGCAGTTATTTTCCTTAAAACAAAAAGAGCAGGGCACTAACAATTTTTAATGCTGAGATAGCAGAAAAGTATGGAGCACCAGTGTATTCACGACACCCGCCAATAACAGCTATCTTTCCTGACAAGCACAGAGAGATAGATATAAGCTACATTTTCTCCCCTTCTTAACAAAACAATGAACAAACAAATTAGAAAGAGAGAAGTAAATGACAAATTATGCAAAGCAAATAAGGCCCACAATCCGAATAGAAACCAAAGCAAGTCAGTCCTAGAATCAACATCAAAATGATTTCCGTAATTCTCGATACTTGCACTGTATCACGCACAACAATCATCATTGACAAATACATAATGTAATGCATTTGTCTTTACATGCAAATTACACAAAGTTAAAGAAACGACATTGTAAACATCGAGTGCAAAGGGAGTTCGAATCCCCCTCCCTCGCTCGAATAAAATAAATAAATAGGGTTTAGGGTTTAGGTGACATTGGTAGCAGAGCAGTGTGAGATTAATTACCAGCCTGACCCTTGTGTCTGTTGGGATCGAGGGTCGGAGTGATTGCTCGCAAAACGCTCTCGGCGTCGGCTTCCAAAGAGGGCCGATTCGTGAATTTCATAATTCCTTGCATTGCCTTCTGATTTGTGATGGTGTTACGATCACTGCAACCTCCAACTCCGAGAGACCTTATCAGAAACTGTTGCCTTCTCAGCACACCAGACGAACCCAACATGTAAAGACAAGTTCTTGCAACAAACCCAGAATTTATTCCATGTTTTATTAGCATCAATGTCCCCAAAAATCACACTTTCTTACTTCAACTGAAGAAACCAAAAATAAATAAATAATGGAATTTTCATGAGATTAAGTTTAATTTTACCCGGAAATTGATCAAATTGAGAAAATTGCTGAAGTTTGGAGCAAGAAATTTCAGATACGTACCGAAAGATTGGTTCTTCAAAATCTCAGGAAGCACAGCACAGCACACAGAAGCAGCGAGTGAAATGGTGTTCGGCAAAGTTCGGTGGACGTTTGGCTGTTGGAGTGGAAGGAAGGACATACAGGCTTACAGCCTACACGTGCGCCGACTTAAGTGGGTCCCACTATGAAACTTAAAACGACAGCGGTTCATTGTTCTCGCTGATTGATCCAGAGAAATGGGATTGGATTGGACTTTTGGCTGTGGTGGACTTGGGTTCATTGTTCTGCTTCAGCCCAAGAAGATTTAATAGAAAATGGGAAAGAAAAGGAAAATGGATAGAAAGGCAAAAGAAAGTGCATGACATGCATTCTTTCTACCGGTGGAATTCTCTCCTCTTCTAATCTCTCTTTTTCAATTTTTTTTTATTAAAATGATTACAGATAAATCACATCATCATCATGTGTTAATTTCTTTATAAAGAGAGAAAGACAAAGAGAAAAGTGTGAGAGGATGGGATGGGAAGTGAGGGAATTTGGAGAGGAGAATCCTACTCAATAAATTTCACAATATCACATACGAGAAAGTCTTTATGCGACACATGCATAAAAACGACAATGATGGAGGGAGATGTTGGCAGTACCGCAGTAGCAATGCCGGTTAGGTGACGGCGTGGAAATTGTGGTGGCAGCAATGATGACAACTATGGAGGGAGGTGATGGTGATGGTGGTACGGTTGATGATGCTAACTGTCACGCCACGATTCCAATATAAGTAAGGATCAACAAATGGCAGACAAAAGTAGCAATACAATAATATAGAGAGTCAGGTTCGACTTATACATAATATACATCAGAGTATTAGCAGAAACGAAATTACAATAAAAGGGAACAAATCTTACTCTCAAGTACAATGCACACGCGAACTACACCCCTTAAAATTTATTCTCTAACTGCCACATTTACTATGCAAAAAAACAGCTCCACATTGTAGGAGTGATGCACCAAACAAAGCAAAACCTAGATAAGCTATAAAATCTTGTGTGAATTATAGTAATAAGACATGTGATTAAAATAAATTAATCACATTTAGAAAAAAATCATTTTGGAATCGTTTGTTTATATAAGATAATCTCACTCGACATCTCGAATGAATCCACACATGCATTCAACCGACCTTTCGTGATTGATCCACACACATTCAATCATCTATTGTATGAATATAATATATGCCCCAGATATACTCGTGATTGATAGTAATAACAAATATAATATATGCCCCAAATATAACCATGGCTGACAGTATTAATAAATATAATATATGCCCTAAATGTACTAATGGCTGACAGTAATAATTATATAAATACATATAGTTCAAAGCGTAATATTAGCATGAGGATTGAGGAGGCAATTAGATAACATGGACGTGGCTTGGTAAGAGGAAGACAGATGTACCAAATAGTTTTAACAAAAGAGTTCTAACAAAAAGCTCACGGTACTGTTCACTTTAACGAAAAATCATATTTTTACACTAAAAAGTCAATCATTATACTATTCAATTTACCCTTTATTTTGTCCTTATCGTTAAAACTCAAAGTTTTCGAACTCTTTTTATTAGTTTTTCTTTTTTACAATCTATATTACTTTGACGAGTGTCACAAGGATAACGACCAATGTTTATTTGTAATTATTTTTATTTAATCCCCAAGTTTTGCAGCCGCCATCTTTTAGTATAAATGGGACATTCCTCCAACCGTTTTCAAACGTGAAATTGTTTTTGAGAAATGCATGCTGTGCCTGCAAGTGTTTTTCTTACGTAGAGGTGTGTATACATATGTTTAGAGAGAAAAATTAGAAGATAAAAGACGGTAGAAAAAATATATGATGATTTAGGAGTGATCAAGGAACTTGCTTAAGTACATAGAGCTTAACTATTTCGGTAGTGATGTGGATAAGTAAGTGGAGCTTAGCTATTCTGATAGTGATGTGGATCTTTATTTTAGCTTTGGAATCCATGTAAGGGAAATACGGCATATCTTTATGGAAATTGATTTTATTAAATTTCGTGAAGTGTTATAATATTCTTGATCTTTTTGGTTGATTAATGTGGTTAGATATTAATTGGCTAATTGTTTCAGTTAAGTGTTTACTTGTTATTGGTTATGGAATTATTGCTGGAATGCTATTCGTTGAGAATATACTGTGATATATGTGAAAAATGAAATGACATTATTTGTGCATAACTCATGTTGTGAGATGTGGTTGGAATTTCAGTGTTGAGATTGGAATTCGGGAAATGAGGGTAGTTGGAAAGGATATTTTGTGTCGTTGAATCTATTCATTGTGAAACCAGTTCCAGGCAAGCCCGGTGTGCACATTAGAATAGGATATCGGCAGGATAATTGTCGATATGGGTGATTTAGGTTGGAGATCAATGAATTAGATAACAAGACTAGCAAAAGGGGTTTATGAACTTGGGATATCGTATGGGGGTTAGTTTCTATAATAGAACATTCGAACCACCACTGCAGTGGTAAAATGCATGGTATGGAACGTGCAGGTCAGCGTGTTTTATTATATAAATTAACGGGTGTCACTAAAGAGGTTGGATTGCATACATGCATTGTTATCATTTATGATTTGATATTTGGCTATATGATTTCATGGCGCTTAATTTAAAATTGTCAATTTATTGTGATAAGGTTATGTCTCTACTGAGTTGTTGAAGCTCATCCCTTTATTGTTATGCAGGTTTACAAACTAGACATTCAAGAGGGTAGGCATGATGAGATCGGATTAGATGTGAGAATATAATGTTTATTCATCTATTTATTGTAGATTGTAAAGAGTTCTTGATTTGTTTAAGAATCATGAATTATTTTAATAAGAGGAATTTATTTTCCAACCTGTTTCTATTTCATTTTATTTATTGAGCTTTTAACTCACATTTCGAATTCGGGTTCGAGTTTTTATTACTGACCCCGGGTTCGGGGTGTGACATCTCATTAAGCTACTAGCAATTCTAGCATGAAGATCGAAGCACTCAGACACGATCAATGCCTAAAAAACACACAAGTATTATGTGAAAACCCGCCCACAAATTTCACTATTCAAGTTCCATATTTCGAAAAATGAAATTTATTTTAATTTTGTTAATTTTGGATTTTTTAATTTCTTAGTTAAAGTTTGGAATTTCATAATTCGTCATTAAAAATTCATAGACCTTTCGGGATCAATCTTAGTATTTTTTAGTAGAACTCGATCCAACGAACGCGTAGGCGGAAACTGTTCGCAAATTGACATTATAATGAAGGAAAAGTTAACAAACAAAGGGCAGGGCAAAATTTTCTTTTGGACAAATATATAAAGAAACTCCAATTTTTTCTGGAGGGGCAAAGGGCAGCGGCGGCAAGCACTGGGGATTAGGGGTTTCTAGTTTTGAAAATGTTGACCCATCATTTGACCTATTGACCCAAATTCCCCTTGACTGACCTGGTTCCTTAGGGAATTTGTAGACACCGTTTCTGGCGTGCTCTAGCAACAAAAGACGTTGCCACCACAACTATTCGACTCATCTCTTTCCCAGGAACACGTTCCACCTAAACATGACTCCATTTGGACACCATTCATGGCAAGTCGAGTCGACAGTGTCCCGAGTCCCTCGTCGTTGATCTTGTGATTCTTTTCACTCTGACATCAACCACCATTAGCCATTGACTCATCTTGACTTGTGCAACAAAATTCAATTAGCTTTCGAGACGTTGAAGCTCTGATGAAGGCGAATCGATGTTGCGAGGGTTTTGAGTGTCCCAACGTTTCCTTGCCAATTTTAGGCATTTTTCGGTGAAATTAGATGTCGAGGTAGATATAAAACTTACTCTTCTCCTCTTGAGCTTCATATGGTGTAAAATGAGCCTTTGCTGGCGTTGTTTGGAATTCAATGAATGAGATGGTTGTTGGTCGCTGAGTGTGGCAACACGTGGTTGTAGTGCGTGGCCAATAAACTGATCTCATGTTCCTATGATTAGTTTGATGTCCTGATTTCATTTTCACTACCCATATGTCAATCACGCCACATGGCAGCCCATAGTCAGCGGTAGAGGCCTAAAATGAGATGTAAGGATAGTCAGAACAATGCTTGGGGAGGTAAAGTTGGATAACTAAGGTCGAGCAGGGTGCTCGGCGTGGCCATTTTGAACAATCATGCCATTTTAGCTGAACACATGTCATTTCATCGCTGAATGTCAGTTGATAAGTGAAAAGGTATAAGCACTATAGTTTACATAGGGGGCGCAATAAATGCCAAGTTGGGGTGACCCAAGGCTGAAAGGTTTATTGAGGACCTATATAAAGGGGTGAGACCTCTTGTATTGGGGTTGAACGACTGAGAGAAGAAAGAATTGATGTATCAGCCAAGCACTATTTTATCTTGAAATTTAAATAGATTCAAGTAGCACAGTGGACTTAGCCTAGTTTTGAGAGATGAACCTCTTACATCTCTAAGTCCAATCCATTCATTTTGTATCCAAAGCCCACCAAAGGTTCATTGTTTAATTTGTTAACCAACAAATTTTCTAGCGTTAACAAATTCAAAACTAGTGTAGTAGCCCCTTTCTATAGACACAATAAAGGTCTTCTTCAGTAAGGATTAGTAATCCTCGTTAATTGAAATCTAGTTATGAATCCTTCTCCAATTGAGGAACCAAGTCTATTTGGGAAACCATTCTAACTAAGAAAACAACTTTTATTGGGTAAACAATTTAATCCTCTAAGACTATAATTCCTAATAGACTTAGGATAACTCATCATGGGCTAGAATAAAACTCAACAATCTCCCTCTTCGGACCATGAAGAAGTTATACCAAAATATGATTGCCCATTTGATCAAACTCTCATTGTTCAAACTTCTCATAACTAGGCTCCCCTTAATTGAAATACTCATGACTAGACTCTCCCTAATTGAACTCCTCTTTCACCAAACTCCTCTTGATCGGACTTTTCTTAATTAGTCTCCACCGATCAGAATTCTTATCGGGTCATAAGGGACCATAAGAGAAAGCGCTTGCATTCCCCCACAACTGTCTGACACAAAAAAAAAAAATATCTAAAGTAAAATCCCAAAACTAGTGCACATTTAAGTGGATTCCGATAACATAGAAAACAAGTAGTTGCAACAAAGAATTGTAATATATATGACAAAGACCGGGAAAAGCCTATACTATTTTTTAACATGAAATAAATAAAGATGAAATAGAAAGATAAAAGAAAATACAAATTACAAAGAGAATCAAATTTCCCGAGTAGTCATTATCAGAATTCCTTCTGATCTTAGAAACATCCGAGAAAACCTGCTATGGAACTAACAACAAGGGGGAAAAAAATTCAATGCCAAAGGAAATTATAGGCTTCTTTGCTAGAAACCAAGTTTCATCTGCATTAAAAAAGCTTTCCATCGTAAGTCACAACACCAACGGTATTGTTCCCATCCTTTTTTATTCTTTTTTTCATTTACAACAATGCTTTTTCATGTGACCTTTTTTCCTATAATAGTGGCAGTAGCCACTGAGTCTCGTCTCACTAGATTTTTTGCCTCTTTTATATGTGACGCAGATTTTCCAGTGTCTGCACCTAAAGCTTTTCTCCTTGTTTTTTCATTAAACATGATATCCATAGCAGCGTCCATAAACACTACACCATTAGAAGGCAAATTGCTTACAATTACAACGAAGGTTTCCCAATTATCTGGCAAGGACCTAGCAACAATAGTGATATCAGCTCTTCTTCAATATTCAAACCTATAGTGGCCAACTGTTTGATTACGTTCTAAAAGTTCAGGTGCTCTGTTGCAGTAACATCTTCTGCATACTTCATGTTGACAAGCTCTTTAATAAGGAATGCTTTCTTGGCATCGGTTTTTTTTTTTTTTACTTAAATAAGGATTCTAACTTTTTCCAAAGAACTTGTGCATCAATCTCTTTAGATACATGGTGATAGATGCTCTTATCCACTCGTTGTGTACTAAGATTCTTACAACTCATCTTGGTTCAATCAGCATCAAACATACTTACTCGCTTGCTCTTAACACCTTCAATTGGCTTATGAAGATCTTTACAATAAAACATGTCTTTCATCTTGATTTCCACGTAACCCAGTTGGATTGAGTGAGTTTCATCATGGTGCTAATCGAGCCTCCGATCCATTCTAAACACATTAGCCAAATGAGACTCTAATACCACTTGTTGTGAGTATCAATATAAGAATGGGAAAAACGAACAAAAACAGAAACCGAAAGAAGTAATCAAGATAAACGATACCAAGAATTTACATGGTTCGACTATGTACGTACGTCTGCGTGGCATCAACAACAAATCTTTCACTATATCAATAATGAGTACAACGAACAATCTTGCCAAGCCTCTAGGATTTAGACTTGACGAAAAACTGAAAGAACAAGAAATACACTCTTATCTTTTTGTCACACACCCTTTGCCCTTACAATATTCTTTCACTCTAACTCTTGAGTGATATACCAACTTATTATTTTGCTCCAATTCAAAACTAGTTCAATAATCCATAATCCATTTACATTGACATAATAAAGGTCTTCTTCAATAAGGATTCCTAATCCTAATTTGAATCTAGGAATGAACCATTCTTTTTTTTTATTTTAATTTCTTTGTCAAACAATAATTTTTGTTAGATTAGATGTTAAATTAGCCACCGATAGAGTTCGAACCCACGCTGTTATGCAAGAGTTCAACTTCTTTCCACCACTGTGGTAAAAGACCACTTGCTAGGAGTATTAAAAGCTTTACTTTTTTTTTTTTTTTATCTTCTTACTTTATACATATTAGTATATTGGGAGTATGATTCTCTTCCTTCAAAATCTTCCTCTCTTTCAGGCCCCTCCCCTTCAGTTGCCTCTTATTTGAACGGTTACGATTAAATCACGTCAACATCTTGTGTTAACTTCTTTATAGAGAGAAAAACAAATGGAAAAGTGTAAGAGGAGAGGGAAGGGGAGGGAATTTAGAAGGAATAAAATTCTACCCCAATATACTGTTGTATGCAGAGCACTTAATTTTATTTATTTTTTATCGTTTATTTGGAAAATGAAGATGGTGGTAATATTAGAGAATAAAATTATAATTATTTTGTCAATTTATTCTAAAATCACCTCCAAACACCGAAGTAAAATTTAAAATGAACAAATGGTCCAGAATATTTTAAATTACTTTCCAAAAAAGTAAGAAATAATAATAAGTTAACATTTACAACGATGATGGGGTGCCGATTATGATGACTATAGTAAGGTTGTGGAAATTTACATGATTTTTTTTTTCTTGAGGTATGACCTTTTGTATTTAGTGTCCCCCAAACGTTTGAGGATTAAAATAAATCCGGATGCAAAAAAGGAAGATTTTGTGGTTAGGATTGGGGAAGCGTTTGCCACCTCGTCAACAACTTGATGGTATTTGTACAAAAACCTCTTCGACAAAACTCCTCATCAAGTCACGTAGTGAACCCCAAACAGGAAGGAAAGCCCGTCATCAACCTGACGTTATGAATTCTGCGTCATTGACACGGAAAAAGATGGTGTGAATGATGATCTTAATAAACGGCGCCGTCCTAAGTAGACGAATTACGCTCTTTGCCTGCTGATCCGAAATTTACCAATACGAAGTTACGAACTCGTCGGGTTAGGCCAGGCTGTGTTGCTCGACGAAATAAACTGATCTGAGTGGCTCATTTCATTTGAGTTTAGGCTTACTAATTGAACTGTTTTTGAAACTATCATTTAGTCTCAATTTACTTTCTAAAAGTGGTTTTTGTCTCACTTTGCTATCTGAAATTGTCATTTTCAATGTATTTGATCGCACTTCATTCCATTATGTTAAAGAAACGTTAAATTCAAGCTTAATAAATCATTAAATTCCTCTTCTTTTATGAATGCTAATTTGTTTCGCCAAGAAGATCGGTCAATTGAACTGAAGAGCAGGATGGAGGCACGATAAAGAGATGTGTAAAAGTAAAATGTCCAAAATACCTTGAGTTTACGTTTGTTTGAAAATGACAGTTGCATGGAGCTAAGTGAGACAAAACCAATCTCAATAAGTAAATCATGACTAATTGACAATTTTAAGGGACAATTCAATTAATAAGTCTTTGGATTCATTATGTCAAATGCCTTTTCCCAGCTACTCTATAGTTTTTTAAGTCTTTAGTTTGTAAGTTTGTGGTTTATAAGATGTTCCACAATAATTTAAGGGACTTTGATTTCTATAACACAATTGTTACAGTGATGTGAGATGGATTTCGAGATTTAATTTAGATCAGTTGAACAAAGTTGAGTCTGCACCCCTGTATGCAGATCCTAACCCACTAATGTAAATTAGAAATTGTAATTCTCATCCAATCCGCCTACAATATTTTTCGGCGAGGTCATTATCCAAACTATGGACTTGCCGCAGGCTTACCGACATAAACAAGAGTAGCTTTCATTATAGAAGGGTCCCGATCCTCTTAGTGTCATATCCGTTCATCGTACATCGTGCAGTCAAAAATCATTTTAAATATTTTTATTTAAAAATAAACATAAATCGTACTTGACAAAAATTGATCGCATGATGTACGATGAACGGACACGATTCACGAATCCTCAAAATCCTTATCAAAAGGATCTGAAGAGGATCCTATTGGATTATAGAGGTGTGATTTGAATATCACACCATCAAATCTTTTACAAGACCGTCGGAGAATGGGAGACAATTGTACGTATGATTTAAAGTATCACACCATCAAATCCTTCATTATAAGGTGGCCACGATATTCCGCGTGAAATATTGACCCATACAAAAATTGTAATCGCCATTGTTGAAAGCAAATACTTATCATTAGGTTGAAAAGATGTTGAAAGCAGCTTTTTCTTAATAATTTCCGTAATTAGTTGCGTCCACGCATAATATAAAAAGTTAAACGAGTTTATTTTTAACGGATGACATTATCTACACCGAAAGGTGGAGAAGTGAACAGTCTACGCTTCTTATAAATACGAGAAGGAGGCCTCCAGTTAATTTACAACACCTCCACTTGTATTTCAGGTAAGTAAGCATGTCTTCCAATACCATGCAGCTTTCCGAATTCGGTAGGTGCACTACTAGAATCCAAATCAAACCCAAAAAACAATGGCGTTCTGCTTATCTGGCCATCTACTGCTCCAGAGCCTTCAACCTTTCTGTGCCCAAATACGCAGACACCGAAGTCTCTCGCTCTCCTCTTTTCGCCAACATCAGAAGTAGAGAGGCAGACGACCGGTTCAGGATTGACCAAACAACCCTCACTGACCTTGTGAAGGACAAGAATCTAGACCGGGTTCAGCAGCTGGGAGGGGTTGAAGGAGTAGCATCATCCCTCAAAGTCGATGCAGACCATGGAATTCAAGGTGATCATGATGGTGAAGATTGTAAAACTTACAAACACTCACAGTCTCACTTCAATTGCATACCCAATCAGTGATTGGTGATAGGAGCATATTCATGCGACTTAAATGGCTTGTTCTCGTGCATTTACGTTATGTTTCTCTCGTTATTTTAGTCCTTTATGCTTCTTTTGTGTGTTTTCAGGTTCTAAGGGCCTAGGGAGCAAGAAAGTGCATTTTGAGGCCATTTGGAGCATTTTTGGGCATGGATTGGATAGCTTATCCATGGAGCCAAGAGGATGGACGAATTTGAAGGCCTTGTATGCACTTGAAGACACAACACATTATGCCATACAAACCAACCTATTTTAGGCCCATTCTATGTACTTAAACCCTAGCCCTTTAAACTAGTTCATTTATCACTTATCAAACCATTCACTTATCACTCACCACATATCATATATTTATTACTTATCATATCATTCATTCATCTACATATCAATAACCACTTATCTTATCACTCAACATATCATACACTTATCACTCATCACACTTCATTATTACACCACCATTCATTCTTTAAAACACAAACAACATTCACATGCAAACACAAGCTTTAACCAACAAACAAAACAGCCAACACATGCACCAAAACACCTTTGCCGTGGCCTTCACTCCCCCTTGCATTTTCAGCCATTCCACTTCATCATTACACCACCTTCTCCATCTTTAATCACATGCACCACTAATTCAACACATGCACTTGTTCCTCCATTAAATCAACCACATTCATCACCAAAGAACCTTTGTGCCGTGAGTTCCATTGCATTTCCAGCATCCTCACATGCATTCCCTTCACATTCACTCACATGCATTCCCTTCACATTCACCCACATGCACATTCAATCATTCACACATCCACCACTCATTCTTCATCATTTCAACCACCTACATGCATTAATTATTAAACTCTTCATCATTGCATCCAGAAAATGAGCAAGAAAGCTTCCCAAACACATGCAAATCCATCCATGCCGTGGGTTCCCTTTGCTCCCCTTGTGCAATTCCAGTTTTCACATGTGTCCTAGCTGTTTTTCCATCATTCCTCCACACAAATGCTTAAACAAACAGCCATATGTTCCCTCCACCACCCCTATAAATACCCTAGCATTCATTCATTCACTCCCCATTCAATTCATATCTCATATTTCCATTCACAACACTTCACACAACACAAATACCATTCCATTGCCGTGAGTCCCATTCCATTTTCTGTGCAGTTTTTCTCCTTCATTGCAGCCACTATCCAACCACTTCCCATCCCTCCAAAACACTTCACATAATCCCCAAAGCTCACTTAGACCTTGTGCTACAACAACGAGGAAGAAAAGAGTGCCTAAACGTTCATACAATTCAAGTTTGAGTTGTTGGAATTTTTAGGTGTTTCTTTGATTTCAAAGTTTAAATTTAATTCTCTTTGTTTTGTACGTATGAGAATGGAAGAGAAGAGTGCCTAAACGTTCATACAATTCAAGTTTGAGTTGTTGGAATGTTTAGGGGTTTCTTTGATTTCAAAGTTATGAGGAACTAAACCCCCTTTAGCTAGGGGGTGATTCGAAACTATGTTTATATTTGCAATATGAATTGATTACTTTTGGTTGGTATTTCATAAGTTGTGGATTCAATTCGTTTAACTGTTTGATTGATAAATTATTTATGTATGTTCATTAAGATTGCAAGCTTAATTTTCATGCATGAATATGACGCTAGAATATAAGTGAGTTTCACCTAATCGTTATGAACTTATATTCACAAGTAGTGGAGGTTGCTTATAAACAATCGCGTTAAACGAATTCTTGGCATAAGTTTCATGCGTATTCCATAGTAACGAATGCCTCGTCGATGTTTATGATTTCCGTTGAACTTAATGATCTTTGTTGAATGTCTCTATCATTAGTATTCCATAGTTAGGGACTTTGATTAAGAATAATTTGGTTGTAATGCGTATTCCATTCAATCCAATGAATCTAGGGAAATCTGAAAGTTAATTTAAGCGAACCTAATTAACTTGGAGCATTGAGTTTCATAATTTATCGAAAGACCAACCGAAAATCAATCTTGTATTGCAAGTGTAACATGTGTGGAGAAGAACCCCTTGGCTATTCCATCATCCATATTTTCATCACATTCATATTTACGTTTATTCGTTTTACAATTTGCTTAGTTTATTAACTTGTTTTGTTATTTCAATTTTCGTCAAATCAAACTTCCCCCCCCTTATTTTGTTAAGTCTTAATCATTTGATTTGTCTTATTTTATGTTTTTAAAGTATTTGGAGTCTTTTGAACTTGTTTTGAGTCTTTTAAGTTTGTCTTAGTGTTTTAAAAGTTAGTTTTATTTATTTAAGTCAAGTGTTTAGCATCCCTAGTTAATCCCCGGTTAGAACGATCCCTACTTACATCATTACTACAATTGTCACAAATAGGGTTTAATTTGTATGCGTATAATGCTCGCATCAAATTTTGGCGCCGTTGCCGGGGATTAGCAAAGTTGCTAATCCCTTGTCTTTATTTTTATATTTTGTTTTTCGTGCATTCTTATTTCAGATTCTTAGTTTGTTTGTTTCCTTGTTTTTTTTAGGTACTGTGTATGACTCGTAGCTCTCGTCCTATTATAGAGAACATCTCCGACTTTGACGGTGATTTTGAACG
Source organism: Pyrus communis (assembly GCF_963583255.1). Classification (NCBI taxonomy): domain Eukaryota; kingdom Viridiplantae; phylum Streptophyta; class Magnoliopsida; order Rosales; family Rosaceae; genus Pyrus; species Pyrus communis. Next base: position 11,729,721 of record NC_084806.1, read on the forward strand.
CACTTTGAGGAGAACGAGGAGTCAACAAGAGCCACCACAACCGCCACCACAACCTGGGCTTGAAGAAGACGAAGTAGGTGAAGAAGAAAAGCCCACGGATCAAATTTTTGAAGAAGAACAAGCCATGGCAGCAGATAATAGAACCATCAAGGAGCTTTCGGCCTCGGGTTTGGCCAATGCAGACCCTCTTTGCATTCAATACCCCGCGGCTGCCCAAGGCAAGACCGATGAATTTGAACTCAAATCCAGTTTGTTACACCATATTCCGAAGTTCCATGGCTTGTCTATGGAAGACCCCAACAAACACTTGAAGGAGTTCGAGGTGGTTTGTTCGAGCATGACCCCCGTCAATGTGGATGGGAGTATATTGAAGATGAAGGCCTTTCCATTTTCACTTATGGACAAGGCCAAAGATTGGCTCTACGAACTAGCCCCGGGAACTGTGACTTCGTGGGAGAGTATGAAGTGTGCTTTCTTGGAGAAATTCTTCCCTACTTCGAGAGTGATTCTCCTACGGAAGAAAATTAGTGGTATTCAACAGAATCATGGTGAGACATTCCCGGCTTATTATGAGCGCTTCAAGGGCCTTGTAGCTTCATGTCCTCAACATCAAATGAAGGAGGAACTTCTCCTTCAATATTTCTATGAGGGCCTTCTTCCTATCGAACGTCAAATGCTTGATGCATCAGCGGGAGGAGCATTGGTGGACAAAACACCAAGGGATGCCAAGAATCTCATAGCCAACCGAGCGCTCAACGCCCAACAATATGAAGGAGTGGGCCAAAGGGAAGTCCCACGGCAACAAAGTGTAAATGAGGTGAGTGCTATTTCTGAAATTCAATCACAACTTGCTAATCTTACTTCTCTTGTTTCTCAGGTTGTAATTGGTCCAAAAACACAAGAACACCAAGTTTGTGGCGTGTGCTCAATTCAAGGGCATCCATCCGACAAGTGCCCTCAACTAATCGAGAATGGTGGGTGGGAATCTGCCAATGCCATGGGCTATGGGAATCAAAACCAACCAAGGAACGATCCATATTCTAACACATATAATCCAGGTTGGAGAGACCATCCAAACTTCAAATGGAGGGAGCCACAACAAGCTGCCCAACAAGGAGGATTTAGGCCAAACCCCCCTGGTTTTTATTCCAAGCCGTATGCACCCCAACAACCCCAACAACCTTCGGCATCATCTCATTCAGGTACGTCCTTGGGAAGTGATCAAGCTATGCAATTACTAACCTCTATTTCGCAGGGGTTGCAAAATCAAAACAACCGGATAGCAAATAACGAGAAGGAGATGACAGATATGAAGAAACAAATAGGGCAGATTTCTGAGTTCCTTGGACAGATTAGAGAGCAAGGAAAGCTTCCTAGCTCAACCACAGTCAATCCAAAGGGAGGATTCGAATCCGCCAAGGCCATCACCCTAAGGGGTGGAAAAGAAGTTGGGACCGAGCCAAACAATCCCAAATCTGCCCAGAAAGTAGATGAAGAGACAACACAACCTGAGGCAGATCACCCTAACTCGGCCAAATCAGGTAATTTAAGTTCAAATTCATGTACTTCACGTCCTAATCTGCCCAATGTACCTTTTCCTCGCAGGTTCATGCAAGAAAAAAAGGAAGAAAGCGAGAAGGACATTCTTGAAACGTTCCGGAAGGTGCAAGTGAACATACCGCTTCTCGATGCAATCAAACAGGTTCCAAAGTATGCTAAATTCCTCAAGGACCTATGCAATACAAAGAGAAGAAGGGCAAACAAAGAGGTAGTGAAGGTAAGCGAGAATGTGTCCGCTGTTTTGCAACGTAAACTGCCTACCAAGTGCAAAGACCCCGGTAGTTTCACGATTCCTTGTGTGATTGGACATAATCGTTTTGAACATGCCATGCTTGATTTAGGTGCATCCATAAATGTCATGCCTTATTCTATTTATGCATCTATGAATTTGGGTGAATTAAAACAAGATGGTGTAATTATACAATTGGCCGATCGTTCTAACGCGTATCCAAAAGGAGTTTTGGAAGATGTGCTTGTGCAGGTGAACCATTTAATTTTTCCGGCTGATTTCTACGTCCTAGACATGGAGGATTCAGCCCATTCTACATCTTTGCCGATTCTCCTTGGTAGGCCATTCATGAAGACGGCCCGAACGAAGATTGATGTATACAAAGGCACCTTGACAATGGAATTCGATGGGGAAGTGATTGATTTTAATATTTCTGAAACTATGAGATATCCCGTTGATGACCATTCTTGTTTTTCCATTGATGTTATCGATTCTTTGGCGCAGGTATACCTTGAAGAATTGAACGAGGACGCCCTGGAAACAACCATCACTAAGGCCATAGAGCGCAAAAATGAAGGATTTGGGCCAATGCAAGGCCGCGGCAAGGAGGAGGAATTCTTTGCAATGGGTTCTAGTGAAGAAATAATTGAGGTTGTGGCAGCCCTTGAGTCATTGCCACAACAATATGGTAAGGTTCCACTCTCACTTTCAAATTCAGTTTCCACTAAGATGCTACCTTCTGTTGTTCAGGCACCATCGCTTGAACTTAAGCCGTTGCCAGACCATTTGAAGTATGTGTTTTTGGGAGAAGGCGAAACATTGCCCGTCATCATTTCATCAAGTCTCACGGCAATGGAGGAGGAGAAGCTTATGAGGGTGCTGCGAGAGCACAAAACGGCCATAGGGTGGACTTTGGCCGACATTAAAGGAATAAGCCCTACCACATGCATGCACCGTATACTTCTTGAGGAGGGGACTAAGCCATCCCGAGAGGCTCAACGCCGTCTCAACCCTCCGATGATGGAAGTGGTGAAGAAGGAAATAATCAAGCTTTTGGATTGCGGAGTGATCTACCCTATCTCCGATAGCCGTTGGGTCTCTCCAGTTCAAGTCGTTCCCAAGAAGTCCGGAGTAACTGTTATCAAGAATGATGAGAATGAGCTCGTGCCTACACGCATTCAGACTGGATGGCGAGTATGTATCGATTACCGGAAGCTAAATGCCATGACTAGGAAAGATCACTTTCCTTTGCCATTCATCGACCAGATGCTCGAAAGGTTAGCCGGTCATGCTTTTTACTGTTTTCTTGATGGATACTCTGGATATAACCAAATTGTGATAGCCCCGGATGATCAAGAGAAGACCACATTCACATGTCCCTTTGGAACATTTGCTTATCGTCGCATGCCATTTGGCTTATGCAACGCACCGGCCACTTTCCAAAGGTGTATGGTAAGTATATTTTCCGATTTTGTTGAAAAGATCATTGAGGTTTTCATGGATGATTTCAGTGTATTTGGGAGTTCATTTGATAATTGCTTGGATAATTTGACCTTAATTTTGAAACGATGTGTTGAAACTAACCTTGTCTTGAATTGGGAGAAATGTCACTTTATGGTGAAACAAGGTATAGTTTTAGGACATATTGTTTCAGAAAAAGGAATTGAAGTAGATAAATCGAAAATAGACCTTGTACGTCACTTACCCTCTCCTACTTCGGTTAGAGAGGTACGTTCGTTTCTTGGCCATGCAGGGTTCTATAGGCGTTTTATCAAGGACTTCTCCAAGATGTCCAACCCTCTTTGCCGATTGCTTCAAAAAGATGTGCCATTCAAGTTTGATGAAGAGTGTAATTCGGCATTTAACCAACTCAAGGAGAAGCTAGTCTCGGCCCCCATTATTGTACCTCCAGATTGGAGCCTTCCGTTCGAGCTCATGTGCGATGCATCCGACTATGCATTAGGAGCTGTTCTAGGACAAAGAAGAGACAAGCGGCCGCATGTCATATACTATGCCTCTCGGACTCTCAATGATGCCCAATTGAACTACTCCACGACGGAAAAAGAACTTCTAGCTGTGGTTTTTGCTTTAGATAAATTCCGTTCATATTTAATTGGTACTAAAGTAATCGTTTATTCTGATCATGCAGCTTTGAGGTACTTGCTCACGAAAAAGGAAGCAAAGTCGAGGCTTATCCGTTGGATTCTTCTTCTTCAAGAATTTGATATTGAAATCCGGGATAAGAAAGGAAGCGAGAATGTAGTGGCTGACCATTTAAGCCGAATGATTCACGAGGAGCATGAACATGCCGTACCTATCCCTGAAACTTTTCCCGATGAGCAGCTGCTTTCCATTGAGGTAAGTGAACCATGGTATGCAGATTTAGTGAATTACTTGGTGGCTAAACAAATTCCAAATGAACTAAACAAGCACCAACGTGATAAGCTTAAAAATGATGCACGTTTCTATGTTTGGGATGACCCTTATTTGTGGAAGTATTGCTCAGATCAAATTATACGTAGATGTGTGCATGATTCTGAATTTCACTCAATTCTAAGCTTTTGTCACACATATGCATGTGGTGGTCATTTTGGCACACAACGCACTGCCCTCAAGGTTTTAGAGTGTGGTTTTTATTGGCCGACTATATTTAGGGATGCTAGAACCTTTTGTATGTCTTGTGATCGTTGCCAACGAATGGGTAACATAGGTACCAAGGACCAAATGCCGCAAACCCCTGTCTTTAATGTTGAAATTTTTGATGTTTGGGGCATTGATTTCATGGGCCCTTTCCCTCCATCTTATGGTTTCACTTATATCTTGCTTCCCGTTGATTATGTTTCTAAATGGGTGGAAGCAAAAGCCACCCGTACTAACGATTCTAAGGTGGTTGCAGATTTCGTGAAAACTAACATTTTTGCTAGGTTTGGAATGCCGAGAGTAATCATAAGTGATGGAGGGTCTCACTTTTGCAATCGGACCATTGAGGCGTTGCTAAGAAAGTACCATGTCAACCATAAGGTCTCCACACCTTACCATCCTCAAACAAATGGCCAAGCCGAGGTGTCTAACCGAGAAATCAAACAAATTTTGGAGAAGACCGTTGGACCAACAAGGAGGGATTGGAGCTTACGTTTAGATGATGCACTGTGGGCATATCGTACGGCATACAAAACACCCATTGGGATGTCACCTTTTCGGCTCGTCTATGGTAAGCCATGTCATTTGCCCGTAGAGTTAGAGCACAAGGCACATTGGGCCGTGAAGATTTTCAACATGGAAATAGATGCAGCGGGAGTTCATAGGAAGCTCCAATTGAATGAACTTGAGGAGATTCGGAATGAAGCCTATGAGAATGCCCGGATGTACAAAGCCAAGACCAAAGCATTCCATGATAAAATGATTCGAACCAAGACCTTCACAGTTGGGCAGAAAGTGTTACTTTTCAACTCTCGCCTACGTTTGTTTCCTGGTAAGTTGCGTTCTAAATGGATTGGCCCGTTTGTTGTTACTAATGTTTTCCCTCATGGTGCAGTGCAAATCAAAAGTTCAAGGACGCAGCAAGAATTCAAAGTGAATGGGCATCGGTTGAAGCCCTATTACGAGATGTTTGAGGAGCATGTCGTGGAGGAGGTACCCCTCCATGCCGTGGAACCTAGTCAAGCTTAAACGGTGGTACCGTCCGGCTGCAAGACGTAAAAGAAAGCGCTTCGTGGGAGGCAACCCATGCATCCGAATAGAGAAGAACTTGGAAACCCCTTTAAGAGACTTATTTTTATTCCTTTCTTTTTCTTTACTGCCTTTACTTTGCTTTCTTTCTCGTATTTGTTTATTTGCTTGCTCTGTTGTGACTTTCTGCTTAAAACATTGAGGACAAAGTTTGATTTAAGTGTGGGGGGGGTAAACAATTTGTATTTGCATGAATTTCGTGGGATTTATTCACCTTTCACTTAGAATGTTGTTTCTTGCTGTTTTAAGCATTTTTAGAGTGTTTTAGTGTGTTTTATAGTGTCTTGGTATAAAACTCCGAAAATTTAAAAAAAAAAAAAAAAAAAAAAAAAAAAATTCTTTTGAAAAAACCCAAAAATATGTGTTTTTAGAGTCATTTGAGTCATTTTGTTGCTATTTCGTTTCTGCCTTGTTAGGTTGTTTAGTTGTTATTGTTTGTTTGTTTATTAATTGTGTGAGTTTATGATTGTAACATTGAGAAAATGTTTGATTTATTGATAGGCACTGCTAAACAAAGAAAGATGGTGCTTCACAAAGGTTGTTTGCTTGAGGCCCCACTACGTGGCTTTACTCTTGAAGCGGAAGGCGTAGGAACAGAAGGCATCGGAGCGGAAGGCGTAGGAACAGAAGGCATCGGAGTGGGAGGCATCGAAGATAGAGCATTCCAGGCCTCAATACTTGGCCAAGCGCTGGATGAGCCAGGAAAAAGGTGCCTCTGGAGGAAAGACGAGAACCTTTGACGGTCACTGTGAATCCGACCTTCAGACTCTTGCAGCTCATCAAGTTTCCTCTTCATGCCCGTCGAATAGTTGTTTGCAAGCACGTGCAAACTTCTATTCTCATACTTCAGCTGCTGGATCTCCTGCTTGAGACTTTCCACCTCTGCCATCAATGATTCCACCTGACGGGAGCGGGCAAGCAGGCGTTGGCCCATGTTGGACACAGAACTCGCACACTGAACACTAAGTGCGAGGGACTCTTGAACGGCCAACTCATCGGACCGTCCTGACAGCAGCCTACTATCTTTCGGAGTGAGGAGGTTCCTAGCTACTATTGTAGCTGTTGTGGCGTCCTGCATCACGGAGTCTTCACCTGTGAGAGGACCGTTAGAAGAAAAGAAAGAAGGGCGCCATACGTTACCTTGACGCGGCGCGCCCGCATCACTGCTAAGGTTTAATTCCAAGCTAAGGTTCGATGAGTTTGCCATTTTTCAAAAGTGTTCAAGGGGTGGATGGAATTAATTCTCAAAGGGCCGGAGTCGATTTTTCAAGAATGGGATTTCTTCAGAGTGTATTTGTTGGGGTGATCGATAGCTCCATAAAAAGCCATGGCGACGCGTCCACCGATTCAGAGATCCGGATTTTCCTCCGCAAATTTCGACGACGCATTCGCGGCTTTTCAGAAAACGCGCTCAGCTTTGTCAAAAGATATCTGACAAAGCTGATAACACGTGGAGGCCATCATCTCAATTACACGTCTTTAGCCGACAAGCACAAAGTTCGGCGACGCTTTCTCTGCTTTTCAGAAAACGCGTGCAGCTTTGTCAAAAGAGCCGCACCCGTGACTACTTTTGCCATGCAGAAATCGAAGAGCCGTTCGTTCAGAAATCGAAGAGACGTCTGTCGACAAAGGGTAAAAGAGCAGTACCACCACTTTCTATTCAGAAAATCCCTATATTTGTCGACCTTCATCTCTTATGGCAAGGCAGACTTGAAGAAAATGCCCACCAACTCTCTCTCACCTCTGAGGGCGCACTCCCAGCAAAGCCTTTTGAATTACTCAAAATTTTCTTCTTCCCCAAAGATGATACCAGACGCCTGGAGTAAAGATGACCCAGGAGGAAATGCATGTGCTGATTCATGCACCGCTTCTTCAAAAGCAAAGGTATCTCATATCATAAAGGTCAAAAGCAAAAGTATCTCATATCATGCTCTTTCCCTGTCTTTTTCTTTGTCCTTGTTCTTACTCGCATGGCAAAGTGAAAGAAGCAATCAGCCGGCACTTGGAGTCAGTCTTCCGATCTGGAGCCAACTGCCTGGAACCTATTCCTGATTGCTTACCTAGCGTTGCTCTCGAGTAGTCATCTTCAACGGTTGATACACTTCCAGAGAAGGGACCACTCCTGCAAAGATTGAACAAAGAAACAGATAAAGGGGGAAAGCTCAGACCTTCGGGGAAGACCAAAAGAACCATCATGCTGCCCAGTTCAAGAAGTAGCACAAAGGAAAATCAACGATGGGCAGAAACCAGTTCAAGAGTAAGCATGTGGAATCACAAAGATCAAAAGCCTCAATGCAATTACCAAGGAGAAGATGGAATTTACACTCTATAACCAGATTTGCGTCTCTAAACTCTTCTCTTTGTTAATTACATTCTGCCATGTTTAGTATGTTTAAGTGTTTTTTTGTGTATTTACTTATGTTTTGTGTGAATCTATGCTTAAAACATTGAGGACAATGTTTGATTTAAGTGTGGGGGGGTAACTAATGTTGTTAATGCAAATTCGTGGGATTTTATCACCCATAACTTCAAATATTGTTCCTTGCTGTTTTAAGGTGTTTTTAAGTTGTTTTAGAGT